>NW_010973443.1:3336914-3444563 GCF_000737465.1 Haliaeetus leucocephalus | reverse complement strand
CCCCCCCCCCGGGGGGTGTACCCGCGAGCGGGACTCCCTCCCCCCCTTCCCGCTGCCCGGCACCTGCAGGCGGCGCCCGGGGCCCAGCACCCGCCGGCGGCGGCTTCCCCCGGGCTGCGCCAACGCTGCCGGAGGAGGGGGGAGTATAGGTTGGCGTGAACGTCCTGAACCAGCCGCCCCGAGGAGGGAAGGGGCTGCGGTCGTTCGGGGAAAGGAAAGCCTCTCTGCCGTTTCGCTGCCCTCCGCCGCTTTTCCCGCCGCCACCCGCTGTCGGCCCGCCGCTCGTCCCTCACCCGCCGGTGGGGAGGGCGATGGTTTCTCCGGGAAGGAGCGGGAGTGCCGCCGCCGCTTACCTCCTTTCCGCCTCTGCCGGGTACCGGGTCCTCGCAGCGACCGTTGGGGTGAGGCTGGGAGGGTCCGGGTGCTGCCAGGGGGGAGGTTTGGGGGCGGGAACGGGCTGTGGAGAGTGTGACCGTTGGTGGCAGCCGTTGGGGCAGATGCTGCTGAGGAGAAGCGATGGCGCCGGGCCGGCCCCCGCCGACGGTTGAGGCTGAGGCTCCGGCAGTCACGTCCGTGGCTCAGCTCATACCAATAAGTTCTGCCTGACCTCCATTTAATATTATGCATTTAATTTTACCCGAAATATACTACAGGTCTGCCATACCTGAAGGCCAAACTCTGCTGCCTACCCCTTTAATCAAAAAGGGAAAGCAATCAACTGCCGGAGCCTCAGCCTCAACCATCGGCGAGGTCGAAGGGCCAGCGCCGAGCTTCGAGCAAGGGGTTAAAGTCAAAAGCGGCTGCGTGTAGGCTTAGCAACAGGTAAATTAAGTGACAGTGGTAGCAATGAAATGGACCAAGGCGTGGTCATTGCTCTGCGTTGTTCAGACCCAAACTCGCTTAGCCGGAGTGTTACAGGTGAAGATACCTTCTTCTGAGCAGTTTCTGTAGGGAGACGAGCAAAAGCAGTGTGAGTTGGTTGCTTTCCCTTTTTGATTAAAGGAGTAGGCAGCAGAGTTTGGCTTTCAGGTATGGCAGACCTGTAGTATATTTCGGGTAAAATTAAATGCATAATATTAAATGGAGGTCAGGCAGAACTTATTGGTATGAGCAGAAATATAGCTTGCACAATTTTCCCCTAGTTTTAGGGTGGTTTAAATAATGTAAGGCAAGGCAAGGTGAGAGACCCGTCATTATACAAAATAGCAACTACTTATCACTGTCAGGTGTCAAGTATAGCTGCTTTAGAGATTGCTCAGGTGAACTGAGTTGTGTTTTTCCTTCCTGCACTACCTAATATCGCACACAGTTATTGTGTGTCTGTATCCATACAGAGCTCTTTCACAGGTTTAATGACAGCTCTCAAAACCTAGCTTTGCTCTTTTAGACTTGAGACCAGTCTGAATTCCCTACTTGCAGGTGCATGTATCAAGAAGGAATCCAGACAATAGCTGTCCCTTTGAAGAGTGAAATTCCAGTTTAACTTACGTCTTCTTTCAGTGATATTTTTTTTTTTTTTTTAGGAGTCTGTCTTTCATTTGTTTGTATTTTCTGCTTCTCTTCTTCCCTTGTTGGTTAGGGAAATATGTTCTGATGAGAGGAAATGGAAGTGTGTTAGAGGTGTTTTCTATCGGTGAACTTTAACCTTAAACCTTAGTACAGTTTTTTTTAAGTCCTAGCTCTGATCTTACTGTATTTACCATATTTACTTCTCTCCCTAGTGTCCAAAAATCAACATGTCCAGCAAAAAGGCAAAGACGAAGACCACCAAGAAGCGCCCTCAGCGTGCCACTTCCAATGTATTTGCAATGTTTGATCAGTCGCAGATTCAAGAATTCAAGGAGGCCTTCAATATGATCGACCAGAACAGGGATGGCTTCATTGACAAAGAGGACTTGCACGATATGCTTGCCTCCCTTGGTAATGACACTTTTCTGTTTACAGTTGCCAAGCAAATTTGTGCTGTTAAAATAATTGAGTTTGGGATAGCTTATGAGAGATGTCTCAGTTTGTATTGCGCTATGCAGATTGCTTTTTCTTTTAGTTTGAAAGCTAAAACAAGTATGAATCCCTTTATTTGTAGGAAAGAATCCAACGGATGAATACCTGGATGCCATGATGAATGAGGCTCCAGGCCCCATAAACTTCACTATGTTCCTCACAATGTTTGGTGAGAAGTTAAATGGCACAGACCCAGAAGATGTAATCAGGAATGCTTTTGCTTGCTTTGACGAAGAAGCAACAGGTAAATGGGTGAAACTCAACTGCTTGTGGGGGCAGGGGGGTTGCTTTTATGTTGTTTATTTGGGTTTCTAAATAGTATGCTGATTTTTGAACCTTTATAAATGAAGTATGACAGTAATCGTAACTGGCATATTCTACCAAGTAATGAGAATTTGACTTATTACTGACTGAGAGTAAAAACTGGGTGTTCTGTGTGAGTACTGAGAACTAGTAGTAATGTTGTCCTGTGGGGCTTTGAAGAAGAGTGTTTTAACTGGGCAGCATGTATGTTCCTCAAACTGCAAAATAAGATGCATTTGCTCTAAGAAGACGAGGGCTTCAAATTGGTGATATGTGATTTTCTAAGGCATTGAAAAGGTAACAGATGTGAAATCTGTAATACAACTGAGTTTGTCCTCTCCCTGCAGTACGTCTGAGATGCATCTGAATTCTTTGCTGTTTTTAATATTTCAAGACAAGTTGTCCAGACTACATAAAGTCTTTTGAACCCTTATCTTGCTTAGTGTATGTTATGGCTCTGATGACAAATGCCAGGTGTCATGCCCTCACCCGCAGCTCAGTTTGTTTTCAGGTTGCAGGAAGGGCTGTAGCCTTGATGATAAAAACTGGGTGGGGTCTAGAAGACAAATTACAGATTGGACTGACTTGCATAGCAAGATGGGGGAAAAGAGGAAAATGCAGAGCTGAGTTTTACTGTATCAGGCTTTCAAGGTTGCGCCTATAATCTTGAGGTTAGAGTTTATGCTTTTATTTATTTATTCATGTAGGCTAAGATTCCGGAGAAGTGTGTAGCAACCAGGGATGAATCCTTAGGGCAGATCTGCAGAATTACAGAATATCAGCTCTTTGACATCTTGTGAACACGTATTTCTAGTGCATGCTGAAATTATGTAGCCTCTGTACTAGAGATGTCACTGTCTCACAACTGGCCACCACAATATTTCAATCTAACCTGTGGATATGTGCTCTGAACCTTTCAAAGGATTTATTCCATTTCAAACAGCTATTTTCAGTCTGTGTATTTTTAGCACCTTTTGCCTTTTCAAAGAGCATTACCTTCTTGCTGAGGTGTAGGTAAACAGGCTTTCTGTTGGTAAGGCCTTTTCAAATGTTAATGGACTTCCTCCCTCTCAAGGGAAATCTCTTTACCATCTCCTACAGAAGGAAGTTTTGTTAGTAGGTTAATTATTTTCTCTCCACAGCTAGTCTGACTCACTGTGCTACAGGGTTTTTTTTTGTGGTGCACCAAAACAAGAGCCTGGGAATTACGATATAAAGAAAATGATTGTGCTACCAGTTCTTTTGAACAGTAACCTTCTACGTCTATGTAAACAATAAGTTACTAGTTCAGGCCTCCGTGTACTGATAAGATTGATTTTATTATCTTTCATCTCTGTGTAGTAAATGTTTTAGTCTAAGTCCTAGGATGATTTGAGGATAATGGTTCCACAGTCTCTTTTGTGCCTTATGCCATCCTCAAATTTTAACCAGGAAACATATTAGATAGTTATGCTGTTTTATTGATTTTTGATTCATAATAGTGAAAATGCAGTCTTCAAAATAATGTGTGATGTATTTGTAGAACCCATGTTATGTGTGCCTTTTATTCATTTTATTTTTGGATTTGGCTTCTGATCAGTTTGTTCCTTTTAAAAATGAACAAAATCATCTCCAGCTGTCAAACCTTTTTATTTTTTTCTTTTTTTTCACTTCATGATCTCCACATGCATGTGTGTTATGGGCCTGATTTTCTAGCTTTACATCAGTGTACCTCTTTTGAAAGAGAATAATACAAAGCAGATCCTCCTGGTGAGGATAAAGTAATTGTGGGGGTTTTTTTAACTTATATTTTCTGTATTGCCGATCTAGTTGGGTATGTTGCTTGAGTGTTACTATCATATGTAGTACTATGAAATTAGTATAAAAGTTTCATCTATCTACTTTTGGTATATCTTCTGCTCTTTGATCTTGCATTGTCATCTGTTTTGTGCTGTCTGCCATGGGGTGAATCTTAAATTTTGTTTCATTAATTTGTTACTCTCCATCTACACTGAAGCTCTGTGTGAGGGAGTGTGGGAGTACTGTTTGCTTTACAATTCAGTGCTGCTAAAACTTTTAGTGTATTCCTAGTCTGGCAATTTAGGTCAGTGTTTAAACACCTAGCTGTTCAAACAGAAGCAATTAAGTCCTTGAGGCTAAACTTGCAGCACCAAAGGCCTTGCATTCTTTGAATACTAATCCTTATGTCATCTCTCATCACTACTTGGTCTCTGTAGAACTGCAGAAATAGAAAGCCTAATCTGTTTAGCTGTTTTTTTCCCCTTCTTTACGCACATCTGCAAAGAGGCAACTCCAAAATTTGACCGGATTAAGATGGGCCTGGCTATCTGAATGTTCTCCCTGTTTTTAAAGTAGAACATTGCTGTTAGCCTTCTTCATCTGGAGTCAGTGGTCAAGGGCTTGTCTACACTGTGATATGATGCTGTTTTGATTAGCATATGTTGAAACACGTGGTTTTTTCCCTTCCCCACACCATATACCAACCCCATGATAATTTGTCATGCTCACTGACTGCCTTTTGGTCCCCTGATTCCATTTGGCTTTGTCTCTTTAATGAACTCTGTTTGCTTAAGTTATTCAACTCTTTTTCCAAAGCAGAACTTTTTTTTTTTAATCACATTCTAACTGAATCTATGTCAGTTGATGTGGGTGTCGTCTTATGCTTTCCAGCTGTTCTACACAGTTTATATATATATATATATTTTTTTTGGAACATACTTCTACCTCCTCTGGTTTATTGATATTTCTCCAACTAAAGTTCAATAACCAATTTCTTTCTCAAGTGAAGCAACTATTGTGCATTTAAAGGCATGGTAGGTCTTATTTCAACATTAAGTGGTTTCTGCATTCTTCTATTTACCATTTGTTGTGTGGATTCCTTTTTTCATCTCTAAACTTTCCTGGAATTATTTGGCAACTGGTGGTTCTGCCCATCTATTGAAATTGAATTAACAGAACATACTTGGCAACGGCTCATTTTTATATCTTTGTTAATTTCCTCCAAAATCTTCTGCTAATATTTTAGCATAAAATAAATAACTTAATATATCCTACCTCTTTTTTACTATTATCTCCCCCTCTACCTCTCCACAGTAAACATTATTCCTCCCTCCTGAGTTAACTTGCTCAATCCTGTCTGAAAGTCTTTTCTGTTATAAACTCTTTCCCTGGATGCTTGCCAGCAGTTCTCTGTATCCATGTAAACCACCTCCAGCAACAGTATTGTGCAGCAGTGAAGAGCCAACCAGTGGTTATTTAGTCCCCAGAGGAAACTAGCTTATAGAGGATGCGTAGATATATCCAATTAAGTCAAAAAATATATAATTCAATTAAGAGAACAGCTTGTGTAATGAAGACTAGCAGTGACAGGAACTTGTTTTTCCACTTTTAGCTGTTGAAGATCAGTAGATGGAAATAGGTGTTACTAGATCCCAGCAGATCAGGCCCTCTTTTCAAAAATCTGTATGAAAGGCATCAAACTTCCCCCCTCTTTCCCTTTGTATTCAAGGAATTTCTTTAGAATTTAATTAAGAAAGTATTTTGGGCTCTTGGTGCAAATGCATATATTACATGCTGTATTAGTTAATTGCATGTCTGTTGGTGTGTCTGTCTTACTGCCTTTGAAGACTCAGCTCAGGAACAGCTTCCCTGTTGTGTTTCTCTCTATACACCTCATTCTAGGGTTCATCCAGGAAGACTACCTGCGAGAGCTGCTGACAACAATGGGAGACAGGTTCACAGATGAAGAGGTAGATGAGCTGTACAGAGAGGCACCGATCGACAAAAAGGGGAATTTCAACTACATTGAATTCACACGCATCCTGAAACATGGAGCAAAAGACAAGGATGACTGAGCAAATCCTTGGATACCAGCAGATAGTGGGTTTTTTTCCCCCATTAATTTTATTTCTTGGGATCTGGTTTTTTCTCTTTTTTCTTGTTGGGACCTTTTGCATACATTTTTAGCATTCCAGCTTTTTCCTCTGTGGACTCTGGGGCTGCTCAAGCACACCTGCACCTTTGTAATAAGACTGGATGGAAATGGTAGGGAGAGAGGACAGCTTACAGTGATAGAGGTTTAGGGAAAAAGATCAGTGAGTGTGGAGGCCCAGGTAAAAGTGTCAGTGCTACTCATCCTAGCTAGATTAATTTTACATTTTTAATGGTAACTTTTCAAATAAAACACTGCTATATTAAGTACATCATTAAAATTTTCATGCAAGGAGTGGAGCGTTTATCTAATCATATCTGAAAATATTTTTGCAACTGTATGCAGTCATGTTATGACCTATTTTTGCCTTAAAAATGAAGCGTAAGTCATTTAAGCATACTGCTGTTTGTACTTCAGGGACTGAGTACTTCACTTACTACTGTGAGCATATACAATGAAGAAATTCCCATCCTTTGAATTTTAGTACATTGTAAATTAATGGTTTCTGTCTAAGTCTTGCACATTAAACATTTTAAATCTTGTGGATGTCATTGAGGGAGTATTTTACCACCTTAGCACCTTTATTTCTGGACACTGTACAGTATTAATACTGCTTTTTAAAAACTTACATGGTAAATCCTAGTGTTTTCTTAAAAAAAGATAGCGTGTGTGAGTAGAATGCTTGAGTGATGCCTCTTACCAGATCTGCAGGACTGACAATGTAGAATTCATTACATTTCATTGCAACCATTTGTTTTTTTCTTCCTTTTCTCTTCCCATCTTTTTTCAAAGTGCAGTGAGAATGGGGCTGGATGAAGAAGGAGGGTGTGCTGTCTCTGTCCTTTTTGTTTTCTATCTGAAAATGTTATTCTTGCTTTCCAAATGAAACAATATACAATACATTTTTAAGAGCTTCTGGTGAGAGTGGTGCTTTGGTTGTGTGAGAAGGCAGCATTCCTTTTGTTCCATTTCTTGTAATTATATCCTCTAGTTCTTGCGATATGGAATGCATAGCAGATTTGCTACAGTACTCTGAAGCAACTTTGCCATAATCTGAATACTTGTGGTTCTGTTTTTTTGGCCTTGAGAGAAAGGGTGATCAGAGCTACTTTTGTCATTTCTAGGAATTATATTGTTATCCCTTAAGAATTTAGGTTACAAAATTAAGAAATGTCATCTGGCTGAGAGCATTTTGCTGTTTCTTGGTAGGCTGCTATTGCAAACTGAACTTTTAATAAATTTCATTAGAAGACAGTGATTATTTGTTTTAGAAATACACTGTTCTTTCATGAATAACCTACCACGACTGTAGTCTTTTGAGAAGGACAGTGCCATAAAAATCGTTCACTGGTATCTGTAAGAAAAAGCTCAGAAGCTTCTGCTCTCAGTCCCAGTTAGCTTTGCAAAGGAATGGGAATGGTGCAAACACAGAAAGGGTCACAGGATGCTAACAGTAGGCCTGTAAGAAGAGTATGGAAGGTGCTGAAATACAGAGAGGGGGAAAAGGGTTCAAAATGCTTTCAGAGAAGACAGAAGAAGAAATTCACATGCTTCAAAAGTAAGTTTTCTCTCAGTGGCTCCTTTTTTGCTGAAAATAGTTACATTTTGAGGGGGCAGAGATAAAAACTCGAAAAAGAACTTTTGTAAACTATCAGTGAAACCGATTTTGCCCTGTCTGAAGGAGGTGAAGTCGGCCAGGTCCTCACCAGCCCCCCAGCTGAGGACAGCCTCCCTCCTTCCCTCTGCACCACAGGCGAGTCTGCCTTTCCTCCCAAGGGAGGCGGCTGGGAACTTGAGGCCAGTATCCAGAGCCATCAGTAGGTGGCATTACAGCTCCTAGCACTTAATTGGCTGAAGGGCAAACGGCTCACAAAACGACTTTTTTTTTTTTTCTTTTTTTTTTTTTTTTTGAGTCCCTTTAGTGCAGCATACAGAGGAAAATAGGGTCCGTTCCCACCAAAGATCTGCTCCTACCACAACACGGACTAAAGCTGTCGGGATTTTTCAAATTGCAGCTTTTGTATGCAGTGAATTTTGGCTCTATAATCAAATTCATTCATTACAGAAGAGAGTAAAAAGAGGTATCTGCAAGCCGTTGTTAACAGTCATGTATGGACAAACACACACGTGCTGTATGTTTGAAAAAGATTGGGTTTCAAAAGGACTTAAGGCCTTCCTTTTAACTCAACCCAGATACACTGCTGGTGCATTTCATTTCTCAGTATCTCAGTAAGCGCTCTTGTTGTTTTGTAAGATTAGATTTGAAAAACTACCCCAAATTCAAATTTATACGTTTGCATAGCTTTGTTTACATAGGAAAGACTACAACCTGTGATATAAACTGCTGCGTCTCAGAGTGAGGCAGCTGGTGTTTATCTATAGCAATAACTGCCAATTGTTAAACCCCAGTTCTTGCTTATGGGCCAGGGCTATGTTGCTGTATAGCAATGCCTATATGGCATTTGGACTTGTGATGACGAGCTGTAATTCACTAATGCTATTGTTTTTAGCCTTGCTTTTGGGATAATCTTTGTTTTAGTCTCTCAAGTTTTATGGCATTTAATGCTCTGATACAAACATGTCAGACTGATACAAACGGACTTTTGGTGGGTAATTCAGAGGCCTGGGATTTCTCTTGCAAAGAAGTTTTAAACCCCTGCTCACTTCTGATGCAGAAGGTGCCTTAAAGTCTGTGTCTGTCTGGAACAAGTAACACCGGTTTTATAGACTAATTGGAGTTCTCAGTCCTGGCAAAATCAGTCTCAGTAAGAGCCACACAGAATCTGCAAGTGTTCTTACTGAAGTGGGTCAGCAGAACATGAAGGCGTTTATGGTGGGATGTCTTTCTCCTTTTATTTGTTTTATTATTAATTCAGTTGTTTTGTAGCTAGGTCACTTGAGTGGAGGGCTGGAACAATGTGGTCTTGAATCCTCTCAGCCAGAAGAAAAGTAGGTCTGCAACATTCAGGCTGAATGTTAAACCACTGAACAATTGAATAAGGGAGGGTGGAACCATCACAAGCAGCTGTGTTTCTTATTGTGCTTCTTTTTTTTTTTTTTTTTTTTTTTTTTGGCAAATGAAGGAGCTCAGACAATGATCCCAGCAGAAGGGATTAAAGAGATCAATTCTACCTGAAGAAAGACTCTTTCCTGCTCTTCAAGGTGAAATTCCCAAAAGCTATGATTCACAAGTGGGCTGGTATGCTTGTTTCCTGTGGTTGTGGAGGCAACAGAGCTGAACCCTAAATGAGTTTTAGCTTATAAACTGTTTCCTCTCCAGGTCTGTTTGTGGGAGGCAGTGCCTCACCAGGGAACTGTCTCGCACATCCTGTATCTGGCCTAACCCGCCCCACATACTCCCCATCAGTGTAGGTAATAAATTGCAAAGGTTGTCACTGCCCTTAACTCTGCTTTAATGTTGTGTGCTGTAAGCTGCTGTGGTGTAAGCACCTGATTATCGTCGAGCACCTCTGCTATCTCTGTACCCAGGTCAGTAATTTTGTAAGCTGTGCTGTCCCTACTTGTGGATTGCCCTAACTCATGTAAAAAAAGCAGTGGCGACTCCTTACCTTCTCTTTGGTATTTCTTGTTGATGAGATTCAGCAGATCCTTACTCAGTATGCTTGTTTTAATAGTTACTAATTTTAGTGCCTCACTCCCCTAGATGGGGAGAGAGCAGCATCTGTCAATCTGGCAGGCATGCCTCACTATGAATAGCACCAATGATGTCAAACATTCTTCCCTGTCATCCAAGTAGTGGGTATTTAATACAGCAACATCCAAATGTCAAATAGAATGATGCTTGGTCTAAAAAACATGAGAGTCTTAAGAGAATTCATATTACCAGGGTGGTAGTGTCTAAATACTAGGCACTTGGTATGACCTTTGTGGAACAGGCATGGTTTATATTGCTATTCAAATAACCTTAGCTAACTGCTGAGTCATCTCTAGTTCAACTCTAAGCATCCCATTGCTTAAGTATAAAAATTGTTTTAGTAGCACTCATTAGTTGTGAAAGGGAAACCTAACAAGAATTCCTATGTAATCATCATGACATCAGAAGTGTCATGTAAACTGAGTATTTAAAAGTATAAAAAAGAGTTCACACAACTTTAATAGGGATGCATACTTGTCCCAGCAGGTTTCTTTCTGCGACTAGGTAAGAGTTGCAAATTAAAGATACTTGCAGCTGGAAACTTCCTTTTCCAATATCTGCTGGTCACTGTGACATTGGAAATGGTTACAAAGAGCTACAGTGAGACCACAATCATTGCACACTGCAACTTCCTGAGAAATCTGCTCAGCTCTATGCCCCCACAGCCCTAGCAAGCTTCAAAGCTATAGGGCTGGAGTCAGTTAAAAGGGGAGTTGACAAGTTTCATGTTAGCAAGATAAGCTTGTGAACTTTGTGATACATTTTTGGAAGAGAATTAAATGGAACAAAATTACTTATAGTTAGTGCTTGCCTGTTTCTTTTACTGATTCAGGGGGTAAGGTATTGTATATTTATTAGAACCTGAGATATATGTTGTGCAAAACACAAGTTATAACACTGTTACTGCTATCCTGTTGACAAAGAGGGGAACTTGGCCATGAATCTAAACCCTTCTACTTTGCCTGCCCTCCTCTGCTGCTAATTAAAAAAAAAAAAAAAAAAAAAAGGTAGCAATGCAATTTTCAGTTGTCAGAAGACAACATTTCTTTCAGACTTTGGCTTTTTTTGTAACTGATTGAACATAATCTTACAATTTAACTAACAATAACTAGTTTCTCTGCTGTAACAAGTGTAGGTATGCAAACTGCATATGCCTTGTTGATGTTTGTTATTGGTGCTTTTTAGCACATCCATCTATTGCAAAACCTCTTTGCCTAGGTGAGGCAGAGAACAGCAGTGCTGTTACAACTCTATTTGGGGATGTCCTACTATGTGCAGAGCTAAGGGGAAGGAGGAGTCATCAAACCTGTACAAAAGGATGAATAAGGAATACACGGCAAAAATGCAGAACTCTGATTCACTTACTGGAAGATGTCTATGGGCTACCTGAACCCTCAAAAAGTAGGATAAACTGTTGCCATGAAATGCTAGTTACAACTGCACAATTAGCAGAAACCCTACCTGGTAGCAGCTGTAGCCGAATATGAAGGCAAGTTGCCAATGTAGATGGGACAGCAATCAGAAGACAGTGATGAGGCTTGTTGGAAGTACCTGGTTTTACTATGTTCCTTTTGCAATGCATGCAGCCTACTGCCCCTGAAACTTTCTGCCCCAAGCTCTGCACACAGAATTTGGGTAACTGAGTAGCCATCTAAACTAATGAAGATTAAAATACCAGAAAAAGGAGAGAAGATGGGGGCTGAGGCACTGAAGTAATTCCTGACACAGCTGATCAGAGATGACTCTCTCTGAGTCCAGCTGCGACCCCAGTAGTCAGCCTTCTCCAGAGGCTGGACACCAATGCCTAGTCAACTCTTTAAGTAGCCCCTTACTATGGCAACCCACAGCAGCTCTTCCAGAGTTCTGTTTTCATATCTCATCTTTCACACTCTCACTCCCCCCCTCCTGTCCTTTATGCAAGCACCTAAATGCCTTCCACTTGTCAGGGGCCTGCATCTACCCCTTCTGTTACAAGCTTTACACATGCCTAAGGGTTGAGGCCCTCAAGCAAGAAAGACATGCCCTTCCCTGCTTTGTGTACTGCACCCGGGCAGAGGTGGGGGGGGGGGGGGGTTCACCTTAAGGGAAGATTCAAAGCAGCTAATAAGCTGTAATGCAGGCTTTGCAAATTTTGATGAGTAAAAATTCAAGCGCCTCCAGGATTAGAGAGTAATTCAGTGGCAGTTTTGAAAATGCTAGCAGTATCTAAATGGGACATCAGTACCTCTGGCATTTCAGGCTCTTGACTGAAAGTGCAAATCAGATTCTTGTGCACATCTCCAGATGCACAGCAATAGAACAACAGATGACAAAATTGTCATCGGAGGGCAGTAAGTAAGTGTGCTAGGAAAACAGAAGACTGTTTTGGCTGATGTTCTTACTAGTGATGCCTGGAAGATCTTACCCTATGCCAGGTTTTCAGGGCTGGTAATTATGCCTCTTCCACCACTGATCTCAAGTATTGCTATGAAAGAACAAATATCAAACAAAGGGGTGCTGGCTGCTTCTTTTCACAACCACTTTCCAGACTCAAAGGGTACTTTACACCTATGTGACTAATTCTGGATTATTCTTACCTATGACAGATTTAGTGCTCACACACACCCTTTGCAGGAATGTTTTTGTTACCTACTGGTGGTTTTTAAAGTGACTATAAAAGCAAGGAAAGCATTTGGGAGATACTGTTATTATGAACAAGTTAGGGTGTGTTTATTTTAGTTATTTCTTCTCCTTCCAATCCCTCCATGCCTCCTTTAAGCCTATTCACAGGCTTTCCTTCTACAGGGAAATTGTACTGAATTCAGTGAGGCTCACCTAAAAAGGCCATATCAACAACATTATGCGAGTTTCCAATATTTACATTTACATACCAATACGTAATTCTAGTTCATTTCCTGACTCCACTGGTCTTAGTTTTGGGTTGGTTTGTTTTTGGTTGGTTTTTTTTTTAAAGGTACAGGTTGCTTCAGTTTCAGCCTCTAATCAATATTACATTAATGACTTTCCTATACAGTTTGCCCCATTTCATCTCTGTGGCAGTTGAAATTTTCATTTGGTGAATCTCCTTGCATTTCTCTGCTATATGCAGCTGATGTCAGACACCTGTGATATCTGGGCATGTTCTTACACAGTCCGCAAAGGTCTGTTTCAAGCTTTTGTTCCCGGAAGCTATGGAGAAAGGACTTTGTAAAAATCTGTTTAGAATAGAAGTTGGTTGGGGTAGGGGGCAAGAAGTTTTATCCCTGGAAATAAAAGCAATGTGGCATGAAGTTATTTGTAATATGAGTTCCTTTTAATGAGTCTTAGCCACTTAGTTGACTGAAGACTTTAAATTGGTCTTTCCCTAAAGTAAGTAATTAACTTTCAACACAGAAAATTAAATTGCTTAAGATTATTACACAGCTATCTGAACAATACTTCTAGTGTCTTGTTGCTTTTATTGCTTTTTTGCCCCTGGCATTTTGTATGTAATCATCCTGCCACGATGAGACATATTGATTACATACATTGGGGCCCTTTGCACAGTACAATCTTGGTTTATATAATCTTATACAATATGCTATTACTGTAGCCAAGTCATAAGTAAGAGCAGAGTTAAGACAGAAACTTTGGGCAAAGCCAGTCTGTCCTGTAATCCATAGCCAAAAGTAGTTTGGACTCCTGAAATAAGCTACGTCTTTCTTTACTGGGAGAGACAATCAGACTCCTGAGTTGACCTTAGTAGATATTTTGGTGTTAGGCTGAGCATATTTCCTCTTACTACACTGAAAAAAGCTGTCTGAAGAGCAGCTTCCATGCCAATGCTCACAATGCTCTCAGAGCTCCAGACAGGTGAGCAGGTCTCCCTCTGGGTTTGTACAGTGTCTAGCAAAACAGAGGGTGTGTGTGTGAAAATGTAATAGGCATTATCTTAAGGTATTTCCATAACAACAGTAATAAGCACTTTTTCAGTAGAGGTGACAAAAGTTATGTTTGAACAGCTTCCACCGGGCCCTCTCTAATTCATCAGAACAGCATTTCCACCTCTGGCTTTGGCTAGGCTGATTTAGCAGCTTTCTGTTGGCAGTGTTCTAGATAACAAGTGGCAACCAAAATATTCCAAGGCTGCCTCATCCTTTCTTATCCCACAGCCTAATGACAAAAGGAGACAATTGTACCTTGTTTGCTAACTACATGCTGTGCTTCATCTTGCATTTTGGCTTATGTTGTCATCAAGTTGCTAATCATCGTTCTGTGAAACTCTGCACAGCTCCTCCATGCAGCTTTTGGCTGCGTTATATGGGCATGGTATCACAAAAGAGCAAATGCAAGTGTTGGCACCTGTCGATAACTGTTGTTTAGAGGGCAGTTGCTCCTTTTGCCAGCCAGTTGGAACATCAGATCTCCAGGCCACTGAACAAATGCTATTATACATCATCTGGGCACCATATGGTCTGCATGCTTCAGACTATAGCTGAGCCACAGCCCTCCAAGCAGTCAGGTGAGAGAGCTAGCTCCCAGCCTCAGTAGCTATTTACTTTAGCAGTAAGGCTTCCACATTGGTGTGTTGTGAAGAGAATCAAGAAAAGCCTCTCATAAAGTACCAGAAGGATTTTGTTCCTTTGTGGAAGCGCTGAAGTTTCTGCTGACCCTTCTAGGCATGGATGAATAAGTAATCTATCTATTTACGGTCAGTTGTACTGCACAGCCTACAGGTCTGCACCCTGGTGTATCTGCAGCTCTAATGCCCGCTCAGAGAACTCATCTTGTATTCAGATGTCCAAAACTGTGGCTTAAACAAGCTTAGCTCATGTCATGCAGCTTTTATTATGTCTTCCAAAAGAAGTCCATTCTATGTTGGAGTCTTGCTTTGGCACCATGCTTGAATGGACAGAACTGATGCATGCACATAGCTGGAGGTGACTGGGTTAAATGTGTCAGCAGGCTAAGTCCTTCCATGCAGAGAAAGAGGAAATGAGGTCTGAATCAATTCCTAGAGTAGCACAAATTAGTGAGCTACTAAGAGCACTCGGGGAGGTTCCCAGAGAGCCTCACACTTAACCCAGCTAATTATAGCTGCAGGTGGCTATGTAAGCATGAATCACATAGGTGAAAGTAGTGCCAAGGCCTCAGCAAGACTGGTTTTATAAGCCTAGGAACAGAGGCCAACTACATTTTATCGACCTTACTGCCAAGACACCCTCAATCCTTGCACTAATGGCTAGCCAGTGTACAGCATGTTATTGCCATTTAAAACACCTGGGACTGGGACAAACTGTGTTGGCCAAATCCTAGTCTACATCTATACAAGTAAATCCAATACTCCTACAAGTTTGACAGGGAAATTTTGGCTCTGTGCCTGCAACTCACTTTTTAACAAGTGAAGATCTGTTTCCATCCTGAAGTGCTTGAAAGGAACTTCTGTTTTTGAGAACATGAGATAACTAAGGCAACAAATTACTTCATTATCTACCAGTATCCCATAAGCATGGACACACAGATTCTGCAAAGGAACTTAAAACTTCCAGGTTTCAATCCATACTGAACTTAGACTTTGAACTCTTAACAGAGTGAACTGTACTTTTTCTGTCCTAATTGCTTACATGCCTGTTTGTCTGGATTAGCCTTTTAATTTTTTTTTTTTCTAGAAGACTCATAACATATCTAATGTTCTAGGCTGAGCTGGACTGCTTCATTGTTATTTCCAACCTAAAGCCACATTCAGTCTATAATGTGATGATATCTTTGGGCCTAATTTGTGTCACACTCCTTCACAGCCTGAGTCCAGCAATCATATGCTGAATGTGTTTAGCAAGGGTGGGGAGCACTGAGTTAAGCACAGTGGCATCTCATGCAAATTCACAACTGATGAGATTCATGCCTTTTGCATTCCAGCTCAGTATCTGGAGGTTACATTCGGTAAGTAGAGACCTGGGTGCAAGTTCCTTTTGAGCCTGAGAAGGCTCAAGGCTCTTATACCAGAAGCTGTTCTAGAATGAGACCTTTTTCTACTCTTCCTGTTGAACTGGATTAAAGAAGAGTCAGATTCATGGGAGGACAAGAGAAGACAGAAAGAGACAGCATATGTGCCAGGTTTTGTAACTTAGAAATTTCTGAAGAACTTGACATTGGGTTTCTTCAGTGTGAGGCCCACACAGTTTGTGCATTTTGTTCAAAGCAAAGAATTCCTCAGAAGAAGCCAGGCCTGCCTTCTCTCCTAGGAAGTGCCTTTCTTACTGAACTGTAAAAGGAAGTCCAGAATTATTTTCTTTTTCCCACCTCCTTTTCTACTTTGTACCTACCCTGATTATTGGCATTTGGTTTTGTCCAACTAAGAGATTTCCTTTCCTAGTACAATGGTTGTCATCAGTCTCATTTTTGCACACAAAATTTTATCTTTTTGTTGGATATAGTACTGGTGAACTGCAGACACAAACTAGGTGATGAGACTTCATATGCTGCATTAGTCATTATGGCAATTCCTGACATAGGGTCTGAGTTATTAAGGATTATTGCATTTTAAATATGTCCTACTTCAAGGAATACCTTATTCTCATTTGCGAAGGTCTGGTGTACAAATAGATGTTATGACTCTGTGGACAGAAAATTACATAAATGAAGAGGAACTCTTAAGAGGTCCTCTTCCTAAGGATAAAAAGCCAAGATGGCAGCATGATCTCAGAGGTCATTGCAAATAAGCCCCAGTTAAATGAGGCTGCCTGGACGGTGGATGGGAATGCAAAAATTGATCTTTTAATATAACATTATCCCAGGCGCAAAGAACTTTTTTTTCTTTCTTTTTTTTTTTTTTTAAAATAGCGCAACTGTTCTATCTGCATTTAATGGAAACACAGAATTAAGGTGCTGGTTTCCTGATTTTCTGTCAATTAGGTTTGGATACTGTGTTCTGCAAGGACATAGGTAAGTGAAAGAGGCTGTCTACACTCTCCACTTCCACTTGGGTCTAGGCTTGTAGTTGGTGAGTTTCTGTAGGTTTTGAGAACACACAAGCTATGGGGGCTTGACTGAAAGATGCTCTTTTCTGCCCTTCATCTACAATCTCCTCCACTATACATCCAGTGGAGCATAAGCGTAAACCCCATCACAGCTGTAACTAATTGCTAATGAGGCTGAGGTGTGTGCAGGTAAGGGATGAACTCCTTCACTGCATAACTCAGGAAGCAACTGCACATCAAAAATTGCCCCACCTGGGGAAAGGTCACAGGGCAAATCTGGACCTGCTATTCCTGGTAAAAAACCTGCAATGTACAGCTCTTACGCATTCTCTCTCCTGACCTGCCCCCTCTTCAAACAGTCCTTAAATATTCAACAGAAAGATGGCCAAAGCCCTATACAGCAGGTACAGCCTAGGCCTATGATGTGTGGAAAATCATGGAGGAGCTCATCAGACTCCTGGAACAGTCTTCAGTGCCAAAGAACCTGAAGCAATATTTCAAGTTTTAAGCCCAGTTTAGAGGATTAGCCTAAATAACCGTAAAAGGTAGGGGGAGATGGGGTGGTACATAGGAACATACCAAGTCTGGGCTACATATTATTCCTGCTTCTGCTCAGAGGTCTGCCCGACCCCATCCTCAGAAACCAGTCTTGCTAATTTTTAGCTCCCTCTCAGCAGAGTTGTTATGCTACAGCCCAAGCATGCCAACACACAAGACTCCATGCCTTTAAATAATGCTGCTTTTCCATGCATGGATGTTCCCTGCCCTCAGGTCCCCACCAGAGTGCCTCTCTGGTGCAGAATTACTTTGAGAGAGGGACAACTTCAATACACTTCCATGGTAGTAGATTACCATAACGGAGAACGACAGGATAATGGTCGCACACAGCAGGGGAGGGAAGGGGGTATACAAGTCCCTGCATGGGTGAAGTTATGCATTCACCCTGTTCCATTTTTTCCAGATGTGGTGCTTAGGGTTTGTAACATTGCAGTAATTTGTGTAGCTCTGTCAATGTTTTTACAGCGCACTGTGGGAGAATTCATCTGTCCCTACCCCAGATCCTGGCAGAAGTAGCATGGGTATGGCAAGTCATGAAAGCGAACTGGTTCTGGCTCCACATCTGTGGTTCCATCGGTGGCAAGGCATTGATCCAGTGGTTCGTTCTCTGACGCATGTCTAAGTTATGCAACAAGCCTACTTGTTTGCAACTCTCCTTCTTTTAAATTGTCTGGAATCAGTACGTTGAGCCTATTCCACACTCCAGATGATAGATCCATTTTCAGCTGTCTGACCCAGGCAGCCCTTTGCATATCTGCTGCCTCCCAAGACATCCTGCTCTTAGCTTTGGTGCTATGCAAGTCAGCACATTGCCCTCCTCCTGGCACATTTCTGTATAAGCCTGCCTCTTCTCAGCTTTCTACACCAATTTCAGTGATGTCAGCCTGTGGCACATTCCACGCCTTTCTAGTCCCAGTTTCTATCTAAGCTCTGTGAATCCACAGAATGGCACAAGATAACCTGTTCACAGCTCCTGATCCAGTCCTGACAGTCAGAATATACCCAATTGAAATACTTCTTGGTGCAACCTCACATGATTGCAGAGGAGAAAGAATTAGGATCAAACCTCACAGTCTGAGACAACCTTTCTGGGCTGCCATGGAAGAGAAGTCATGGTACAAAGAGGGAGTCACTATGGACTAAGGGAAGCAGGTATCCTAACGGGGAAGATGCCTGCATAACTAGTATATAAGCAATAATTAGTACACAAAGTGGTACAAAGTTCAAGAACACATGAAAACTATTAAGAGAAAGGAAAGCATAAGTAATACTGTTATTAATTACCTACTGCAAAAAAATTAATAAAGGTTAAAATCAGTTTCAACTGTATTTGGTGAGAAACCTAGAAAGATGAAACAAAGGTGCTTTCATGATTTGCTCGCTGAAAAGGCAGCTTTTGAGATTCAACAGGAAGCAGTCGGACTGTCAACATGAAAGGAGCGATTGATCAGAGGAGAGTGCAGAGGGGCTCCCACTACAGAGTGAGCTCAGGAAATCTGTGCAATGGGCAGTAATAGTGACAACGGAAAGCTCAGACCAAATGTTACAGGGGGGTTTCTTAAGTGGTGGGAAGGCATAAGACCCTACTGGTACAAGTCAGGAGGCAGCAAACTAGTAGTAGTAGAAGTTGGTGGAGGGTTTTAAAGGAAGGAGAGAATCTAGATTAATACAAAGATCAAAACTCTTTGCATGTGGCTCAGGAAAAAGGCCAAATGGGGAAGACAAAGCTGAGTAGAGAGATGAAAGTTACTGATACTGAAAAGGGAATTGGGATTATTAGTGTCTTCTGATAAGAGTGAATGACAGAAATTAGTGTGCTGCTAAGAGCACTGTAGAATAGTGTGGCATCAGTATATCTGACAGATGAGGAAAGCTATTATCTTCATCTTTTCTACTTGAGAATCCCAAATTACTTTGTGCTTCAATACCTTGAGGTGTGGAGAAAGTTCCTGGTCTTGAAAGGAGATACCAACAGGCCAAATATAACTGTTCACGCTCATAATGGCTAGAGGAGAAAGGTCAGCAAGGGATGGAACAAGATGGTGAAATTTAGCTGAAATAGGAACAGTATGTTCAGAAAGGCACTGGCTGGTCATTTTCTGAGTGGTGAGAAAAAAAATACATACAGAACGAAGGAACATCAGGTAGGTGAGCCCAGAGGCAGTTTTGGGAGACATGCAAGAGAATCATTCCCAGCGAGGGCAAGAACACAACTGACTGTATGGACCATAATCAGACTGAGACAAAAGAAACCACAAAGGAAAATTCAGATCAAACCACATGTCAGTTCTGCTGATTTGCTTCATTGAGAAGTTTACTTAATATTTCATGTGGAAATGAGGAGTTTTCATTTATTCCACTCCTCTGTGGTCAGTTTTAACAATGTAACCCCAGAACTCTGACAGCCATTTTAAAGCAAAAGTAGGAAACTTCCTGGAAACCAGAAGTTTTGCTATCCATACAGCTGGCACAATCCATTCAGATGTGTAGAAACCTAACATGCATAAAACATAAAGTAACACCATCAAGTTAAAATTTTATTGTCTCCTGTGCCCCCCTGCTTTTTCTACCTAGAAAATAGGTGTATAGATCAAGCCTCCTCCTCTTTTGCCTCTCAGGAGCACTGTCCTTTGTGTGCTGCCCCCAGGACAGAGGATGGAGGCTGGGAAAGCTAAAGGCAAAAGTTTGCAGGGAAGGCAGGGTGTTACCAACCGAAGGGTACCAGCAGATGAGGAAAGAGAGGGATGGGTGGAAGAACAGCCTGCGGAGCTCGTGGTTTGGCACTGCAAGAGGCAACAGCCACAATCAATAGTGCTGCACAGGGCACAGGTCCTCGGGAGGGACCGGGTAAGTACAGCACATGGGCTGTGGCCAGGGCAGGTGGGTTGGGAACCAGCCGCAAACTCCTGCAACTGGTGGGAGAAGGTGACAGACTCATCCGGCACGGATGGCACTGCCCTGTTTCTAATCTTGCTTTGCCTCTTGAATTTTTCAAATCCATTTGTCATCCTTACTCATGCAGGTTCATTCTTACCCTGGAAGTGACCCTACAGATTTCAATTCAGATATAAACTGTACAGACACAAATGTGTCATACAGAGCACCTAAAGGTAAAATTGTGATCTAAAAGTAATATGCAGGATAAATATTTGCTACACAAAGTAGTTTCCTGTGCATAGGTTTTGTTGTCAAAGGCTGTGCTACAACATCATTACATGGCTAAGACCAGGACTTTGGGCTGGTTAGGAGTGTTTTTCTATCCTGCATGGACTTTCAGAGGCAGAGAGACCTTTACTGCCAGTAAGGTCCTACAGCAGATGGCTGTAGATAGCTACTGAGTAAAGTAGCAGGGCTCGGGAGAGGACAAATGCTACTGTCAGTGAAGAAAATACTAAAGGTGGCTGAGGACCTAGATGGCAAGTAGAACCAGTGGACACATGCAGGTAGAAATCCTCCCATATTACAAAATGTATAACCAAGTCCAGAAACCGGTAATACTGAGGTGGCACCCAGATCTGAATTAGGTACTGTTTGTCAGCATTTATGCGCAGAGGACTTGACACAGTAGTGGGCCTTCAACAGAACAACTCTTCTTCCCTCCTTGGTGGCTGACCAAATATTGGACCTGATGAGCTCTGCTGGCTCCCCACTCCCTTCCACATTCCAGACAAGAACGAGGACTCATTCTGAGAGATGAGAAGTTAGGTAGGCAGCTATTTCTCCCCAAGCTAAAAAGCCACATAGGAGCTGAGATTAAAACTGAACAGTTTCTGGCTGGGTGCCCTCTGGAGGTAATAGCACTCTTTCTGATTAGAAAGAAAAACATTTGATTTACATAGAAATATTTTTTACAAGAAGAGGGAAAAGACACGCTATATGATGGATATGGTTTTGATTACACTTTGAAAGTTTGCCTGGGTGGAAGAGTAGCAGCAAAATAGTTTGCTGTTTAAGTTATCCCCCTCCAAACTTAAAATAAGGCTCTTCTGCTTAGCCAAATATTAAAATGACACTTCACTACAAGTTCAGTCACCTCCCAAAGCTGCTCTCTCTTTACGAAGAAAACTTTGGACTTGTACATTAAAACAATGATGGGTAAAAATAATCTTGATCAATCAATCAGTCATGGATCATCTCCTCCTGTTTATTCAGATGTTAACCCAGTATCTTTTCCTTTTCTCATTACAACCATCACTTTAACAGCAGACTTGCATTTAATGTTACAGGAGCCCTTTAATGATGACTGATGAATGTGAACAGAGAGAGGTTATTTTTGCAAGTAATTATTGCTGCAGCAAGCACTCTGTGTTAGAACATATGCAGCAAAAGCCATACAGCTGAAATTGTTTGCAGATCTCCATTTTAAAGACTAACTTCATGTACTTAATATGTCCCATTTGTGTTCTGAGGCCAAAGGAGAAATATTTCTCCTCCTTTTGTTTAAAAATTATTTCTATCTCAGACTGGAAGTATTTTGTTGCTGTCAGTGTTCCTGCTGTTCTTTAATCTATGGATGTTGTGGATGACAGGCTAGAACAGAACTGTAGAATACCATTTATTTTGGTGCAGATTTCTTAACATTAGGTAAAAGGACTGGCAAAATGGGGATCCAAATACTGGACCTGGACTGTTCCCATTTGGTCAGGATTTGAGCAAAGAGTTTTCCCTTCATTTGTATACTCATACTGGGGTTTGGGTTTCTTAGTCATTCTCTTATACTGGCACCATGAAAAACATGTCACGTACCAAATCACTCTGACTCACTAAATCTCTTCAGTTCAAAGCCTAATCTATTATATATTTGACGAATCTCACTGGAGTCCTATTTCATGGCATAGCCAAAATCTCCTCTTTGATTGTAAGTCATGGCAATGGTCTAACTGCAAGATTTGGTGAACTGTATCTCCTGATAAAATTAACATGATTTTATAGCTATGAGTACATATTTGCATTTCCAAACCAGAGAAAATAATGTACAAGGTAAATATTAAAGTTACTGGGTGCACTGTACAACAAAGTCCAAGGTACTGAACATAGAATTTGCTTCTCTTTCCACAGACAACTAGTTTAACAGAGTACCAAGGTAATCTTTAATGCATCTAGCATTCCTGTGCAAAACTTCTTTAATATATTACACTGCCATTCTACTAAACTAGCATTCTGAACCTAAGCAAACACTTCTTCCACAACCTTTGTTTAAAAGTTTTCCATCAAAATCCTCTTGGTGGTGGGCAGCTAATTATATTTTTAAGTAAATAAACCCAAAGTTTTCCACATAGAACTGCAAATTAAAACAGCCACATCAAATCTGGCACTCGGGAAGCACACCTAATTAAACAGTGACCTGTATTTTGTGAGTGCCACCTTCTGATCTGAGAATGCCCTGCACCCATTATATCAGGACACACTAAATCAGAAGTCCTCTTCTGTGTGGAGCCTGAGCTCTCCCTCGGTGCTGCCTCACAGGCCTGCTGGCATAGTCCTCCCATTGCCAAAACTACCCTCCCTTCCAGATGACACACAGTGGTCACAAGCTTCACCTTGCACCCTGACGGCTGCTGCCTTGAATATTGGGGAAGACTCAAGTACAGAACAAGGAACTCAAGTGAACTGAGGTCTTGAATCTGTTCCAGTGCCACAGGACTGGACTCATCTCACAAACTGAACTACTGACAAGGTTGCTTTCACTGGTGGAGCTGGGTGTGCTGGGCAAAGGGGACACACATCTCAAATGGGGTGCTGCTGGATTTGTTGCTTTGGCTGCTCCGGTAGAACCTCCTACATCAGCACTGGATGCAAAGTGTCCTACCAGGGAAGGTGAGACCTTTCACACTCACCAGGCCAAACACCCAATGTAGGTCTGTAGAGCAGAGCCATGCCTATAAGACCTGTCTTGCTTACGTACAGTCAACTGTTCAGGCCCCTGTCATTCTCTCTCCTCTCTGGCAAGTGAAGAAAATTCTCTCTGTTGAGATGCCACTGTGCTTTGCCCTTCTCACTGAGGAAACACTGACAAGACCACTACTTCTGGTGGAGAAGAGCTCAGTGTCCCAGATGAAGGGAAAGCCCTGGCTAGGCAGGTTTCTCCCAGACCTGCTCCCTCCACCAAGACATACAGACCCTCCTCCAGCCAGGCTGCATGTGAGGTGTTCCTACATGGCTTTTCTGGCTCTAGCCAAGCCACAGACCTCTCGCCAGTTCTGCAGAGCAGGGGTGGCACGCTGCTTATCAGGTTTTGCCTTGCAAGCAAAAGGTATGGTGTTAGTCCGTGACAGTTTTAGCCCCCATTCCCTAAACATCTTTCCCAGAAACACCCAACCTCACTGCCTACCCCCAGGAAAACTGTCCCTGCTCAGAGGCAGTGATACCGAGACCCTTCCCAAAGGCCACAACAGCAGACATGACCCCTACATGCACACAGAGCAAATCAAGGATGCCGCAGACCCTTTGAAGGTTTAACTGAAAGCTGTGTGGGCTTTGCCTTCCAACTGAGATGACTGATGTACTAGTGCAGCTTGGCTGTGCAGTCCCACTGCTCAAGAGTGCCCTCAGAAGGAAGGCGTGGATATGGAGACTGCTTGCATGCCTTCATGTTAGAAACTATGATAAATTAATATGCATAAACATATCAAGGAGCAGCATGCAGTGTCTGCCCAAAACAGTGACTGAACTGATTTATATTTACATGTAATTATGTAACCTAATCCTGTCCTAACTCTACTCAGCTGTTGCTGAGACAAGGAAATAAAACCCTCAAACTCAAATCATTGTCAGACCATGCTTTTTTCAAAACAACTGTGCAAAGAAGACAAGTAGAAAAAGTATGCAATATTTGTCAGCATAAACTGAAATAAGCACTGAAAAGAGAACTGTGGAAAAATATGTTGTACTTGCTATGGTTTAGGCCACATCCTGATTTCAAATCCTGATTTAATTCAGCACGAGTCTGAAAAAATGCCACTAAATCCACTTTGCATTTACCCCAGGTAACTGAGCAAACAAAGACCTGGAATGAAATTAAACTTGATGGTAAATTAACAGTTAGGCTTAGTAGCACAGATGAAAGTATAATCCCCAAAAGGTCTCTTCCCCTTCCTTCACGTCACATTGCATTTTAAACATATCCAGACACTGAAACTATTGCAAATTTGGGCATTTCCTTAGTTATAGGAACATAGTTTTCACAGGCGTCAAAGGTTTGTGCTTTGAATCTGCATGGGTTATTTATTTAGTAGCAGACTGAATCTAAGCAGTTGGTTTTGCTCTAGAGAGCTCCGTGCAGCCCTTGGATCTATCAGGTTATACTGCTCTATGCAGTGAGCAAGTACAGCATGGCGGTTTTGTCCAAAAAGGTTGCCTGCCAAGACTGAAATAAAGCAATTGTTTTACTCATCTTCTGTCCGTGCTGCAAAGCTGATATATTTTCCTAACTTCCAGAGCCTATGAAAATGCTCCTGAGAGAAAAAAAACCCAACTGTTAAATCCTTCCTTTTGGAGAGGAAGAGGTAGGTGGTGTTCACTCAAGCTTACTGTGATTTCAAATTGTTCAAGAACCATCTAGGAACACAATTAAGTGTTTCCTCCTTAGGAACAAGAACCTAAAAATCTACAAATAGTTATTTAGATCTGTTTATTCCCTAAGAAACAGTTACTTTCATGAATGCTTCAAGGACTTTACTTTTTTTGGTTTTCATTCTAAAATGAAAATACTGGGACACACATAACTAATCCCTTCCTGTATCAGTAACTCCAACTTAAACAACATAAAAACACGGAAGAAAAGCTCCAACATCAAGTGATACTAGACGACTAAGGCTGGTATAAGCACTATTGATTTCTGCAGAAGCTGCTTTCTAACCCTGCACACAGGTACACTTTCATGATTTGATGTCCTTAAACATATCCTAGCATCACTCCATAGGTATGTCACTACTGAAGCAAACCCCTGAAGTCTCAAAGCAGAAACCTTCAACCAGGCTCTTCCTCCAGCACGTTCACCAGGACAACTGGAGCCTGTAGGTCAGCTCTGAACATCCCTAAGCTACACATACTGCTTGCAAAAGCCAAAACCAGACTTTTTTTCCCCCTGTGTGTTTAGCACTTATCTTCTCATATTAGCTTAGTGGTTAGAGTATTTACAGCTACCATGGAAGATCTTGTTTCAGGGCCTAAAACTGGACTTCAACCTAGGTGTCTGTAACTCTGTGTAACACAGGCTGTTGGGTAAGTCTCCATTAGGTAAGCTGTTCAAATAACTTTATATAGCTTTGTATAAATAACTACACATCCATTAAAACGAAGATATGAACGACACACACTGACAATGCAGCTGAGTGAGACAGGAAATAATTCTCTCTCTCTGACTTGATAAATGTTTAGTTACAAGAGACTGGAAGAGATCTCTTACAGAGCACGCAGGAATCTGGGAGCTGGAACATTCCCTTGGGATGTGTGTCACTTCATGACTAAGCAGCATATGCTTGTTCTAGCTAATGACTGGCATTACCTTTGAATGACTTGCCAGATTTAAAGATCACAGCTTTTTAAAAAAAAAAAAGTTTCCACAGTGTGGTGGGGAAAGATCTCCAGGAGAGGATGATGACACAGAGAGAAAGATTACAACTTTAAGCCTAAAGGAGGACTTGAACAGTCCTTGTGATACTGGAAATCACAGTTGTTCCAGTTCACCCTCCTGTTTACACAGCCAGCTCAATATAGTGACTTGGAAAAACAGCAATCCTTCCAAAAGAGGTTTTAAATGCAAGGGCAAGACAGCAAGACTAGCTATCTACTCACAGGTGGAGTGACCCAATGGTCTGAATTAGAAACTGAAAAAATACATAGTAGACTGAAGGCAAGGAATATGTCTCTTAACAGTCACCAAGACAAACATGTGAAACTGAATCCTCAACAAAGAGTTAGCTAAATGGCTGGGGGAGGGGGGGAGGTGGATGACAATCTTCAAAAATGAAACTCCCTAGAATCTTCCAGTGTTTAAATTCAAGCAGAGGAAACCAGCAAGGTGGTCTGAAAACATAAAAGTTTCTAACAACCACCTTATTTTTCCTTTCCTTTCTCTTGCCATATTGGATATAAACTCCTGAAACAGGGAATTCTTCCTCTGGAAAATATAAAAATCAATTTTGCTCAATTTTAGTTCTTCTAGATCATGGCCTTTTCATTATGATCTCTAAGTCACAAATCAAGGAGAAAATGATGTGGTGCACAAAGGCATGTTTAACCCAGACCTCTGGATCACTGATTTTTATCAAATGACCTATGGGTGAGAGTTGATCACAAGGCATCTGAAATGGTACTAAGCACAATGTAAACAGCTTTCTGTAAACAAACACATGCAGATATAAATAAACATGAGGGGTAGCAGGGAGATAATAACAGACAGTTTAGACATATTTTTAATTTGGTTGTAAAAGGGTAAACAATTCTGGCAAATTACACAAAATGTGTCTCACCACCATGAGAGCTGACATGACTCGGCATTCCCTATGCTGTTCCTTCCATGTGGGACAGCTAGGCAGGAGCTGGTGTACACACCGTCCGGTTTCCCACTTGGTATGAATGAAGGAACAGGATGTAGAGTGCAAGCATATCATTGTGTGTATTCATTCCTTAAAGTAAATTCACCCCAAGCTTTCCTTAGACAGAGTAAGTGTTAGGGATTAAGCCAGGGCTGACTGCCCAGTCAAACAAATGCCATTTACAAAGCTAGACTTTGCACTTCAGTGAATGCAGGGATGACCAGCACTAAGAACTCAGGTCACTGGTCCCAAAATACTTTTAAAATTGCATAATCATTCTTTCTAACGGGATAACTAGATCTAACCGAAACCTTCCTCATTTAAATCCACTGTTTTCAGAACAAACAATACTGGCACCAAAGAAAAAACATTGCAAATCCAGGTTTTAATTACTTTAGCAGAACAGTTCCACCTCAGGGTCCAGATGTATGGCTGAATTATGACACTTTGCAGGGTGCTGCAGGAACACAGTATGTGGCTGCTTTTAGCTTATCAAAAGGAGACAGAATGATTTAGTTTAAACCCTTCTCCTGGAGGTTCATGCTAACACATTTTACCTTAGGCTTCCTATAGCCTAGCAGCACATACACAGTGGCAGTTACCAGAACGCAGTTGACACCCACTAACTCTCTGAGCAAAGAAATTCAAATGTGTTGCCTTTACCCAGATCTCTGACCTCCCAGTCTCTTACAGAGAACACTTCTCAGAAAAGCTAATGTAATTATTTTCAGTAAAAATTTTCCCTTTTTATCCTCTCCTCCTACCTTTTTCACATTTTTGTTTCTTAAACGGGGAAATAAAAGTTCATGAAGGAAGTACTTGTCTGTTGCAAATTGGTGCATGATCATTATAGCTTTATCATAATGCTTTAGCACTGATTTTATATGTCTGCATCTGTGAAGGCATTCTGTTATTTACAGAAAAAGGGAGTGATTCTTAACAAACCTGAACTTTGGCAGCTAATTCACTGTCTTAGTGGCAGATACTGAAAAAGCTGCTTTATAATTAAGCTCCAGAAGTATCTCAGTACTATCACTAAGAGGTGAAGCTACACAGAGCAAGGGAAGACTACAACCAATGCCAAGGTCTCCCCACAGAGAAAATGCAAGAACCTACTTTTTCTGCTTCAGAGGCTAAAAAATTGTGAGTAATAATTTTACTGATACCAAAGTTAAACTCATGATAGAATACTATCAGATTGGGAACAGGTCCAATGTGTTCTCAGTGCTCATTACGCAGGACACATATGTCACCTCTTAGTAAAGCACTAAGTAAGAACATACAGTACCTAAACATAGGCACTGTAATGTTAACATTTGGATCCAACTCCCCCATTAGCATCTCCATCTTCCATTCTTAAATGGGGATCTTGACTTGCCCACAACAACATGGCAAGTGAGGAATCACAAAGAACCACAGCATCACATTGTTCCCATTCCACGAATGCAGTCAGACTAGAATTGCCCCAAAGCTGCCATGGAAGACAACAGAAGCCATTTCTGCAACTTTTGCTCTTCTGAAAATCAAGATTATTTACAGCATTAAGAGCTGCAGGATTAAAGATTGCTACAACTCTTCACTGAAACTAAGGCTGAGCCCCCAGGCCTGGGATAACAGCTAACCTGCCAGAAGAGTCAGCTGAATCCAAAGCCAACTATCTTTAAACTGACTTAGTTACTATTTCTAGCTCTGGATTCAGCATTGCTCTCACCCAGGCCCAGAATCCTTGTGTAAAGTCTTCCCTGAGCCACACTGCTTCCTGACCCGGCTATCACAGAGCTTTGAACTGCAGCCTTATGTATTCAAGACTCCCCTCTCCCATTCAGTAATCTTCTTACATTTTCTCAGAACTCCTCCTCAAGTGTTGTAATTCTAGTTCAACACCTCCAGGCACCATCACACACAAACACAAAAAAACCCCAACCCAAAACACATGGTACTTAGGCTCAGCAAAGGAATTTCTCAATCAGTTGTTTTATTGTTAAGAAGTGCTGCAGAGTCCCAGAGTTCTGTAAAGCTTGGCCTTGCCTCCACAGCAGTCCAAATTTTGTCAGTGTTTCAAGCCAGCCATAGATTTTCCTGCTTCCTCTGTTCTCCAAGTACCCCTGTTCACAGAGAATCCAGATCTGCCTCCTACCTGTCTCTTGGGTAGAGCAGGCTCTCTCCCTCCATTTGTTATGCACTCCTGCTGAGAAGCAGCAGGTCTGTCAGCCATGGTGGTTCCCTTCTGTAAAAACAAAGCAAAAAATAAAAATAAAAATTAAAAAAAAAACCCAGAGCCTTCACTTCAGAGACATAGTGCAGCAGTTCTGTGATCGAATCAAAAATTTTCCTACCATAGCTATTCTCTAAGATGGCTAAACATTTTCTCTGGGAAGACAGCTCATAATTCAAAATGGATGTCCTAATGCAGTCTCCATTTTGGACAGTGCAAAATTCTCCAGCAGAATGATGATAGAATTCTACCAGACAGATTATGATGCTGATGCAGAAAATTTAGATCTTTATAAAACATATGAAGACAATTTTGAAAAGTATCTATAACACTTTTTACCCCGGTGCATATAACTTTATGTAGAGACACAGACATGTTATACAGATTAGACTCTGTAGACAAAAAGGAAATTCCAGGACATAAGGTTATATCGCTCATAATCACGAGTGAAGAAGTGTTAATTAATGAATTGTTCTCACTAGACAGGGAGCTTTCAAGGGTCCTGTTTTGATATCCATAAATCAGATTTTGTTAGAAAGCAAACTGACCAGTGACAGTTGCAGCAAAATCCAAGAGCTTTTTTCCTAAGATACATTCTTGCAAAGTCTGCACAATGCCTGATGCATGCCTCTTATTTTTAATTAAAAATAAATCACTTGGTACCTCTAATAATTTCAGTACAGACCATGAAGAGCTGAATTAAAGTTGAATAGAAATGTAAGCTTTCAGGATCTAAAGGACAAACTGAGGTTATCACTTCAGATGCTTTAAAAGATGAATGTACAATTTGACCTGAACCAAACTTCAAAGTCAGTGAAGGCCAAGTGAAGATAAAAAGAAAAATGAAAAAGATTTCAGCAATTACTTAGCACTGATATTTCAGTAGTAGAGAAACAATGTGTACTTAGGTTGGAAGAAGCCTCCATGCCTCTGATAAATAACCTGATACTTAAAAAACCCAAACAAACCAAAACCCAACAACAAACACCAAAACTTTGAAATACAATATTACTTCACACTATAATTCATTCTTTTCATATTACAGTATAAATAGCAGTAATGACTATGTTACTTGTAACACAGATGTTCTTCAAATAAATAATAGCAAGAGGGAAATAGTATCAAGGGGGAAAAAGGGGCAAAAGGGGGAAAAAAGGGGAAGAAGGGGGGGAATAGGAGGGAAAAGGGGGGGAATTATTCTTCCACCCTACCACTACCCTAGACACCTACTGAGCTATATAAAGATGGGGTGGGGAGAGGGGGAAAGCCAATTTCTTTCCCAAATTCATAAAATTCACCACAATTATCTCTATGGACCCACTTATATCCTTCTCCGCAGAATTTTACTACTTAAAAATAGTGTAATATTTCCTAAAAGGAGAATTACCCAAGTTCCTCATGAAAGGCTAGAGAATTCTGAGGTCTCCCAAGCCTATCATTCACTGTAACAACTAGAAGAGCTTAGAAAATACAGCTAAAGATTTAAGTAGCACATGGGAATCCTTGCCAAAACTCCCTTCCTATCAGCGTACAACCTCCCATTCCTTTCTCCTGCTGCAATCTTTACATCTGCACTGGGTTTTTAGATGATCATTCTACAAATGGTTAAAAATTACTTTTAGGTCAGATACTGGCAGCACCATGGTCAAAACATCTGATTCAGTGGTTTTGGCCCAACAAAGGCTTTACCAGCAAGAGCTGCCCCAATCTCTTTGCTATGTTCAAAGAGAAAATTAACTAGTAAATCTGTTGGCAGATTAGTAATGACAAAGAACTATTTCCAGCTGATCATTATTTAATACGAAATGAGCTCATGATCTCAGGATGGTTCTGGCTGTAAGGTGCCATTACATCGTTCTCCCTCGCTGTTGACACTGGAGCTTTTGGCACACGTTCGGCAGACAGCACCTGCCTTGCTTCAACTCAGATATGTAAGTCATTACTACTTCAGCTCCTTTCGTATACTAATCAGGGAAGCCAGAGCTCACATGAGAATAGGCTTTTTTGGCTAGGACATCCATATCTGACTCAGAGGAGGACCGGATAGCACAACCATGTCTTGTCTCTGCACCAGGTTCTACATTCACCACCACCTGCAAAACCATTCCACCAAACCATAACTTAGCCACATTAGTGAAGGTAGACCAGCAGAGAGATCACTGATGTACAATTTACAATAGGTAGTGAACTCAGAATCACATGCACACCCACATTATCTGACCATCCAAACTAAACCCCTCCATGTTTGTTTCCCAGGGCAAGTAAAACCTGCACCTACAAACTCTTTGAGGCATCCAAATACATTTTGGCCTCTGATATAATTTTCTTGGTAGCAAGTCTGCAAACCACACAGCTGAAAACCAGGGACTCTCATCACTCCCTGCTCCTGTCTTAAAGACCTTCTGCACACCATCTCCTCTTTCTATTCCTCAGAGGTTGGGTAGTGCTTTATAGTTTCTTTTTCAGCCTTTAACCCTTCATTAAGGCCCAAGTGGCAAGCAGAGGTGTCACCGTTAATCCATGCTCTGACTATCCCATGAGGCAGTTTCTTGTGTGACCCTACATAACTACTTGTATGTCTGTAGGGAACATACTGAGCACCATTTCATTGCTATAGTATAACTTCAGAGCTGCCTGGTTGGCTGGACTGACATCCTGCCAGATTGCAATGCCCAGAAAATATTAAGCATGTACAATAACTTTACATGAAGGCAAAGGATGTATACCAAAACAGCACAAAGTAATCTTGGAAGCTTGATCATATTTGTTGCAATGCAAATGGCATCGTGTTAACTGGAAAGAACCTTTTCCGCAATATTTGCCCAGCAGTAAGAGACGTTCTGGTTTTATGGATAGGGAAGGACCACCAGCTGGTTCCCTGCGCCAAGTCCTTCCTGTGACAGATATGGAAGTCATGTCCCTTGACTCTTAATTCCCCTATTCTAATGACAGCTATCCATATACTTAAGATGTATTTCAAGGGTTTTGTAGATTATTAAGTGCAAGCATTGCAATTTAACACTGCAAATACCAAACAAAGCCTAGAACCAGGTTAAAACCTGAGGTCTGGACACTAGTGCTTATGTTGTGTCTTCATGGCTGTATGTAATTTTTTTCAAGCTGTAACTGCTGTGATCACTGCTATTGACAAAACAGAATCATCGACTGTACAAACTTTGATAGCCGTGGAAGTACAAGTTAGTTAGTAAATTGGGAGTCAGAGATCAGAACCTGTTTTGTCCTCAGAGTAAGTATGTGGAAATCATGACATCACTGAATTAAGTAAGGACATTTAAAACAACACTCTTGTGTTTTGTGAAAAAATATGAGAAACTGAACACCCTAACTTTCTTGCAAATATTCACTCCTGTTAATTTTAAAATACATCAAAATTATCTCCTTGGCACTCTCAAGAGAAGGGGGATTTCCTCCATACCCAGCGCCAAAGCAAGAGGCAAAACCACACAGCTCTGGGAGCTCCTGAATTGCCAGCACCAGAGGTTCACAGATAATCTCTGGCTTTGATATTACAGTTAGTTTTAGTGTTTCATAACCATATCTTATTTGATCTGCAAGTCTTTACACAGGCAGTTCTGCACTTTGAATTTATAGGAACAGCCACTGCTTCAACTAGTTTAAGAGAGAACTGATTTCCATTACTTACTCAAAATTAAAAAGAAATACTTCTGTTGCCGAAGTACAGAATAAAACTCCTTAACAGCAATGAGAAGTTAAGAAGCAGGCACTCCTTTATTGCAGCACTGGGCACACGGGGGATCGCTCCACCTATCGTGTGCACCTGTCTAGTCTAACTGTGCAGGTTAAATACACACCTGTTATACATATTCACTAAATTTCTAGAAAATGTTATACATAATCACTAACTTTCCAATAAATTATTAGCATATGTAAATGTCTCTTCACGCAGGCGCAGTGAAGGTCTCTTGTGGTCTTCAGAAGCCCTCTGGTGGTCTTCCATAGTCTTCCTCACTTGTCCGCTTCTTGACCTCTCTTAGGTGATTCTGTGCAGTACGATTCTCACCATCATCTATATTAGTTTACATAAAAATGCATACTATGTCTATTCTTAAATGTAACCTTTCTAATAATTGGTCCTTCAGTCACACCATCTTATTAATATTCTTATGTTAAAACAATCATTGGTTAATCTCATTTAACTCTACTGATTAGAATCCTCGATAATTAGATCGAGGTGGGAAGGGTAAGGGGTTTCCAAGCAGCAAACTGGTGTCCATAACGGTTTCCTTAGTTTCCTAAAACAAAACACTACAAATCAACAAATCTTTGTCAAAGTTTCTGTGGTTAACTGATTTTAGACAATACTTGAATTCTTATGGTTACACATAGTACATTTTCTAAAGTTCCTAAGTTCCTATGATTACATTTCAAACTTAACACTCCCATACCTATGCTTCACAATTTTACTGTTTTGAGCTACATGTTTTATTCTGTCTATCTGATGATTTAGATCATCTGTCACATTTGGTATGTAGATATAACATGAATAATTTAAAAGTCCAATGCATCTAGATACTCCATGTTTTTTAATAATAATAATAAGTCTAAAGTTGATAAATTTTGCAATGTCATTTTACTAATAGCTTGTATTTATACATTGAGTTTATTTAACCCACTTTAAATAACATTAGCTAATGTTTCTACTTGGAATGAAAGATTGTGAAGAGTCATCTTATTCTGAAGAATTGTTAACTGTGGTAAAAATAAAGATTTTAATACCTATCTTATTTTAGTTCTAATACTTGGCAATTGCCAGGTATCATCTTTTCGATTTACCCAATTCCATCACCAAGGCTACAAGGGAGATTTCTTCCAGAGAGAGGATAGAGTTATTAAGTCTAAAGTCCATTATTTGTTTTTGTCCTTCATAAAAAGGTGAGTGGATCATATATCATCACTATTCACCCAAACAGTTAACCTTAAACTTTTCACCTGTCCTTCAATACAGTCAATTCCAAGTTAAATTTTTTCCATTACTAGAAGGGGGCCAAATATAATTTAAAATATTATTATAATTTCTACAAATACATCCCCATCTTAGAGCTTTAGCTACTAGAGAAAGTCTTTGGATTTTGGGGTTACAGAGGAGTTACAAGTATAAACTTTCATACAGTTCTATTTAGGATGTGTGATTTTTTATGTTTGTTTAAACCAATCTAAATTTCCATAGATGGTCCTGACTCTGGGTGGATCTAACAAGGATCCTGGAACTCCAGTAAATTCTAAACATCATTTTATATTTTAAATATGATCCCAAGTTCCTTTTTGCACTTGTCTCTATGGTTTTGGCAATTGGCAGCCCCAAGGGATATTTGTACAAGTTTCTCCTGAAGGGCGATAAATTAATTCTTTTGTCCATGAGGTGGATGGTTTGGTAATGTTATAATTCAAAATGCTATAATTCCTTCTTTGAAATAAAAAAAAAATAATTGCCTTTTAAATCCATCCAATTTAATTTGCTAAAATGATTCTCATTGTTCTACATCTTTTCTCAAGTTTTGGTTAAATTCAATGTCAATATTCTCCATGGAACTAGATTTTCATCTGACTTTGGAATCGGAAGACAGGCTGTTACTGAGGTTAAATTTTGTGTCTTTACAAAACTTTAAATCAATTACAAAACTAGATTTTTTTTCTTAATAAAAATTACAAAAATGGTTAATATCAAAATTAATAGCTCTAACAATAATTGTTTCATTTTGTTTATCTTATGTTTAGAACCCCTCAAAAAATACTTAAACCCTATAACACACAAAAAGATTACTGCCCTTAACAATATTCCTAATAGCAACCCCAATATTATAAACTTTACGCAGTTGTTTTCCCAAATAGATAACATGAAACTTATTTATAGATTTTCAATTTCAAAGGGCCAGTTCCTTTAGACTTCCAATTTCCTGTTGGTATTTTCTTTATTCTTGAATAATGAAGCCAAGGTTCTTCTCCCAGACCTTTACTGCTATAAGTGTTGTTAAAATGACTTGATACGGTCCTTTCCACTTCTCAGTGATTTTATATATATTCAATCTCCTGGTCAGAAGGGATGCGCTGCTATGTCCAATTCTAAGGGTCCAGCTGTGGAGACATACTGACAAAGTTCTTAAAAGAATTTCTTAAAGAAATCATAACACCTTTTAAAAACGTATCTCCAAAGGCACTCAAAATACTCAAAACATAAGACTCTTGATATGGTCTTTCATATAACATTTCATAATGACTTAAATTTTCTTTCTCTTCTGGCTATACTCTGATTCTTAATAGAGCCATGCGTAATGCTTTAACCCATGAGAGTGAGGTTTCCTGACAAATTTTGCTCAACTGTTGCTAGTTGCTAGGGGTATAGTTCATTCTTTCTTTCTTTCTTCTTTTTTTTTTTTCACTTGCTTGTGGTCTATATGGGGTGTGATAGTTTCAATCTATAGGTAATACTTTGCTCAACTTGTCTCATAATCTTTGCTATAAAATGAGGGCCATTGTCAGATGACATTCTTACAGGCACCCCAAATTTTGGTATTATCTCTTTGAGCAAGACTTTAACTACTTCTCTTGCTTTGTTGCAATGAGGGAAAGCCTCAGGCCACCCAATAAAAATATCAACTAAAAGTAGGATATATCCTTCTTTTCAAGGCAATTCTATAAGACCAATTTGCTAATATTCTCCTAAAAAAATTTCTTTATTTAATAATTCCAAAGATAATCTTATTACTGATCTGGGGATAATTTTATATATATAAATTCCACATCTGCTTATAATTGTTTAAACAATCTTTGTCATATTTTACTTTCTGTTCCCCAATATACTTTGTTATGTTCAGCTCGGGCAATTTCTCTCCTTATTGTGGGTGGGACTATTATTTGACCTATCGGTGTTACAGCCTATCCTGTTTCATTTTGTTAGCCTGCAATTTAATAAGTAATTCTTCATCTTTTTCATTATAATTTGGAGTTTCTTTAGACAATTTTACACTTTTCTCTAAAACTAGTGTTAGGATGCCTTTTTCTGCAGCCTCTTTAGCAGCTTTATTAGCCAATTGGTTACCTCTTTCAGGAACAGTCTTACTTAACTGATGTGTTTTACAGTACATTATTGTGACTGTTATTGGTTTCTGGATGGCTTCTAACAATTTCAATATTTGTTGTGCATGCTGAATGGTGGTTCCTTGTGCAGATCACAGTCCTCTTCCTCTCCATATTGCTCCACGTGTATGTATTACTCCAAAAGCACTTCAAGTCTGTCCAAATGTTGACTTGTTTTTCTTGACTTAGTTCCAGTGCTTAAGCAAAAGCTATCAATTCAGTCTTCTGGGCAGATATATTTGAAGGCAAAGCTTGCGATTCAATTACCTCCTCAGTAGTAGTTATTGCATATCTTGATAAACGCTTTCCTTCATGGATGAAACTGCTTCCATTGGTATATAGTTCCCAATCTGTTTCTTTCAGTGGCACATCTCAGAGATCCGGTCAGCTGGAGTAAACTCCTTCGATTGTCTACAAGCAGTCATGTTCCAGTTCTCCTTTAACTTGATCAGTTGTTGAAAACACAGCAGGGTTAACGATGGTAGTAGTTTTTAAGTAAACATCATCTTGTTCCAGCAACACCACTTGGTATTTCAGCATTCTAGTAGGGGATAACCAATGCCCCCTTTCTGTTTTAACACAATAGTTATCATATCGGGAACATACACACTAGTCCTTTGTCCTCAGGTGAACTTACGAGCTTCCTGGATCAGCAGCACAGTTGCAGCCACAGCTCTCAGACAACCAGGCCATCCCAGACTCACATTATCTAATTGCTTCAAGAAGTAGACTACAGCTCACCAACTTGGCCCTAAATATTGGGCCTGGATACCCAGAGCTATACCTTTTCTTTCATGAATAAGGAGTTCAAATGTCTTTGTGAGATCTGGCAGGCCTAGGGCTGATGCCCCTATTACAGCCTGTTTCAGTTCTTTGAAAGTAGCTTTCTCAGCATCAGTCCAATCCATTGTTTGAGGGTTTGAGCTGCTCGTATAAAAGTCAGACCAGCAAGCCACAATTTATTATTCACAGGTGACACCACTCAACCATTCTCAGAAATGCTCATAATTAATTTTTTGAGTCTTAGGTTCGGGGAGACGACAAATTGTCTCTTTTCTCTCAGTTCCTAATTGTCTCTGTCCTTTTAGGATTTCAAAACTCAAATAAGTTTCTTCTTTCTGGGTTATTTGGTTTTTTTCTTTTGACACTCGATATCCACTGATTCCCCAAAAGTTCAAAAAGTTAATAGTTAACTTTGTGCATTGTTCTTCCATCTCAGCTACAATTAACAGATCATCCATATATTTCAGCAAGATTTCTTGATTATTTTCTTTCTTCCAAATCTCTAATTCTCGTGCCAATTGATTTCCAAAAATGGTAAGACTATTCTTAAAGCCTTGAGGCAAGACTGTCCACGTATATTGTGTTTTTCTCCCAGTCTCAGGATTTTCTTATACAAAAGCAAAAAGCTCTTGACTATTGGGATCCAAGGGAATACAGAAAAAGGCATCTTTTAACTCTAACACTGTGAACCATTCTTGTTTCTCTGTTAGGGTTGTTAACAAAGTATAAAGATTTGTTATTACCGGATGAATATCTTGTACTATTTGATTTATTGCTCTGAGGTCTTAAACTAACCTGTAATCTTTTTCATTAGCCTTTAACAAACAAGATTGGGGTGCTATATTTGGATTCACATTCTATCAATAATTTATATCCTAGAAATTTTTATATTATTGATACTAACCCTTTCCAACTTTCCAGTTTTAGGGGGTATTGTTTAATTCTTACCGGATTCGATCCTGGCTTTAAATCAATTCTCACAGGTTCTGCTTTTTGGATTTACCGGGAACTTCCCAGTCCAGACGATTGGAATTACAGCATTATTTACTTTGACTGGTATAATCTTCTGCTTTCAGTAACCGTCCTGTAACAACAAAGCCACTGCTTCGATATGTTTAGTTTCTGGAATTAAAATTTTAATCTCTCAATTTTAAAATTTAATTTCTGCCTCTAAATTCTCAAAGAAATCTCTCCTTAGCAGGAGTTTAAGAGAATTTGGCACATACAAAAACTGCTGAGTGACCCATTGCTTTCCTAATTTCATTGTTAAAAATTTAAAAAAAAGGTCTAGTTTCTCATTCACTTGTTGCACCACCACCACCAATTTCTTCAAAACTTAACTCTCCCTCTAAGGTATTTAAAACTGAAAAGGTGACTCTAGTGTCAATTCAAATTCAATTTTCTGTTCTCCCAGTTTAGCTGTAACCAGAGGTTCTACTGGGAGACTCCATCCGGTCAGATACTTCCACTTGGAACAAATCTACATATGGCACTTTATTCCATTTACTCTCTCTCCTACAAAACAACATTAATTGCAATATAGTATTATAACTCAAAGTTCTGTTTGTTTACCATTTTTCCTGCAATTCACCCCAATGTGCCAATAAACATCCCAATGGTGATGTTTTTGGTATCTTTTCATCAGCAGTTATATTTTCTACCCTTTTATTCTTAAACAGTTTTGCTAATGCCATTATACTTATATACATTTAAATATCAAATACCAAATAGCAAATATCATCTAATACCAACTACCACCAACTAATACCTAATACCTAATACCAAACAAATGCAAATGACAATTGTCCCAAATACACAAATGTCCAACCCAGCAATAGCTTTCGCTTATGACTTACAGGCAGACGCCTAGGCTTCCAATGCAAACAGGTACCCTCTGAGCCCCAACCCTGCGAAGCTTTCGCCACGCCTTATGGGCAGGCTATCCAAACAAATTCCAAAGAAGTGCCTTACCTTTTTTCCAGGGAACGTTGCAAGGAGCTTTGTGAGTCAAGAGTGTTGGTTGTCCCCAAGAATACAGTGGTGCCGGCCAGAGTTCGATCAACACTCGATCTCGTCCAGTCTCACTTGCAAGGTCCCATCTGGGTCGCCAAAACTGTTGCCAAAATCCGGAATAAAACTCCTGAATAGTAATGAGAAGTTAAGAAGCAGGCACTCCTTTATTGCAGCGCTGGGCACATGATAGGTCGAGCGATCCCCCATGTGCCCAGTGCTGCAATAAGGGAGTGCCTGCTTCTTAACTTCTCATTGCTGTTAAGGAGTTTTATTCCGGATTTCAGCAACACTTCCAACAACATAGTTGAAGGCATTGTTCTATAATCAGCAATTGAAATAAAAGCCATCGGTTACCCATCATTTAAATTCCACTGGTGATCTACTGTAATTAAAAAGAAGAGGAAGACAACTGAATGTATTACTGACTTCTTTGTGCTGGACTCTAGAAATTAAACTCTGACTAGGGACAGACAAGCCAAGCTATTAGTTTACCATCTTTGCACAATACTAACTTCACCAAGACAAATATTTGTTTTGGTGTGGTGGATTTCTTTTGTTTGTTTGTTTTGGGGTTTTTTTTTGTGGAGACAAATCAAGCAGACATCAGATTTAGTGTTAATAAGTCACTCATCATCTATGCAATCAATGTAGTCACACTTGTGGGTTTGTAACTGTGAGCAGCCCAACTTTGGCTTTAAAAACACAAGTGGTCCATCAAATCTTTTAAAAGGCCCAAATAGTTCCACAGGGAGTGAAATGCTCTTTATGTTTACCTGCAGCTTTGTGTCTCATGTTTGCATTACCACATTTCAACTGAGATACAAACTCTCAGCGCCTTTTCACTTGTGCTTGGGGCATTCAGATTTTCCCCCTTGTGGGTTTGTCACTAAGAACATAACTAAACTCCTGTCAAAGCCTTTCCTTCTGTGGAGGGATTCAGGCCTTTACCCACTCAATCATTTTAATCAATAACAAAGGATCTTTAAGACTTCTGAATTCTGTAAAATTTATCTGAAACTGTCTTACAACTTCTAAAGTTACTGAGGAACCTGGGCAGACCAGCAGACAAGGGCAACACAATTGTGTAAACCTCCTTTCCTTAGGAATCCCAGCTAAAATTCCTGACCCAGTTCTTCTATGAAGTTAGGACTGTAACATTTCAAGGTTCATTCAGCGCCACTGGGTACCCTTTACTCCCTGCTCCTTGGAGGAAAAGCACTCATTTGGTCCTAAGAGGAAACTCCATGCCAAAGCAGCACCTGGCAGCACCAACCCCTGCCCTGCCCCTCTGAAAGCCTTTGCCCTGTTTTCTGACCAAATCTTAGGGGTACATCTTCCCTGAGATAGGCCATGGAGACAGAGCACACTACATTTTTGGCTTCATCTTTATTCAACTTCCATGAAGCTCATGGTTCCTGCTGCTTTCTTAGCTTTGAACAGGAACAGTACATGATACTAAAGAACAGATGACCAGCCATCCCAGAAGCAGCTCTGACTGATCACATCTGTGAGGGCAGGTTTTCCTCATCCCTCTGCCCTGCTTTTATTGAAATCCCCAAGTTCCAATGGCATCAGATGATGTTTCAAAACAGCATTAGGCACACTCAAGGCCCATCCAAACAACAACAAAAAACCAGTACTGCCATGATTTGCAATGCATCAGGCAGTGACTCGGATAACTGGCTCCCCTGAGAGTTCTTTCGAAGTATACACAAGTCAACAGAATGACAGCAAAGCACGATATGCCATCAACAGGCATTTGTGGGCAGCCCCACTGTTTCTTCTGCAGCATGTCTCATTCTCCTATCTCCAGTATATCTCTTTTATATCTCTCTCTGGCTCTGTCAAAGCAAGTTACACTTTATTAATTTGCTGATCAAGTCCATTAATATTGCAGAAATTAAATTAATGAGAAGTCCAGCATCTTCGAATGCTAGCAGAACTAGAAGTTATAGCACTTTGCCTCACTGAAGTCCATGGAAGTTTTTCCATAAATCTGAACTAGGCCAAAGTCTCACTTCCAAACTCTAAGATCATCTAAACACTAAGTGTGGCTGCTTGAGTAAAGCTGAGCCCTCCACTCAAAGAAACTTACTTGCCCATGCAGTCTGCAGCCCTAGGTGGTCTTGTGTTTATGTATCTCTACCAACACCTGCTTGCCTTTCTGCTGCCTTAAGCTGCTCCTGACACTGGGCCACCAACAAGCCTAATCTTATTTGTACTGAATTTTACACTTTTGAAATATAATGGACATTTCTGATGGGGACAATGTATTTCTGAAACAATAGTTAACAATTTGTTTGGCCACTTCAGGGAAAGTGTATTGCTGAAAATAATCATCAGCATGACTTTCTAAGCAGTTGTCATGTGTAACTGTGTAATGTGGACATGAAAGTCTGAAATTGGCTATGAGAGTGAAAGTAGTATGGCTATATTAGTGTGGTGTTTCATCAACACGAAGCCTTACATCTCGGCTAATTAGTGAAGCAGGAATGCCACAATTACAAGATCATACTGCTACCAGTGCTGAAAATTAATTTAGAATGACATGTGTCAGTTGGACAGGACTTAAATTTTGGCCAGTCTACAGAGAACTTTTACAGAGGTGTCTCATTTCCCAGCAGATGTTGGCACAACATGCACACCAGAATGATAATTTCTGCTAGGCATTCCATTCACTAAGCCTTCCAAAAATAATATTGTTAACAAACTTGTAAATAGTATCTTCCATCTGCACATGTATTATTATCATTATTATTAGTGTAGTAAGCAACAGGGAACATTGATAAAATGCTATTGTCAAGAATCAGAGTTATGTAACTAACAGCATTGTGTGCACATTTACACACACATAGATGTACAGACATATGCAAACAGTGCTTAATGTTCTCTGCTTTGTGTTTTCTTCTAAGATTTACACCAACACTGAATGTCAGGACAGGTTACTAAATTGTATATATATGTTCGTAAGCATATACATATTTGTAAGCCCAGGACATATCCATATGTATAGAACCAAACATGAGGCTGAAGCGCTCTGTATGTTGACATGAAGCAGCAAAAAACTATTAGCTAACTGCACTCTGTGTTATTATTCTTTTCCTCATAGATTGCTAGGATCTACCCATGAAATTAAATTCTTGTTTATTAGCGATGTTCATGCTTTCATACCAAGAATATAGATACATTAACTGTATTACTACAAAATAAAGTAAGAAACAGTACACCACTGTAAGAAAGCAGCCATTTTCTCCGTAGCATTGAACAAGCTTGATTAAACTTCTGCATTAACAAAGTACTGTGTAATACAATGGCATTTAACACCCTTATTTGGAGTGAATAATAGCTGTCAGAGTTTTAACCTTTATATAATGTAAAGCTATTCCACTTCTAAAGCCCAAACAATTTAAACCATATTTTAGAAGATGACACTTACTACCACCAGATTTATTACCAAGCAATGACTGCTGTCTCTTACGTAATCCTTATCTCTGTCTCTCTCAAATATGTGGTTCAGTGTGTGTTAAAGAATCTGATTAAAACTTCAGTTTAAAGGAGGAAACTTGAAAAACGGAGGGGGGGGGGGTGGTGGCTAAATTTATTTCAGCATTTCCAACTTCTGTAACTGGAACACAGATTGTAAGCCTATTGCAATGCATAAACTCCCCCCTTTCCCCCAAAAGCTCCCAAACTCTCAGTGAGGGTAAGTACTTAATGCCACTTAGGCCCTAGATTTCATGTCTGTTTCAGTGTTGTATATCACACACAATGTAGTGTCTATCCAGTTATCGCTGTTGACTAAAAGGCTCTTTATTCTAGAACAAGAAATGAGATTCACCAGAAGCAGCTATTGCTCTACTGCCCTCCTGACCAGCACTGCTCATGGCAACATGGCTCCTGCTAACCACGTGACATAATCACACACAGCTGGGTACTTCTATATTTTAGCATGAGCGAGGCATGTTATGTTAACCATGAATAGGTATAGGTTAACAATTTGACAGTATACACTTACAGAGTGCTTTGTGTCCACTAGAGCTTACTGCAGGTATACCTGTTTTAGCTAGTATTAAACCTGACAGCAGTTTCTTTCCAAAGAAATGAGTGAGAACACATTCATTGGTTCAGTACCAATTAGCTTCCAGTTAACAAGTCAAAAATAAATATGGGATTTTTGAAACTTTCAACGTTTTCATTTCACACTGAAGACTAAAAGGTTCTGTCTTCAAAGGGGAAGTTACTCAGTCTTAAACTAATATGATTTAAGAATAGAAATGCTAGCCAGGACTTAGCTATATGCAGCTTGCTTAGATTTGTGACTGCAGGCACACTTGCAAGAGATTGAAACAGATGTCAATCATCTGCCTTAACTGCACACAGGTAAGACAAACAATTAGCACCTTGTAAAGTTGTAAACAATTCAACACAAAGCCTGAAAGTCATTCGAACTTGCTGCAGCTTTCTGTTACACTATTCAGGAGTAACCAGTTAATCAAACAGCTCCACACCTGACATTTATCTCTGAACAGCTGAAGTCAGATCCTCAGAGGTCTGATGATCCTATATAAGACTGCTAGTATCCAGGTGATTCAATTCCAGCTCCTCAGGAGACTAATGACCCTACTTAGACTTGTTAGGTTTTGTTACACCTCAAAGGGGCTACAGAGGTGGGGTAGGTGTAAGAGATTCTAATATTTGCTACTATTAGGATGGTAGCTCTTACTATACCTCTTAACTGTAATGGAAGGAGGAAAAACAGATTTTAGCGTCTTAATAGTTAACAGATCAACATATAGATTAACAGCTGTGTAAAGACTTACGTTTCCTCCGTAAGGATGCACAGTTTGTTCATCTAGTTTCACTTCTTCCTTAAGTTCCGAGACCCCTTCTTATCAAGACATGACATCTCCAAATTTAGGATGCTAATGTACTCACTTTACACTGAGGATCCAAGCTCAACTACTTGTACCTTCAGTGTCTCCTAATGCACTACCACAATTTCCCTGAGCTCCCAGGGCGGTTATCCCCTACTTCTCTTGAAGAACAATGTGGCTCTGCCAGTTGCAGGACAAAGAACAATTAGCTATGACTCTTATCACCTAGCTAATTATGCAGGCCACAGAGCACCCATGAAGTACTGAGAATGTCCCCAGGATTTCTGGCATTTGAGATTGACTATGTTTAAAGACTCCCGAAAAAGATCGAAATCACGAAGACTATCGCAAAAATATTTATGTGAAGGATGGTTTGAGCATTTACACTCTAGACCATCCAAATGCCCAAACCTTACAAAAGCAAATGCTTAGAATACACGCAGTTTTTAGGGACTGCCTGCCACAATGCCATTTACTTTACCCAAGTTAAGGCCTCCCACACTATTTAAAGTTAAGTGTTGTCACAGGTCCCATACTGTGCCCAAGACGGATATTCATAGGGTCACTGTGTTTTGAGATCCGCGAACCATCATGTTCATTTTTGGACATTGTGAAAGATTACTTGGTAACAGGTTGCCTTAGGTCTTCACAAAACAAACTGGTTGTCTCAAGCTGCTTATGGACTTCCCAGAATACCCATATGTTTAAGTGCCACATTCCAAAAATCCAATCCTGGGGATGTTCCTGAGTTACAGTTTACTCTTCACCAACATATCACAGTTTGAAAAAAAACCCTGAAAATTACAGTTCTGTAGGCTGCATCATTTTACTTCGGCATTCACAAGAAATATCCTGACATGGACAAAATACTTTTATATAGAAAGCCCTATCTCACTTTTCTCATGGTGTCTAGGTTTTGGGTTTTTTGGTTGGTTTTTTTTTTTTTTTTGCTAAACAGGCTCTTTCTTTCAGTGAGCAGTAGCCCTTTCCCTACATCAGGCTGGATCCTATACATCCAAAGAGAAGGCTGTCCTAAGAAGTGCTGGACTTGATGATCATGTGTAGGAGCACACTACATAGCGAGAGCAGAAAGCCCCATGCAGGCTCAGAAGTGTCAGCACTGCTGAACACAGACAGCATGCATTCCTGTTTTTCTCCCCTGCTCAGTCCTCCTTTATCTGCAGACCTTCTGGATTTGGGTTTTAAAATCAAGCACTGACAGCTGACTTATTTTCCCTAGTACAAAAGTACGGAGGGTGAGAGAGCAGAAGCCCCCCTCTTTGATCCTCCCCCCAAAACAACAAAACCTTGATGAAAATAATTTCCTTGGATTGTAGCTCTCTCACTGTCTCCTAATATTCACACCTGGATGGGCCACATGGAGGTTCAGCGATCTTCCTTGGTGCCCTAAGTTGTAACTGCAGACAGGCGCAGACCCAAATCATCACATTTATTTGCCTTCAGAAGACTAGGGCCTCAGGCTGCATCTAGGATTTTATAGAAAGGTAGCCAACACCCAGTACCTGTCACTAAAAACCTTACATGCCTTTTTCAGCAAGGAAAACTTAACTCTTTTCTTTAGTCATCAAACACCCTTTTCATGACTCCACCCCAGTGAAAAGATCAGTTCACCATATCACCTGCAAGATAGATGCACAAAAGTCTACAAATTTGCTGCTTTAGGCTGGGCCTCTCAAGCAGGCACTGAACCTTCTCAGCTGAATACTATGTACATAAATGCTCAGTAAATAAAGTAACATTAATAGCTTGATAAAGCTGTGCCATGATGCTGTAAATTGACTGGTCACTCAAAATCTCTGTAACACATCTATAATATCGAAATAATATTCTGTTTGCCCTTAAGTATGTGAAAATTACAGCTAACTTAGAATAATGTAAGCATTAATAATTTAAAATTACATAACACTAAAGTTTAATAAAATAATAACAGCAGCAAAAATAATAAAGTGGATGAAATACCTATAAAAGTACAAAGCTGACAACTTTGAAAATAAAGCTCCCAGCATACATTCAGTGCAGTTACAGTATAGACAGCAGTGAAAGCTTTTCTAAATTCAGTATACAATGTTTAATTGTGGCCTGTCATAAAATCCCACTATTTTTTAACTAGTCTGCATCCTTTTCAATCTTTGTTGAACATGAGGTTATATATCTGAATAGTCTTTTCTATACTATTATACCTAATAAATAACATGCACATTTATGGTCTGCTAAAAAGGCATGGGAAATCTGCAGTCCCAGAAGGCATTCTTATTTCGTACATAAGCTTTCCACACTAGTGACAGGGAATGGCGACGGTGCATCTTTAGCAAAAACTTTCTATTTCCCAAAGTATTAAAATGGGGTACCATCACTTCCTTAGTTCACAGGCATAAACAAGTATTCCAAATTAAGTTTTTCTTATAAAGAAAAGTAATTATGTTATTTATTGTTATACCGAATAATATCTAGTGTAACAGTAAGCTGTATATTTCATTCATAACAATTGCATTTTTTGTCCTTCTGCAAGTCAAATTTAGCCTTGTCTTGTAAGGACAGAGATTACTTTAGAGATTATGTTCCTGAAATATAATTCTTAAAAAACAAAACAAACTTAGTGTAGACTCAACCAAGCAAATACTTGGGTGACCATTAAGTTATTTTGTTTAGAGTAGACTACAATAAACAGAATAAAAGTGCCCAGGTACAGTTATTATGAAAGAGTTATTTCATTTTAAATTAACATTCTGGCCTGAAAAAAATATCAATTATCAAGTGTAGACATCTCTTAGGCTTTGTTTTTGTTGCTTTATACAGTGATTTTTGTACAGTTAGATACAGTTTGCTGATGCAAAACCTGGAGATAGACATTCTAATATTTAGTTAGACAAGGTCAGCTAAGCGAGGTCACTCTTGCTTAGAGTGCCTCGCAGTAAACCTCCTGCCTTGTCTTTGGTATGCACCAACCAGTCTGTGGTAAAAGCAAGTTAGGCATCCCACAATTAAAACAACAAAACAACCTAAACCCACTTTTTTATTTTTTGGTCAGTCAGCCATACCTGCTTTACTTGCTTAACTTCTTACAGATAAGCAAAACCTGATTGATTGTACAAATTGCAAAATTGCACCCACAGTTTCAAATTTCAGGAAAGAGGGATCTGTTTCCTTGCATGCCCCAAGCTCTTGAGCTAAGCGGAGACTGTCACGATCATGCCATTTGTCATGCTGATTTTGATACGCTCATTTGTGTGCCACAAAAGAAAACAGAGCCAGAGCCCCCCCTCTTAGACAAGAGGACAAAGCAGTTATAAGATGTGCCTGTGGTGGGCAAAAATTATCATTTCTGCATAAATGGAAGGAATACACAAGGTCTGTTCCTTGTCAAACTTGTACTTTTATTTTAAGTTAAACCTGAAAGTGAACTCTGTTAGTCCAACCAAGATTAAACCTACAATTCACTTTAATTTTTAATTTTACACAGTGGTCTGACTTCAAACTACAGAGAAGAAATTGCTTTTAGATTAATGCAAGTTTCATAAACCACTCCCCAGAGTAGCTGCACAGCTTTTAGTCTCAGAGTGTGATTATGCCACTTACGAAGTTTCTGCATTGTCTTATAATCATAACTAACATTACTGTATGTACTTAAGTTGCCCCTACAGTATTCATAATATTCTATTTCCATATGCTTATACGCTGAGGCACAGACATGGGGAAGGACGATGTGCAGACGAGGGAGCACAGGCTGGCACAGGGAAAAGTTGAAGGAGGCCCCCAAGAGAGACTTGGCGATAGAACCTGCCAGAGAAGCCATTGCTCCCCTTTGCCACTAAATGTCTGAAAACCCCAGAGGCAAGCACAGATTACTCTAGCAGCTGATCCTCATCAGGAATTATAACTACTGCCCATTACCTCGAGTCCATACTAAAGTCCTTGCTGAGAACTGAAGGCTTGCAAACCTGGTGCTATACCAGACAGGAGTCCGTGTGATTCTACACAAAGAATTCCTGGGGCTTTTGTTCTTCTTTGATAACCACAAGAATGCCCACTTAAAGTGAAAAGCCTGTTCCAGTTGCAGAGTCTATTATGCAGAAGTTCTGAAATCTTAGGATTGTCTTCATGACTTTGATTTACCCTTTTTGCCCTTGCACAAAGGTGGCAAGGTGAGCTCTAATTATGGGAGCACAGCTGGTTGGCATAATTTCTTTAGATTTCCAAAAGGTTTTTGACAAGGTTCCATGCAAGGAGCTACTGGAGAAACTACGAAGATGCTAGGAGAAAAAGGCAAACAGTGGTCATGAATGAATGAATATCTGGTTGGAGCAAGTGAATCAAAGTGTAAGATTAAATGCTTGGTTTTTTATTATGACAAAAGTTTAACAGCAGGGTGCTTCCAGGTCCTATACTCAGTCCAGTGGTCTTAATATATTAAACTCAGACTAATGAAAGAGGGAGAAATAGGGACAGGTAAAGAATAGTGAGATGCCAGAGTCTGCTGCTATCAAAAATATATTCGGGAAAAGGGAGATTTGTGAGTAACTTAAGTGTGACTTCTGTTACATGAATGACCAATGCAATGACAAAAGAAATTCAGCACTGGGATGAATATGAAACCAAGCACAAGAGTAACTCCAAACAAGCTATATAACCTCCGAAGCTGATAGAGCCCCCTGCTCAGCAGCAGCCAAAGATAAAGCCTAACATGCTGGATTCCATAAGAAGCAGGTCAGGGAGTAATATCAAATACATATATATTGTAATCAGAGGCATAACCTTGCTTAGAATACTGCATGCAGCATCAGTCACCTTTACTGAAAAATGGAATGTTGTAGGACTAAATAGACTTGGGAGAGAACCAAGGCAATGATCAAAAGCTGGGAGTAACTCTCATAGGAAAAGAGATTGAGAAAACTGAAAAATTTTATCTCAGAAAGCAGACATGATCAAAGTATATAAAATAGTGAATGGTACAGAGAATGTAAAAAACAGGAACTTCTGCTTTCATTGTCTCAAAGCACAAGAGGATATTCAATGAAATAAACAGATAAAAAAATCAAAAGAAATGTATTTTTCATTTAATTCACAACTCAGCATGCTACTGACTGCCATTACAGAGTTTTAATGCTATAGAGATGTTAAACTTTTATACCAGTATAAAGACCATCCAGCTATCTCAGTAACAAAATTTGAAGTTATCTTAAACTACTGCTCCAGTGCTTGTATTGAACTATTAAATACTTGGATGGGACATTTGTAGGACAATATTACCTCACGTCTGCCTTCTGTAGCCTCTCCTCTTCCTCTGATACATCTGAGACTAGTCAATGTCATGGATAAGAAAAGGTGAAGAATGGGTGTGACCCGAAGTAGCAACTCCTGTTTTTCCATGCATAGGACAGATTTATTCACTGGAAGAACAGTTACTTGTTACATTGCTTTATTCTCATCGCCAAAGGTATGGTGTGCTTAACTTACTGTGTGCTACTTAATTCTGTTCCAAATATAAAGGAATAAATTTTCTCACATTTCAATGGCATCTGAGCATTCCACAAAGAGCAGTGGGTTTATTTGCATAACATCCTATAAAGTGGGGAGAAAAAAAAACCAAAACCAACTCTCCAGTTTATAAATGAGAAACTGGAACAAACAGACTAAGATAACAAACGCCCACAAGCCTGAGGTGCCTAGATCCCAATTTTCCAGAGTACTTCCTTTAAGAGTTTCTATGCCCAAAGCATGGCTTTGGAGACTTCAGTAGTCAGGTAAACACAGTCCCAGCATCTGAAAGCAAAGGACTTGTAAAGTAAGAAACATACAATTAGTCATGCAAGATATCACACACGGCAGCACGACAGGATAGAAACACTTGTGCATCACCACAGAACATTGATAAACCTATGATATGGACAATCATCAAGCAATTCAAAGTCTAGCCCCTCCAGTTTTATTTCTCTGCCTTCTTAGAATCCGGTTACAAATACTTACAGCATGTCTATGCAGATGGGTCCAGACAGAGCTGAACTTGCTCTGACTAAACCAAGCTGTTCAAACCTGTTGGCACAGATGTATCTTGATGCACATGTATATCACTACTTACCCAAGGAGCTGCACAGATGCCAAAGTTGCTCAGTGAGCAGTGTGAACTGCTTGTGAGATATGATAATTAGTGCTGATGCAGCTCCAGCGGATTAAGTAATACTAAAAAGCACAGCCTTGCCAACATATGAAGGGAAAAGAAAAACTGTAGAAAGGTACATATTGTCTTCCATACCATCTACTTCTGCCTGCAAGCAGCAGCCAATACCAACACCCAACAAGAACTTATAGGATACTGGGTTACAGCATTCACTGTAAAATCAAGTTGTTCTATTCCTCAGATTTGAGCTCAGGACAGACAAGAAAATCACCTGTCCTCCCTTTAGATACAACCTTGTTTCAGGCGTGTTGAGACTTTACCAATAGAGAAGGTTGCAGGGGTTTTCTTCCACCCACCATACTTTTTTGCAAACTTTATCCACCCAACCATCTCGAACATGTATCAAGAGTCTTCAAGTGGTAAAGACAGCCTGAATTTGTAGACAGACCCGAGGTATTTCCCCAGCCAATAACTGCAAGATGCACTGCACAAGTCCACTTTCTGCTTTTCCCAGTGGTCCCAACAATGGATACACCCCTCCATACTCACATCTATGGAGTAACTTGGTTCAAAAAAATGCCTCTCCGTGCATTTGGTACCAGGGGAGCTAGGAATGAACACCCACCGGTCCACTGCCTACTGCTACTAGGTAAAAAGCTACCATGCTAAGTGAAAGTTGATCTTCTCCTAGCATCCTCTGAGAAAATTCCTAGGAACCAACGTTCCAGCAGAGCTAGAAAGGCTGCTCCTAATGCTCTTAAAAGCAAGCCTGAGCTCAGTGTAAAAGTAAAACTTTAGTTTTTCCCCTCATAAAAGTGACCTTGCCAAAGAAGAACCAGAAAAAAACCCCCAACCCCAAAACCCCAAAAAACCGAACCCAAACAAATCTCGACCCACCCCCCCCCGAAAAAAAAAAAAGAAGAAGAAAGAAAGGGAAGAGTTTGGTTCACAAACTTGCCGGCAGTCCCAAGGACAATAAGCAAGCGTGAGGCGGCTTGGGCGGTATGGAGAAAGGGAAATCTCTTCAAATCCCTGACATGTCTTTTGTTAACTTCCCATATTTATTTTTTTTTTGCATGACCGTGCCCGGACGCTCAAAACACCAGTTTGAAGAGTCAGCCCTCACAGCTAGGAAGCAGGACTTTAAGCAACAAAAACAAAACAGGAACCCCTCCCCTCAAAAAGAAACAAGCCACGGCGGCGAGGGAGCACACCCCCCAGTCCCCGAGTCACCAGTTCCTCGGAGACACAGCTCGCTCCTTACGTTACAAACACCCGCCCCTAAGCCAGCCTCATCCTCCTGAGCTGCCAACGTACGGGGCGGCAGCACCGAGCTCTCTCACCCCCGCTCGGGCGCGAACTGAACCGGACACAACCGGGGGGCGACGCCGGCACCGCGACGGAAGGCGGCCTGGAGGGTGGGCAGGCGCGCGCGCCGCCACCCTCGGCCGGCGGAGGGCGGTTGGTCAGGCGGTAACGGCCCGGCTCGCGCCGCCGCCGGCGGGAACTCAGTCAGCGCCGCTCGGCACAACCGCCCGCCTGACTCGGCGCTAGCCCGCGGCGCCGTGAGTCAGTGCGCCTGGCCTGGCCCGCCTCACTAGCCTACAGCCAGACACGCCGGATACCAGCGACCAGCCCCAACAGTCACCCAAAGGCGAACCGCCGGTCCCGCGGCGGCCAACACTGGGGCCTTGTTAACTGACATGACTCACCAGCCGCCCTCGCCCCCGTACACGTCCCCCATTCAGGATGTAACAGCTGTTTTATCTCCAGCAAGGTCGCTGTAATTACGCCACATAAAAATAGTTACAAGGTACTCGGGAGAATTTGCTGTTAAAACACTGTTGCTTCCTCTTCTGCTGTGAATGCGCGTTTGTGTGGATGCCCGCGCCGCCGAGCGGGAGGGGGGGGAGGGGAGGGAAGGAGCCCTGCTCTGCCGTAGGAGTTAATTATTTCATCGGCCGTTTAAAGCTTTTGCTTCTCAATCCCCAGTGCCTGCCCCCGCTCCTCCTCGTCCGCAAACAGCCCAGCACGTGGCGGTGCAGGAGTCATACAAATATACACACTCCCGTGCATAAAAAGCACGCCACATCCGCACGCGTGTTTCGAGGCAAGGCGGCTTATTTTACTTTCCACGCCAAAACCTTCGCGCGTGAAGTTTCAGCCCGGAGCTCGGCCTTCAGCGCTTTGAAGTACGCGCCCGGCGCCGCAGGGCACCTCACTTTGGCAGGGAGCGGCGGGACCCGCCGCCGAGGCCACCCGTCTTCGGGGAGGGCTCTCCCGCCCCCCCCGGTGGGAAGCTGGAGCGAGCACTCCGTGGACGAGCGGCTCGTAGGTCCCGCGTTTCCCATTCCGGAGGAAAATAAACTTGCTGCAACGTGCGCTCGCCCGAGAGGGATGAGTCAAGCTGCGAGACTTTTCTCTCTTTTACAGCTATGAGCATGTGTCGCACCAAAATCCAGCGGGCTGGGGAGCGGAGGGGGGGGAAACAACCTTTACCAACTGATGTAAAAATAACCCCAGAAACGGGGCTCGCCTTCCCCGCGGGAGGGGCTGGCCAGCGCCGGCAGTGCCATCGCGGGGGGGTGGGGGGCAGGAGGCGAAGCAGCCCCCACCGGCAGCAGGGAGGGGGGCACCGGGGAGGCGAGGCGGCGGGGCCCGCCGGTCTTTGGAGGGCTCCTTCTCCTGCCGTACGTACTCTCCTTTCTTCTCTCTATTCACGCGAAGGAGTGGGTGGTTTATCCGGCAGCAACAGGAGGAGGCTAGTCAAGGGCAGCTGTCAAAATCCCCCCCCCCTTCTCCTTCCAGTTTAATGATCAAACGTCTGCCTGGAAGAAAGGCGGGGGAACGGGAGGCACGGAGGGCTCCCCCCGCCGCCGCTGTTGTGTGTGCATGAGCGGGTACGGGCGGACACCCCCCACGCCTCCCGCCGGCCCCGTCCCTCCCCTCCCGTCTGACAGAGCCCCAGCAGCCCGGGAGGGGTGGAGAGAGGAGGAGGAGGAGGCAGCGCGGCAGCCGCGAGTGCCAGTGCAGCGTTCGGTTACTCGCCCGTACTCACTGCGGGGAGGTGGGGGAGGGCGGGCGCTGTGTACCTTTCCCTCCCGTGCCTTTGCTCACTTTAACAAGCCGGGGCCAATCGCCGGCAGAAAGGAACAAAGGGAAGGGGGGAGGGAAGCCCACCCCGGCAGCGGCCGCACCAGAAACCCCCCGGGGAGGCAGAGCCCTCCGGCTCCCGCTGACAGCAGCGCGGCCCCGGAGTGGGCGCCTGGCTCCGCGCCGGTGTTTCTTCTTCTTCGTCGCCGTCGTCGTCGTCGTCGTCCTCCTCCTCCTCGACGAGTTTAAAGGGGGAGCGGCGTCCGGCAAAGAGAGAGAAACTTGGGTCGGTGTGCGGGGTGTCCGGCGGCTCGGTCCTCGCGATCAAGATGAAAAGTAAAAAAGGTAGTTGTGATGGGGTGTGTGCTGCCGCTGGGAGAAAGCGGGGTGCCCTGCGCCTCTTCTCTCCCTACGGAAACGGCTCGGAGGGGAAGGGGGGGGGTGTCTGTTGCCAAGCCGGACGGAGTCTGTTTTCCTTCTCTCCTCGTTCCTTTTCTCCCTAGTGCCCCCCGTCCCGCCCCGACCGAGCTCCCGTGGAAGATGGCAGTGGATGCTCCGCTCCCAGACAAAACACGCGGGGCTGTTGTTTGGAGGCGGCCGCCTCTCCGCGCCGCTGGCTCCCTGTCAAAAACACGTTCAGCCGCCCGCCTTATGCCTCCGCGAAGTTTTGTTTTCGCTCCCTCCACCGAGCCTTCCCCCCCCCTCCCTCCGCTAAACCGCTTTTTGTCTCTTTTCCGCACCGAGCCCCGCCGTCCCGCTGCCGGGGGGCGAGAGTGCGGGCCGTTTTCCCAACTTGGGGAGAGGAAAGCGGGGCCGCCCACAACTCCGACCGCGGCGATCCGCGGGCGCCCGGCAACCCTTTCTTGGCGGGGGGGGCGGGCCCCCCAGCCGGGGGGGGGGGGAGCTCGGCAGGAGGGTCTCAAACCCCATCCGCGCCCTTGGCTGCGTTGTTTTGGTGAAAGTTGCTGCCTTTTTCTTCCTTTCATCACTTAAAACAGGGGCGGGGGCGGGGGTAAAAGTACAGAAGTTTCGACACAGTTAGGCTTAAAAGGAGGAAGACTTCCCCCCCTCCAATAAAAATGAGGCGCTGTAAGTTTCCTTTGTGTTAATTTACAAACAGACAAACTTTAGAGGATTGTTACTCTTCGTGGTTGTGGTGCTTTAAGTGCCTTCAAATTAGAGCTTGGCCACAAAGACGGGAACATGCTTTCAGATTTAACGCATCTGCGCTGGCTGGAAAGAAGTTGATAGCAAAGCAGTATCTTTTCAGTTGCGATTTAGCAGCCGGTAGTGTGGATGAAGGGTGTTTTGCATTCAAAGACCATTAAATTATCCGAAGTGGAGGGTTAGAGGGGAGCAGTGCGCATGTTCAGTACTCCAGAGTTGTGCTGTTTTTCCCCTACTACGCATTCCTGCGGCTGTATAGTAGAGCAGCTTCGCTCATTGTTGCTCCTTGGAGCAATTAATGCATATGTAGTTCGTGAAATCATTGGGCTGCTGGGAACGTGATGTATTAATATGGTTTGTAGCCCTCGTACGAAGCTTTGGACGTGCCACTCATCTAAGAGGAGCACACACAAAGGGAATTAAACCACAAAGACGAAGTTTAAACAGCGGTTTAACAGCGAAGCATTCCGATTTCCCGCAGGAGCGGGGCGCGTACGGCGCGTTTCAGCCTGCCTGGGAACTGCACGGATTTTTAGATTACAACATGTACTGCATACCAAGCTCGGCCGTCTGTGCCTAGAGACAGTGACAGCATTGACTTTAAAATGTTTCAGTCGCCTTAGGTAGGTTGAGATCCTTAACCTTATTGCAAGCAGTTGTGTGTTGGTTGTTTTTTTTTTTATGGTTTCACTGAATTAATTTAGCCCAGTTATTTTTAGGACATTCCTATGCTCCCTATTTGCACAGCAGTGGTGAGCTGGTTTCCTGTCTGCTGTTGCTTCCATTGTTCAGACTTCTCTCCCCGAGGGCAGCTGCTGGTTGGTGAAATACCAAGCTCCCTGCACTTTCAACTGTTGTTCTTGCCACCCCCGAAATAAATGCGTGTGAAAAACGCTGACGTAGTTTCTAGGTATGCATGTATAGGGCTTTGTGTGTGTGTGTGTGAGTGGTGGTGGGGGAGATCTGCTTTGAGGATTGCAAGTTCTGGGCTGAAACAATGGAAACAATGAAAGGTGACAGGCGGGAGGGAGAACTTTAGAGAGGGGCCATGGGCCTGGGGTTTGCCTGGCAGAAATTAAAAGGTGTGGAGACAAAGACGGAAACTTTTAAAAAGATGTTAGGGCTAGGGTGCCTTTGTTTTATTAAAGGTTGGGCTTGTAGTTATTTGTGACCTACTGGCATTTGAGGCTCATTCAATAAGTTACAAAGAGTGACTTTGTTACAGATTTCTTGCTTGCACTCTTAGAAAAATCCCGTTTGAAGAAAAAGAATGTATAGCACAGCCAAGTCTCGCCGCTTTAGAAGAGATAGAGCACAAGCTGTGAAATGCAGAGGAAAACAAATAAGCTGGTTCCTCAATTATGAAACTTACTCAGAGGAAAAAGTTTTCTTACTATGGAAATTCCCTTCTGCATCCTTGTAGTTCTTGGTTACTTACGAATAATTTCAAACCAATTTATTTCTGTTGCTGGCTTTTAAATTCACACTAAATTTTAGTTAGGTTTTTTGTTTGTGTATTGGATTTTTTGTTGTTGTTGGGGTGGTTTGTTTTTTTGTTTTTTTTTAAGCTATCAGGCTATGGATTAAAATCTTGAGGACTCTTCTGTGCATAGCTTCATTTACAAAAAATAACGTGATGGCAATCACTGAACATACTCAGCTTGTTAATTAGCTGATTTAGAATACAATCTCGTGAAGACACAGGCATGTGCTCAAGTTTATACATGTGAGGAATCCTACTGAACTTGGTTACTACAGGATTGGGGCCTTAGATGGGAACTGGTTCTGTTTATCTGTGCTCATAAAAGAAAAATCCAGTTTAAGAAATTCAGAGAGCCCTAAGGGGGTGGGGTGGAAGGTTTTCCATAAGGTGATTTTTGTCCATCCCCTCTCTGGAGGGCAGAGATTGTTCCTTGTGGTATACTTTGTCCTGTTTTGAATAACAATTGGCTTCTGCCACTTCCTCTGTGAAGCTCTTCCTCGATACAATGGGATAGTTGTTTGGGTTTTTTTTTGATAGCCTAAATTTTTCATTTGCTTAACTTCCATTTCATTTGTCTCAGCCTCTCTAAATGCTCTGTCCTCCCCCTCAAAGTATTTCAGCGTGCCTTCTCAAGTAGCAGTAGTTTATTTTGAAATCAACTGTAGTCATCACTGTACTTTTCTACTCGAGTTGTTTCAAGCTGTTAACTGTTGGGTATTGAGCCTAGACTAGGGATCCTAGGTGTAATCTTCCCTGAGCTGATTACAGGAAGACCTGTAAAGTCTTTGGGCTGTGATACAATGAAACAGTTCATTCAATCATGTATATGACTTCAGCTGGGAAACCAGGAGGATAAAGTAATTTATAAAGAAGGGATGCTGATCATGTAGTTCTTAGGCCATTAATAGTGTGGACTGCTCATCTAAGTGGTGATGGCTGGAGTGGAGAACTGGGATTTTGTATTGTTTCTCAGACCTCTCTGCAAATGAACTTGTGCTGCTTTAATTACTCCTGTAAAAGCAGTTTTTCTGTTTAGATTAAGTGTATTTGGGAGGAGACATAGAATAACCTGGTACTAGCCTGCTTTTAAGGTGAAATAAATTAGTAGGTCAGCTGGGGCTACTTGTCGTGTCCACATGCCTTTATTCTGGGTGTAAATAACAGTAAGCCAATGGTCCAGTCGTGGAGCCTGGCCAGAAGCCTTTTCAGATGGGCCCTGTTAAAACAGGAAACCAGCAGCGAATAGCCTGATTACTAACAAGATGGAAAAACAAAGCTGGGTTGTAATCAGCAGGAATGCTTTAATGAAAACAGAGCCTTGACAGCAACAACGTGGCTCCTGCTCTAGTAAAAAGTATCAGCTGGGGTAGTGTGAGATTTCTAGCCATGACTTCCTGTTGCTGCTCGCTCTGTACTGCATCGGAGAGATCTGCCACAAGTTCAGAGGGCTGATCATCTATTTAAATGAGCTCATTTAAATGAGGAGAAGTTGTACTACACTGGGTTTCCTGCTTAACCAAAACCTGCTTTGTGCAACACTAACTTACTGTGTCAATTAATATGACAGACCAAGTGAACGGGTCAAAGGGCAGGCTCCGCTGTTGACTCATTTCTTGCTAGGTAAGTTACGGTTAGTCAGATGGCAACTTTTACTTTAGCAAAAGGTCTTGTTTGCAAAATAGAGAAACGTTTTTATGCTGCTGGTTTTCAGACAGTATTTTTTCACTTTTTTTGGGGGTGTGTGTGTGAAAAAGAGCAACAGTTCTAGAAGAAGTTTTGCTGTCAAATCAGTTTTCTCAAATTCAGAGAGATGCCTGTGGAGTCTTTTAGCTATGTGTTAGATCTTGGAGAGGTTGCTGCAGATGGGGTGGTGTGTGTCTGGAGGACTTGTTTTGCCATGTAAATATGGATTGCAAACCATTAGACACTTAGCTTCCTCATAGGAGTAGTTTCTTTGGCTTCTCTTCCCTCTTACTTCCAACCCTCACTGTTAGCCTCTCCCAGTTTTCCAAGGTCCTGTCTTGCTGCCTATTATATTTAAAAACAAACAAAACCCCCAACCCACTAAAGTGCTGCAACACTTCTGGTTTCTGACAAACAAGAACAGTGCACTTGAAAACATGGTCTGAATAGTGTAGGCTAGTTTTAGCTAGTTTTTAAATTCAATTTAAAAGGGATGAGCTGCTTTGCAGAGCTATCCTGTTGTCTGTGCAGGATCTTTGTTCCAAGAAGTTCTCCGCATGGCTCCAGGAGCCCATTGTGCAAGGCATGTTCTCAAGTTAGGTTGAAAGCCTGACAGCACTTTTCCATGAAGCTATGACAAATACAAAGCAGTTTGCTCAGAATCATTTTAAAGCAAACCTGACATACTTTCTACATGAATTAAGAACCTTTATCTTGTGTTTATCTTGTGTTGGCTATTTAAATATTGTCTATTGTTCCTGTTCTATGACTGGATAATTTATGTAGCTAATCATCACAGGAAAAAATTGGTATGTCAGTTTGATGTTTGTTGGTTACATAAATCATCAACTGGGGAAATGAAAACCATATTCAAGTAAGTTACTGAAGTAACTACACCAGGCAAATTACAGATTGATCATCCTGCTGGGAATGCTTGCATATCAAAAATATGTATTGAAATTTGGATGACTTAAACTAAATATAAGGATGTTGGAGCTATTCATAAATAGGGGAAGGAAAGAATAATTTACGATGTCAGCTTTGGCTAAAGTTTGAAAGTGTGGGGAAAGGTCTTCCTCTGCTCCCCCCCCCCCCCAACCCGCCCCAAGTATTGAAACCTTACCCAGGCACACCTTTTTCCTTTCTTTCTGTGTTGTGGGGTTTTGTTTGTTTGTTTAAATGACATTAATTCCTCTATTTCTTTACTTATGGATATAACCATAGCTTTATATAGTTTTATACTTTCACAGGCATGCTTCTTGTATTTTAGGGCTGACTTTGTTTCCTTGAACAGAATTTTTGAATTGTGAGTGGTTGCCCACATAAAAATTTTACTTTTGACATTTAACTTGTTTTTACTATGAAGGTTTTTAGTTTTGATGTTATGAATGAGCAAGTTTCTTCTCCCCCCCATCTAAGTTCAAAACACAGAAAGATTAAAGGCTTGTTTTCCTTCTATAGCTTCTAGAAAATGCTTCTGAAAGCCAGTATAATTTCCCTTGAAATTAGTATTAAATAGTACTAGTTGAAAATGGGAGGTATCTTATTTGAATTTATATATAGTTCATAAGATTCCTAAAATTTCTGGTGAGCTTAACCTGATGAGTATTTAAAGCATGGTTTTCTTCGTATTTTACAGTACTATTTGTTTCCCAAGTGACTTGTATATCCCACCAAAGGAGTAGAATTGTAGTCTTCCTAACTATTGAATACTTAGTTGTTTGTTTTAATTTTATTGACATACCATAGCTTCATGTTACTGGTAGTGTGGTGTATAAATAAAGGGATAATCAGATTTTGAAATCTGTTCCTTCCTTTGTGTTGAAGGAAAAAGGTATGCAGTTAACTTGTAAATCTGAAGTCTTTGTAGTAAGTGTAGCATAGAGCACACATTTCCACAGATTAAAACGTGAGATGAAAACTATGAAGTTGAAAAAATAATCAGGATGCAAAGTGGTACATTTAAAACTAACTAACTAACCAACCCACCCAAACATTAAATGATTGTGATTCTTTGCTACCAAAGTGCAATTAAATTAAAGAAGTCCATCTCCTGATAAACTGGTGGACTCTTAGGTACCTGGTTTGTTCCTTTTCCTGCACTTTTTTTTTCCTTCCTAAGTCAACATTCACTTGGGGGTGGGGGCAGACACAATTTTTCCTTTTCTTCTTTTTTTGTTCCATTAGTTTTTATTAATAGATCTGGAATGAGCTATTAATCTATAAAATCTACAAGCTATCTCTCCCAGGAGGGAAGCATCAGCATGTTAAGAAGTAATTAAATAACCCAACGCTTGCGTTGGGTGTTTTAAGTTCTTGCTTATTGACCTTTTACCCAGCCACTGGGTAGTTATCCTTGAAGAAGAGTGTTGGATGCATACCATAGCAAGCAAATTTGGACAATATTGGCATTAGATAGAAGCTATCTGATAACATGCAGCAGATGAAAGGTTGCCAGGGGAACAAGAAAATGAGGGTTTGCAGAGAAGAATTCCCCTAGGAACAGATCATTGGTGCTACTTTTTGTTCAGCTGACAGAAAAGCTACAGCTTGACAAGTTAACACTACAGGACAAATCTCCTGTATACGAGGCTATACCATGATTCATAGTAAAGACAGTTGATGTAATAAAAAGTGTCTGAACGATAGAATGCTGGAGCTGAGTAGTTTACGGGTTTAGGAGGCTGATTGTTCTTGTCTTCTTATAATTATAGGTGTAGTTGCAATATCAGGCAGTGAAACGGAGGATGATGACACTATGGAGGTCCCACTGGATCTTTCTTCATCTGCTGGCTCAGGCAAACGGAGGAGACGTGGCAACCTGCCCAAGGAATCCGTGCAGATTCTTCGGGACTGGCTATATGAGCACCGATACAATGCTTATCCTTCAGAGCAAGAAAAAGCGCTGTTATCCCGACAAACACACCTTTCCACACTACAGGTATTAAAAAAAAAAAGTAGTTCTTGCTTCAAAAGGAGCTGTTTTCTTCTTAATTTACCTGCGGTCTAGTCACTGATACAAATGTTTACACTGCATATGAGATTTCCTTTTTTTATTGTTACTCACTCTCCTTCTGACAGCACTTGTAAGGAGAAATACAAATGAATCGTGTGTTACGATGATCTTTGTTTATTGAGAATAAAATTACTTCTCTGGGAGAACAGACAGTCATGAATTCAAGCATGCATGCTAATTTTTGTGGAATTGGGCCCCAAAAGACATAAAGTGTCTGTATAAGGTAATTTATTGAGAGAAGAACATATTTATTTGTCAACAGAGGTTTTATGGTGATAGATAAGCAGCTTAACATATAACTCCTCTAAAACTGCCACTTGAGGCTCGTTCTTGTACAACATGCACGTATATAATTATGTGTATGATGACTTCCATTAAGATCAGTGGAACAACCTATATGGGATAGAGCTACTCAAGTGTGTTAGTATAGGTATGTGTGGTTAGTTTGGATTCTCATCCTGGGATAGTGCTGGCAGCTGTGAGGGCCCTTGGATGCATCATTTGTCTTCTGTGATCATCTTTGGTGGAATAGCTGTTGACAATTGCTGCTTTCCACCTCGTGGGAAGGTGGCTGCATGAGAACTTGAGTAAACCCTGGTTTGGTTTTGAGAGGCACTAAATATAGAGCGCTTCTCTTGACTTCTGGGTTTTATTTTTCCAGATTAATTCATTAGTACAAATTTCATAATTGGCTATAAAGTAAAATTTCCTTAATGTAACATCATAAAGAAAACCTCCTTTATGTAGTAAACAGAAAAAAAGACGTTAAACTGTAAACTATCCTGTATCACCCAGGAAACTGGTTTGAAATTTAAACAAGGACAAACTTAAATGAGGTAATTCATGTTATGTCTGTCGACACAGTCAGTTGAACAAGGAAAATCAGTAACTATTTGTGGGAGGAGTGGCACTCTTCACAGAGAAAAGGTTTTCCTGTTGTTAATTAACCTAAGCTAGGGAACAATAGCTAATAGGTTAATGTGTGTGCACAGAGTTAAAACTAAACTCCTCCGTTTGGGCTAGCAGTCTTCAGATGTGCCAGGGCTTTCTGTAACAGGAGTGGAGAGCCAGGGGCAGAGCCAGGGCGAGGGAAGGGCCTTTGCCAGGCATGTCAGAACTTGTCAGTAGGTCTCTCTCTTGTTCTGCAGTTAAGGAAACTGCTTGGAGGGGTTCATTAATCTAACCCAATGACTCTAATGGCACATAGTTGGAAATGAATGAAGGTAGAAATTAAGATGTCATTATATTCCCAGGTCTGCAACTGGTTTATCAATGCACGCCGCAGGCTTTTACCTGACATGCTGAGGAAGGATGGCAAAGACCCAAATCAGTTCACTATCTCACGGCGAGGGACCAAGCTTCCTGAGGGCGGCCTGGTGGAGTCTTCCATCAGCACAAAGAACTACATTCCCTTGCTGGAGGAGACTGCCTTCCTTCCCACTGCTGCACCAGTCGGCAAGACTGTGTCCTCTTCCAAGCTGGCTTCCCCGGGATCGGTCCTGGCTCGGCCGTCGGTGATTTGCCACACGACTGTGACTGCATTGAAGGACACCCCTTTCCACTTTTGCCAGCCAGCTGATGTAGGCCAGACCACGGACCTGCAGCAGCCCCCGGCCAATGGCTTCACAGACAACTCCCTCTCCTACCATGAGGACGCCTCTAAACTGGGACCTGGTGCAAACACACAAAGTGGGCTCTTTAACACTCCTCCTCCAACACCACCAGACCTTAACCAGGATTTTAGTGGATTTCAGCTACTGGTGGATGTTGCACTCAAAAGGGCGGCAGAGATGGAGTTGCAGGCGAAACTTATGGCCTAAATCCCTTTCCTTCTCCTTCCCCATTATGTTTTTCCAGGCAGGGATCTAACAGCTGTGTGGTTATTGCCACCACACAATATCAAAAGACTTCACTGCATTATTATTATTATTTTTTTTATTAATCTTATTTGCACAAGGGATTGCTGAAATGAAGCTTCCTGTCACTGAGATGGTCTTCAGTGGAATATGGTCATTCCAAGAATTATAAACTTAAAGCTACTGTAGAAAGAAAGGGTTGTGTGTTTTTTTGTTTTGTTTTGTTTTTTTAATGTTTTCTTTGTAGGCTTTTCATAATGTGAGATGGTTCCCAAGATCATGTGATTTGTTTTTGTTTCTTTCAGACTGTGCAATATCTAGTAATGATATAAAGTCTTCTTATCATTCCCATGCGGAACACAATATACCGACATGCTGTCTAAAATAAATTTTCAATTTTTTTAACAATATGAACTTTGGATGATTATGCTTTTTTCCCATAATGTAATAAAATATTTTCTTTAAAAATGGGTGCATACAGAGTATTTTGTTGAATACGAGCTTTGCAGAAAACACAGCTTTACTCTTGAAATAAATGGAAGTTAGAAATATTTTTGAGCTCACACTGACTCTGTTTGGTTTAGAGAGCTATGCTAGCAGTTGTTGTTAACCAGATGTTTAAAGGAATACCGAAAAGTGGGCCAGAAGTACCTGACCATGTTCTGTTATGCTGAAATTTTTTAAAGGGGTGAAAAGGAGCTATGTAGGCAACTCTCACTACATTTCAGGGGGATATCTTAGGCCCCTCTAAGAGTTCCAGCTTTTGGCTCCTAGAAATACTTTAGGGCTGGGAAATGTGACAGCCTATGGGGAAGTTCTCCTGAAGATGAAATGAGGCCAGAAGAGGGGTTGGGGCAAGCGTTCTTTGGGGGACTTTGTGATACAGCTCCTAGACATCACTGGTGACAAATTTTGAGCGCGGAGGACAAGGGGTCCCACTCTTACTCTTCCTGGACTAGCAATGAAAAGGGTTTGACTCAGTAATTCTAGTAGACTAAAATAGAAGAGACTGTATTGGGTGGAAATCTATGAGTTCTGGGAGCCAGGTATTGGAAAGGTACTTAAACAGATGATTGATTAAGATTTAGAATAGATCCCTATTGTATTGGGCTATATTTTGGCCAACAGAATCTAAGTTACCTTTCAGAAAAGGACTTTGCTGTCAAAATGACTTATTACTGAAAAATGCGAAGACTTGAAGCTCACATTTCAACTTACTTGAATGTCAGTCACCCACCCTTATCCTTCCAACAACAGTGAAATAAGAGACCTCTAGGGGAAAAATCAGTTCCAGCTAATCCTTAAAAACAAACCAGTTGTCTGTTTGGGAGGTTGGGGGAGGGCTTTGTGGAGCAGGAGAGCTGACGAATTTAAGGATATCATTATGAGTAGAAGACTGCAATATTCAGACTGTAGTGTTTATGCATTTTGTTTTGCTGTAGCCTTTATCTTTTTTTAGTGTCAGAAATACTCTTTATTTGTTCTCTGGAGTACTCTTTGGAATTATATTGAACGTCTGCCTTTCTTTAACCTTCAAGTTTAAAATCAATGATTATATTTTAAAAAAGGCAAATAGTAAACACTGTGGCTTTCTCATGTCTGCATCAGCTTCAGTAACACAGTCATCCTAATATACTGTATGAATATATAATTTTTTTTTAATACTTTCTGTTGAAATAAAGCTAGAAAAAATAATTTTGAACATAGCCAGAGATGGCTGTATACTTTGTCTTCGAGGAATAGCATGTGAGTCCAGAAAGAGCCTTGTGTCTCGTCTCTTTCGACACACTGTACTTGATACTTCTGGGCTATTTTTCTGGGATACCTATGTATGTTTTTTTAGTTGTTTGTTTGATTTTTTTAATGGCTAATTATAAAATAAAATGGAAGTACCTTTTTGTGTAGCTGTGAGGTCAATGTTGAGGGAAAAGTTGGTCAATGGACATCCTTTTGTGGCACAGATGATTGTTCTCAAAGGGTGCTAGGCACCCAAAGAGGAGTGTCATCTTTGGTAAAGGCTTGGAAGATGCTTCCTTGTCCGCATGTAGGAAGGAACTTTATTGCAACACTCCTTAAGCCCATGCCTCAAGCTCTGACAAAGGAAAAACAACCTCATGCAAATATGTTTGCATTGTTTGATTTAAGTTGTTTGACTTTCAAAGCATGTTGCTGGTGTGCTGTGGGGTAAAGAAAAAGTGGGGGACTTGAATCATTAAAGCATATTCTCAGAGATCTTTACTCTTCGCTACTCTGCCCTTTAAAATAAAAAAAAAGTCAGCAAGTTTAGGAAAAAAAATTGAGCTTTGCTGGCTGAGCTGACTAGTTCTGTAATTCCACTAGAACAGCTGCAGTACTGAAAATGAAAATAGGATGAGGAAGAAAGCTGTTGCCATTCAGGTTAACAGTTTACATTGAAAGTAAAAGCCTGTGGTCTCTGTGCTGTTTTCATTTACCATTATGCCACACAAAATGGCATTAGTGTATCTGAGCACCAAAGTCCTGCCGATGTGATGAGCACTGCGTTTCCATTTTGCTGACTGACTTACACTGGGGACTTTACTAGTGACCAGTTTTGCTTGAGGCCAATTTTTTTTTTTTTTTTTATTATTACTTGTGTGAAGGTTACACCTAGAAGTTCAGCTGTAGTCATAAGCCAAACCTCTTTGGCTGAGTAGCACCTGGCACGCTGTGTAAAAGCTTTTCCCTGCCCTGAGGTGTTATTTAACTTGGAGGAAGAAAATGACTTCTATTGAGTACCCACTAAAATATCAGAAGGGAGTTTCTGCTTTCCTATAATCTAGCACTGATAGTTTTGGTGCAGGCTATTGAAGTTTGCCTGAACCTATTCTTTCAGAGCAGAAACTTGAAGTAACTCCAGATAAAATTATCAAAGGTAGGTAGACGTAGGGCATCAGGTGGAGCTAAGATCCAGAACTGAGCAGAAGTCCTAGTAACAAACTGAAGGCTTCATGTGCCAGTCACTCATCCCTGGTAGAGCAAATCAAAAGTTTATTTCTGGAAACTTGTTTTACCATGGAATAAGGAAAAAAAAAAACAGTAGAAAGAAACAATGAGACACCACTGGCAGTTTTGCTGTTCTTGCAGCAGTGATAAACCTAATTGCAAGGCAGCTGTGTCAAAAAACGCGACCTCTGACTGAAAACACACATTTAGGTTGACTCTGAAGATGAAGGGAAGGCGTTGCCATGTGTTACTGGAGACTGCGTGGCCAACCGGGGTGTAAGTGAGCTGAGAGGTATGGCAAATCTATGCTAGGGAAAACGGCTCACACACAGACTTCATCAACCTTGTTTTCATGGCTTTTGTGTCTTGTAAACAAGTCATGGCAGCTGCATGTGATAAATCTCTGTACAGAGTGAAATAATTACAGTAGGGAGGGAATCTTGAGACTGGTGTCACTGCCTGTGTGTACGGGGGGTGGCGTCTCACTGCCTGTTTGCGGGGGTGGGCTTGTGGTATCTGACAAGTCTCCCAGCTTCTGCCATGAGGTCTATGTACACGTCTATAAAACTGTTGAAGCTGTAACAGCTGGCCTCAGGTGCTATGGGGGAGGGAAGGGGCACAGGGAGAGCATGAAACTGGGATAACTCGCTTCGGGATGGCAGTGCAGCCCATCTGCAAGCTCCCGGGTGGTGCTGGCTCTGGCCAGAGGGATGCTGCTACCCAGGCAGAGCGGTGCTGGCAATAACCTCACTGGAAAAGGGGTGGCAGGAGAAAGTAAGCAGAAACGGGGGAGAGAGCCTGTGGGGGGTGGTGGGGAAGGATCACGATTTTCCCCTTGGAGAGAAGGGAAGCCTGCAGCGGGAAGCTCAGCCTGCAGAAGGTGCGGTGCAGCTGGAAGCCCAGGTGCACCATGACCCTGTTAAGTGTCACTTTTGTACCTATGGTATTTAGGCCATTTGCAGTTAACTGTGTGCTGCCCATCGAAGTCTGTTTTCATTCATCATTTTTCTCACAGCAATTACGCAGTTTTCTTGTTAATGCTTAAAGCCTATTCCTGGAGTACTTCGTAGTTCCTTTAAAGGTCATTTGGGTTTTCTTTTTTTCTTTCTCTTCTTGGCATCTTGCAGTTGTCAACTTCCCTCCTGGCTTTTGCCAAATAGGGATTACTGGCACGAATACAGTGCATGTTCACTTTTCAGGACATTACTTGTTTTAAGCCTCTTGTTCACCAATTGCCAGAGTTGTTTCATCTCTATCCTGTTTTGCTGGTTCAGCGGGCTCTTCTCCCATGAGCTCCAGCATTCAGACTGAAGGAAAAGAGATTAGATTAGCCACTCACTCTAGCAAGATGTCACTTAAAGGTGTTCCAGACATAATAATTGCATCCATGTGTTCTGTATGCAGTTTGGTGTCTATTCCAGTCCCTATCATGACAATGAGTGCCTGCAGTTCTGCACACAGAGAAAATCACATAAAGTAATGCTAGCTATATTACAAAGTCAAAAATCAAGACTACCTCCTCCATCTAAATTTTGCACGCATTCCTGCTGACAGTTCAAAGCCATGGCATTTAGCCATTTTGCTCACCTTTCCCTTTGAAACTGGCTTTACGTGCCTTAAAAATCCCTTTTCTTTCTGAACCTTTCTAACGCCTTCAGCTCTCAGGCATGGGGTCTGGGACACAAACTGGCAACCATCACAAGTCTTGCTACACAGGCTTGCATACTAGGGTAGCTTCCAACAACAGATAAACTGCACAGCCCTTTGTAGCACTGCAATGCTGCCTCGCTGTGTAATATGAATCACAGTTCCTGAAGCTGATGCAGATACGAATAAATCACATCTGCCTCCCAGCTAATCCCTGTTCCACTGGATAGCACGGTTTCTGCCAAATTTCATGTGCTTCCACTGACAAACATAGCGTTGATCTTTCAGCTGCTTATGCCAATGCCTAATAAACCTGTAAAGATGCACACAGGTAGCAGTGCTTTGAATGAGTGACTTAACTAGCGGGCAGGTGGCAGCTTGTGAGGATGGGCTGAATGAGTGCAGCTGACAACTACCTAACCCTGTTTATTCTTGGACAACATCTCTGGGACCACGGATGAGGGCTGTGGCTGCTTTCTCTAATTGCAGCCTAGCCAGTGCCTGCCCTGGGCAGTGAGCCCTGTCTCTAGGTGTGTAGCAACATGATCCTCTCACAGCAAAGAACCCTTGTCCGAGCATATATAAACCCTACATGTGGCTTTTGTTGTGAGCCTTCCATCACATCATTCAGTGGACGATGAAGAGGATCGAGCTGACTGCAGCAACAGCAGGTCAATCCCAGTGCTGTGGGTTTTGCAGTAGTATATATGTTTGCGTGACTTCTCTGGGTCTCTCCCTCTCTGCACCATTGCCATGCTGATGGTGAAATACTGCCCTGGCAAGTGGTCCTGGAGCTTCTCCGTCAGTGATATTTCACGGGCTGGCAGGGCTCAGCTTGTTTTTGAGAAGATTCATTTTTATCAGTAGTAAGGAAATAATTCCCAATTATGAGACCTCTATGTTTTACCAGTGTAGTATTCAATAAATATACAGAAAATGTTTGGTCCCACCTCTGAAGTCCCTACAGTCTAATAGCTCTTTGCGAAATGATGTGTCATACACTTCAAGCCTGCTGTTGCTTCCTCCCCTACAAACAAACACTTAAGGTCAGAGTGGCTTACATTAGGGAAAAACCCTTCAGTTTCTTTAACTGATGTATCCTATCTAGTTTCAGCATAAAACTGAGTATTCTTTCATAACTCAACTTTGCCTCTAGCATCCTAGCTCTTCTGCAGGAGCAAAATTGTTTTCTGTTGATTGGTGAACAGATTTTAGTGCTTGGCTGGGGGCTTTTGGCCTTTTGACCTCTCCTTTAGAAGCTGTGGATGGAAAAGACAATTTTGATCGTAACTTACCACCAGCTTACAGATTTTACCATGACACTATATATATATATATATTCTATTAAGGATGCTATATATGGTACTGGTATTTTTATACATATATAAAACCCCCAAATCATTTGACTGTCTGTGGGAAGAATGTAATGTCCTCCAGCTTGCTTTTATGGATTTGTATAGCTTGTCTTGGAAATTGTTCTGGATAGCAGATACATAACTGATGGTAAGGATCACAACAGTTTTGTAATTTTCCTGAGTGAGTGTTCAGCTGTTTTGCCAGAGCCTGTAATTTCACTTCCTTTTCTAGCCTGCAATGTTCTGATTGCCTGACCTTGTGCCGAATGTCTGTCTTTGTTTTCTTTTGTACTTCTAGTCTCATTCCTTGTTTGAACTCTCCCTCTATCATCGCTCTCCCTGTTTGACTTCAGAGTGCTTACATAATATCATGCACAGTCCATTTAACTAGGTTAGAGATTATTTTGAATAGTTTTGTACTGTTTTAAAAGTCACCTGATCCTTGCTACCCCTCTAAACTAACCACAACAGCAAATCTTGTTCTGATGCAAACAAATCAACTTCTGTTCATGAGAGAAAGCACATCTTCCCTATGTAGATAGCTCGGCTTTTTTCAAACTTCTGCTTTCTGTGCTGTGACAGTGGTAAGATAGAAGCGATTAGTAGTAAAATCCATTGGGCATTTTCAAAAACGGAGGGATTGTTTTTAGTTTCGCGTTGATGGCATTTCTAGTTTCAGCACAGTCCTGACTCTGCTGCCACAGGCCTTCCGCAGGTGGATGTCCCGCCAGGTGAGGTGTGAAGCAGACATTCTTCTGCCAACCTCAACTGAAAGGTTAGTTCAGGTTATCATATTAAAAGCTACTTAGGCAGTTGCTGCTGTAACTCATTCTTCATGTTAACTTCAGCTGGCTTGTGTTCAGCCAAGGTATTTCTAGTGATGTGCTGCCAACTTTCTCCAAGGGCTTCCTCAAAAATCTTTCTTCCTTAGCTGGTGATATATGGAAAAAGCCTCCTGTAAATATGTCCTTTTAGTGTATAGATTTACATCTGCAAAGCACACACTGTCTGTTGTAAAGCTACCAGTCCCTCGACCTCCCTTCCTCCATCAAACCAGGCCTCCTTGACCCCCTGCTCCCTCCATCCTGCCATAAGCAGCTTCAGCCATCTTCATCTCCTTGCCTACTGGGACTTGTCACTATATCAGCCACCCTGGCCCTGGGGGCTGTCCCAACGTTTCTGGAGGCTGCTCAGATGCAGACAGCCTCCTTCATTGCCTGGTTAGTGAAATAATAGATGTGCTCTGGGTCTTTGAGAGACACCTGGTCTTATTTCTCACCTACTGTGTCCATGACGCTTGAGGCGGGGGGGAGTGTCACAGTCACCCTCTGAAGGGAGAGTGGCATCCCCTACTGTCTCTTTAGACCCTAGGAAGAGGTGGTGGGAACGTGGGCAGACAGGTCTTTCCATGGGAGAATTCCCACTCAGTCCCAGTCCTGCAACACCTTATTCCTTCACCTGGATGTGATCATGGGAGCAGTGGAAGCAGTCCCCCAGGCCAGAAGGGTGCTGGTGGTCTCAGGGAGGGCAGCACAAGGAGCCTAGCTGGGGAGTGTGCCAGCAGCCAGCACCACTCTCTAAGCTTCCTCTCTTGTGGCAACTTGAATTTAAATAAGCAGCACACATGGAGATTTGGGGAGTGGCATCACTTTCTCTCCTATTTATACTGATAAGCAACAGGTATTTTTACTGTGAGAAATTTAATTTCCTTTTCTTTCAAATGCAGTGATACAGAAGGTCAGGTTTCCTTCCACAGGGTCGGAGGAGCAAGGAGGGGACCGGCTGATGCCCACGTTAGCCAGACTCTCCCCGTCTGGCAGAATTGACTCATCAGTGGTGTGACCCCGCTGCTCTGTGATGCTTGTTGAGATCAGGGGGAGTTTGGCTTTAGATCCTCTACTTCCCTGAAGATTTTCCTTTAATCCTTGCCTTACCCCAGCCCTCTTCCATGTTTGCTAGCTGGTCTGGGCTGAAGCAGGCTGCCCCGGATGCCTTCCCCAATGCCTGTGGGCTCCCGTGGCAGGGTGTGGGGAGCTGCAGAGCTGGAGCTGCTCCCTTCACCTGGGGCTAATTATGCACTGCTTCCTCTCCAGCTGCCAGGGACCTGGACAGAGAGCGGAGAAATTGCATGTGAGGTGCTTGTAAAAGCCACAGCCCGGCCCTTGGTGCCTCTGCTCCTTCTGCCATTGAAGGAAGAGCTGGCTGAGCCTCCCTCCCTGCAGGATGCACTTCCTGCCCGATGAAATCCCCTGCTGCAAGGCAGCCCGGGAGACCCACCTTGGGGATTTTAAACTGTGGCCAGTCAGCGCGGACTGGGTACACGACGAGAACTACAGGTTTTGAGAAAGCCCTAATAACTTTTTGATTATGTGTAAGAAAAAATAAATAACCCTTCCTGCTCCTCAGCTCTGTGGTTTGCCTAAACTCACTTCCCTGGGATACATCAGAGTTTGATCTTTAAGAAATGATATTCAAAAAGCCCACGTGTAAAAACGTAACTGTTCTAGCAATAGGATTGTAATCTGCCTTTGATCCTGTAAACTGTTGAACCACAACTCTCTCTGTTGCCCAAGGACTGCAGGAAATGTACACAGGTGTATGCAAATTTCTAGGAGAAGGAATGTTTTGCAGGGCTGGGAGGTGGGGGAAGATGGCTCTTGCTGCAATTCTCAGTTTCTGGATTGCAGCTGAACAGTTTGGCAGTCCTGATGCTCTCCTGTATTACCCTGCTGCCAGTTCCCTCAGCTTCTACCCCTCACTGCTCGCCGCCCAGTTGTGCAAGCCTGGAACTGTGAGATTTTTCAGAGCTCTTCTAAAGTACACTGGTGGCATTTACAAGCAGAGTCTGTGAACTTGGTCCTTTGGCTGTGTTTTTCTCCAAACTGCCACAGAGACTGCGATGTGCATCTTTCACTTCTAAATCCCCATGACTTTTGCCGGTTGGGGGATATTTGCAGAGGGGCGGGTGAATCTGGCAGTAAGAGACAGAACAATTTGTTTGGGAACCTTGAGGGGAGCCAAGACTACACCAGAGCCCAACCAAGGCAGGACGCAGCAACAACACAGTGGGGGCACAGCCCACAGCTGGGGAGTTGTCAGGCAGGACTTTAATTTTGTGTAAAATGTGAATTTTCCTCTTTCCCAGACTTGTAAAAGAATACTCAAACCCTTGTAGAAAGGCAGGTTGCGTGTAGTGTGGGAGTACATCCATCTCCACATTTGAAACAAATGCGCTTTACATCCTAACCCTGGCTCAGGGTAGCAGATCCTGCTAAAAAATAAAAATAAAAATAGAGATCCCTTGATCCTTTCTCCGTTTTTTTTGTTTGTTTGTTTGTTTTGGGTTTTTTTGTATGTAAGCCAAGTGACATGACACTGGACTTTGGTACTTCACCTGATTTATTTTAATTTGCATGTTGAAGAAAGCTGTCAAAAGGGCAGGATGAGCCCTCTATCGCCCAGCCGCCCTGGCAGGACTCCCCTGGCAGCCGTGGTGCCGTGCCGTGCCGTGCCAGGGGAGGTTGTGCTGTGACCAGAGAATGGCCCAGCATTTTTCATAGGCCACATGTGCCGTGCAGGTACGGGGCTTTGCACACCAGAATGTGGGGCAGCGCTGCCTCAGCTGGGCACGGGTTTGTTTTGCTGTTTCTGTTTGTTTTTTTCACCTCAGTGATAATTCTTACCCAATGCCCGATCTCTGCTCTATGTACTTTACTACTCCTTGTGATAATCAAAATCCGGCCCTGAACTTTTTCACTACAAAGGAAACAAGAACTTTGCCCCATTGGCCGTTCACAGGGCATCCGGCAATGCTGCAGTCTTTTCTCACGTGTGAAAAAACCCAAAGTCTGTGGAAATCAAGGTTACGCTGATGTCAGAACACTTACTGGTTTTTCACTGGTGTGGATGGAGATCAGGTGCTTTGACATGAGATTTCTGGTGTCAGTCTCCTCTTAAAAAAGAGAAGGCACCCAACTGGTCGTTGGAAACAAACCTATAAATGCCAGGATCACCAATAACACACTGTATACAGCTCAAAGTGCAACCTGTGATGGGCAAGTGCTGAAATATTAACCAGGCCTTGGGACACTGTCTGTCGTCGCCACTTGGTGCCCACCCCATCGCTCCCATGAGCAGGGAACAAGGGCTGCACTGTTATTACCCCGTGTGGAGAAAGGGCGCAGTGGTGTTTGCGCAGTGCAGATGGAAGCGCTGGCAGCGGCCCCGAGGCATTGTGTGTACGGCGGTGGGGGCAGCAATAAAAAGGCACAAGCTTCCCCATGCGGGGAAGAGGGAGAGGCCGAGAGCTTCAATCTCAGTTTCCGACTGTTGTTGAAGTGCTCTGGCAAGCAATGCATTGGTGGCAGTAGTGTGAGGCCATCCTTCCACGTGCAGGTACATGCATACATCCTTCCATGTTTGCAGGTACAACCTGCCTGTGGGTGAAACCCCCGACTCTAAGCCTCCCTCTTGCCCCAAATGAGGTAAACCTTGTGGGAAGAACAAATATCATTTATGAAATTGAGGGCTACAATGGCAGGGGAAAAGGGAAATGCTAGAGATGCTTCTCGGCCCACATCTCAGGTGATTTGGATCTGGGTGGTGTTTTGTTGGTGGATATTTTTAACACTGGTGAGCTGTCCTGGAGATCGGACGAGGAGATATGAGGAGCCAGAAACTGTTTCTGAGCACTCCAGTGTTGTAATCACATTACTGCTCCCTGAGCTCAGCTGACACAGGAGACCGGTAAACATCTCCTGCTGCCTGGGTAGGTGACAGTACATAAATCTTCAGAGCACCCTGAGGAATAACAAGTCTTTTGCAACTTTGCCTTTGAACTCTGAAGGAGTTGTGTGTGTTCATGATGGATGGTGGCAGTGCCCGGCCGTACTCCAAGGGGCAGTGCAGCTCCTGACTCCCTTGCAGAGGTTTTATCCTCGCCTGGAGGAAGGGTATAGCCAAGCTGTGCGCCAGTGCTGACACTCACAGCTGTAGAAGCTGTAATTTCCTTTCCAAACACCGGCTCCCTCAGCAAGGAGCTTGCAGCCGTATTGCATGCTTGGCGTTGGGCCAGAAGCTGTTCCTATAGTGTCTGCTCATACTATATACATGCGTAATGTTAACTTGCCTGATTCCCGCTGTGGGGTTCTTCACAACCACTACCGCATATCCGTGTTTTATCAGTGGGGTGGCTTTGGGAGCAACCTCTTCCATTAAGGCTTAGAGTGAGTTTACCTTACAGCGTGTCCCCATTCAGGAGCAGCAAAGCGATGCCTTGCCCTGCTCCTGCAGAATCACTGTTACCTGGCAAGGGTTTGGGAACCGTGAGATCATTTTTTATTGTAGTATATTACCGCTGCAGAAAAAGTATTGGATTTTGGGTTTATATCAAAAGACTATTTCTTGGTGAGGATGATAAAGTCTTTAGGTATAGGACTTTGCCTTCACAGCTCTTTGTAAAGTAGTTGCTCTCCTAGTAGTGGCAAAAGAAAGGACATGCTCATTTATGATGCTTTAAATCATCCAGTTCATTTCCAAAGACAAATAACAAAATTGTAGCAGACAGCTCTGGTGCAGGGCTCCTTCTTGGATTGTAAACACTGCAAGACAGAAACCATCAATTTTTGCAGTGTTCAGCCCAGCACAGCGCAGCTTTTCTAGTGGGAGCTTTGGAGGCACACTAATAGGAATATTAAATCACACTGAATATATTCTTACAATATTTACAATTTAACAATAACCATGCACGTGTGTGCCCAACACTGTGGATTGTGACCGTGCAGCACTGGAACCAGAAAACCCGTGATGAGGCCAAGTGTTGCAATACAACCCTCCGATCATCCCCCTGCCTATCACGCATGTGCCACAGTGACTGGGACCCTTTCAGGTGCTGTCAATATTCATCAGAAGCAACTTCTTAGGAGTGATGTGAGAATAAGTGCATTACTGTGTGAGCTGTTACCACATGTGCCAAGGACTGTGGACTGAAAAGGCAGGGGGAGAAAAAAAGCATTAAAAATACCATTGCCATGTTGCCCTCTGGGCTTACAGAAATGTGACACAGAGTAGAATTAGACATTTGCAGTTTCATGTTTCCTTGACCTTTTTAGAGAGGAAGAAAAAAACGGATCCAACTTCTGTTCCCAGTTATAATGCTGAAAGTCCAGAGCATATATAATACACTGGCTCCTGAGGTATGAGAGCAGAGTTTCATGTTGTCTATAGAAAAATCAGAGAGAGAGAGCTGAGGTGTAAAGATATTTGAACAAAAGCTGGATGAGTTGAAAGCTAAACCTCTGTCCCAGGTGAGTGTACTTATTGGAGTCTAAGGAGATTCATCCACTCTGCTGTGGTGGGATTTCTGACTTGGCATCAGTGCAAGGTAAAGCAGAAAACACGTGGCTTCTACAGCACAACGTCCTCTTACCGTATGAGTGAGGGACGTGCCATGAGGGGAAGTTCCGTGGCAGTGGCACCTCAGCTGACAGACCCTGGCAGTGGTAGCTATGGCTAACACATGTGGCAGAGATGCTGCAACAGCACGTGCATCGCGCTTGCTTGACACTCGGGAAAGCCTTGGACCATTAGCGTTAAGCTCACATGTGCTACTTCACATGAAAATGTTTCCAGTTAAAAATCATTTCAGAATATTGTTATATTGGCTCATGAAACTGTTGACAAAAAAAATCTGCTTGGATTACACTTTAATGACAAACTCTGTGCGCTTCAACAGGTTTTCTTTGTTTTGGCTTGGTTTCCTGATTTTATTCCCCACCTTCTACTAAAAAATATTTTAGCTCAGAGAGGACAAATACAGGGGGTAAGCTGCTTCCTACCTGAAATCTCAGCGTTGCCTGGGAGAAGCTGATCGACACGAATCATCACAATGATTTCAGCGCTGCACACAAGTAGTTTTTTTCCCCTTTTGTATACAAGCACAAGGTTATTAAACAAAGGACGAGAAATCCGTGGAGTACACCACAGTTTGCTAATGTATGGCTGGGTTCCCAGGTCCATGTGCATTCTTGCAGACAGGCTGCGGTTGTCATGATGCTATTGCCAGGAAAGATGTAAACAAAAGGAAACCTCTCATTGTCAGTTGAAGCATTAGGTTAGTAATACAAAAGAATACTTCATAGAGTCTTTCAGATTGATACACCCTATCTATTTACCACAGATGCTATTTGCTATATGAAGTCATATGGCTTCATTGACATGAGTCACCGGTTTTTACATTTTTTTAAATCATAGCAGTATTTACTGTGGTGAGTCAGGGCAGTGAGCAAAGTCATAGGATCCTCTCGCATAGGATCATGACTTAAAATTCGGGTGTTTTAGGCATAGCTCTTCCAGGTTCACTTGGAGATTGACAAACAGACACGTTTCCATTGAAGGTGCTAAAGGTTCATCTTTATGCCTTGGCTAAATTTCACAGCTGGCAATTGGCCTGTGGTGAAGTCTCCTTTCTCTCCCAAGACTGCAAATGCAATTGTGTAACTTCACTAAAAATCAAACAGTGGTGTTTATGCTGGATTAAAACAGTTGCTAGCGAGATGAAAACAAGACCCACCCTTTCAAACTCTTCTTTCCCACCATGAAGGCTTACTTCATGGAAGTAACAGCCATGAGCTGACCTGGGTTACTTTTAGATTGCATTATTTGTGTTCAATCCACACCACATTCCCCTAGAGTTGGCATCATCTCAGTAGCGCGTGACAAAGTCCTGCCCCATTTGAGCCCCAGTGCTGCCCAGGGACTTGCATCTCCTCTGCCCCCAGCCCAGAGACTCCTTGAGGGCATGATGCTGCCCGGCACATCATGTAAATTGTGGTTATGGTGCCACTGATGCACTGGGAAGGGTTGTCAGATATTTAGAAACTATTCAGTGAAATGTTGCTCCAAGATGGGAAGGAATCTCACCCTTCAGCTGTTGCTACAGATTGAGACAGCAAAAGCTTTGGTCACGGATGAACTTGTTGCAGCTTTAATGGTGGTATCCAGGTTCTTCTGCCAACTCCCTCTCCTTCCTCCCGCTTTCCTCCTTCCCTAGGGCCATTCATGGCACTCCCTGTTTCAGCTCTCAGTACTATGGCCTGTGTTCTCAGTGCTCATTTCATGCCAGTACCACAGCATGGCAAAATGCCATCAAGAGTTTTGGTGCATTGTCTGTGAGCTGCCTGACTGGTGCCAATTTTTTCCGTTTTACTGTCAATTATTGTGTGAAGAGATGAGGAATGACGCATGCTGAAGTGCAACAGTTATCTCTGTTTCCCCACCTTAGGCCTACCATAGACACGATTTGCCAGAACTATCTACAAATTGAGAAAGTTTCAGTATTGTTTTTTTTTCAGGCGGTAGGAAAGTTTTATTCCCAAGACTGGCAAAATGCCTGGAGCACAGCCATTTATTGTGACAAATTCTTATTCCAAAAAAAAAAGAAAAAAGAACATGCTATAAGATGACAAATAACATAGCCTAACTCATGTAATGCATTAATATCTCAGTGCTACGTATTTTGTGGAGCAAACACAACAAAAGCAGGGACGATCACAGTTCTGGTTCAAGGACTGCAGCAATCCATCGCTGAACATATGCTCATGAAGTGATTCCAGATTGCAATTCTGAGCACTGATAGCAGTACAATAGGAAAAAATAAGCCATACTATGTTAAGGACATGACTTCGATAATTCTCTAGTTAAAAGTCAGGGATAAGTGATAGGCTGGGCATTCCCACTGGAGAAATAGGTTAGTTACATCAGAAGGGGTTACCTTTTGCTATTCAACATCTCGGCTCCCTGGTTACTGTCTCCAAACTAAGATGTTTGCCTCAGCACATCGTTGTTTACATAAGTGACTTCTTATCTTACCTTGGTGAGACATTTGATACCCATAAAACATCCATCACACTCTGTCCTACTGCTTTTCTTTAACTCCAGGCAAGGCCCATCCCTTTGCCTGACCCTTTGACAGCTTTGAAACATGGCAGAGCGGTGGCGGTGCGGCTCAGGGGCTGTGCAGCCTTTGCCTTCTCCGGGGTCTCTGCAATGCTCCAGCATTCCTCCTCTTTGAATAGAGCTGGCAAAATCCATAACTGCTTCCATTCTCCTTGGCTAAAAACGAGGAAAAGCCCAGCACCCTGCCACGGAGATTGTTGAGCGCAGAGTCGATATGATGAAGGCCTCTGCACCAGGAGTCGCCCATAATAGGTGGTGGCAATGTCACAGCTCAGCTTGTTTTTTAATATCTCTCTTTTTTTTCCTCCTTTCATATGTTGTTTTTTTTCCCCTGGGTGGAGCACAACCAGGGAGGTGATGACTTACCTGCCACAGCTTGGTAGATCACAATCTGGAACTGGCAGAGTGTTAACACAATGCCCCAGCAGAGCTTTTCTGTCTCTAATTTCTGTGATTATGTTGTTACCGAATCGGTGAAGAGAACCATGAAAAACACAATTACCAGGAAGCCCTGTTCCTTTCCTCTTGCTGTGGATCATGTGTGTGACTGACAGAGCAATAAAGGACCCACTGTATTAGCCCGTGTTACTGAAAAGTTTGCTGCCCGCCGATGGGACCCAAGCATGGGAAAGCCTGACCACTGGCTGGAAAGGCCAGTCACCTTATATTTTGCAGCTGGCATCCAAATGCATCCTGATGAATCAAGTGATAACAGCTACCTTCTCCTGCTGCAAAAGTGGCCGAGCAGCAGCGCAGAAGAGGGGCTGTAAAAACTTCCCTGTCACATACAAAAGCATGGGGAAAGGAAGGAAGGTGGTTGTGAATGAGCTTGCTGTAGCAGGACAGCAATTTTTTTTTTAGGTCACTGGCATAGCATCAGAATAAAGGGAAAGGGGATGAATATGTTCAACTGTGAGCCCTGGTCCTAGGTTTGCCCAGTGCAAGCCCACTGGTGCATCGCAGGCTGGTGGGGCTGACCTGACCCCATTACGTGATGCATAGTGGGAAAGGAGAACTTCACTTCTTGACTACAGTCCAAATCATGTATAAACCTAGGATTCCAATAACAAAGGCCAATAGCAGCAGAGCAGCCAATATTTTTATTATTAATTGCTATCAAAAATGTCAGTTCAAAGTCAACACCAACTCTTAACAGATTGATAGGTGAGCATGCTCCAAACTGACGGTTGAAATGCATTATTTGCCTATTGCGTGCTGCAAAAATAAATGTCTAGCAGGAGAGAACAGACTTGGGCAAACAAACTGACAACAAGTTATGCTTCTGGGGAAGGCTCATGATTTGATCTGGAAGGGAACATTGAGTATAAATAGGGATAAAGTTTACCTTAAGCATGCATGAAAGGCAGGGCTATGAGCCATGGTTTGGACTTCTTCATTCTTCTGCCAGAGAAGAGCTTGAAACATACCTGCTATTTTATGCCCTTTGATCTGTTCTCATTACAAAAATATACCAGCCACCTCAGAAAGGTTTTTAAATAATAAAACATTTTTTTTCCATCCCTGGTGCATCATTTTATCACTGGCCAATGAGAACATGAATTCCAGCAGCTGAAGAGAAATCCCTTCATCTCGGTGGTGACAAAACTTTAAGCAGAAGTTTCCCTGCCTATAGATCCCTGGCACAAATCTTTCTGATCTTCCTGTGCACAGTATCTAAGCATGGGCAGATGGTATGTGGTGCAGCACTGGCATGCTATTAATATAACTATTAGGCTCTATAGACTGAATCAGAACCTGTTTAAATGCTGGTATAGCTATAAACATAATCCGGGATATATTTCTATGGGATTTAGTGACTGTCTTTTTTTCACATACTGGGAAAACCCCCATCTGGAAGCAGGATTCCAATGAAGGGGAAGTCAGCTATCTCTGCCAGGGATCTCTTTCGCTCCCTGCATTTCAGCCATCACCCGAGATAGGAGCAAGATGAAGCGAATCAGCAAAGGGAAAAAGAAACAGGCTGTGGGTTTCTTGCTGCTTCTTTTGAAGTCACCAGTGTAACTCCTGACATCTTCAGCAGGGCTTGGCTGGGGTCTGTGCAGAAGCGCCTTTGAAGATTTTGCTAAGGCTCAGGGCCTTGATCATGACAACATTTATGCCTATGAGTAACTCTGTGCAGATGAGCACTACCAGGGCGCTCAGTGGGACGCTTCGTATGAGGCTTTGCAGGATCCGTCTTAAGCAATGAGTGCTTAAGAGAAACATTCTGCATTTATCCTTGACCACATCAAATGAAATGCCTTGGCAGTTCTGGGAGAACGAATTTGCATTGAAAACCCACAGCTCTTACAAGCAGTGCATTAATTATTTTATTAATTTGCTCTTTTTACATTATGGGAAACACTCATCTATTTACATTTTCCTGTCCACACACAAACCAGATGATAGATAATCCTATGGAAACCCAAATCGTTAAGCCATAAAACCACTCTCTTCTGTCTAAAGGCTTTCAAATTTGTGTCTTTTGTTTCAAATCAAAAAACATTTTTAAAATCACATTTGGGAATGCAGGTAGGCCCGTGATTTACATTCCAGTTAGTTAAAATATGCATTTGACCATTTTCCTTAAAAAAAACCCCAAACCAAAAAACCAATATATTCACAAAGATACAGTTTAAATTAAAGTGATAATGCACATCAAAGCATTAAGGGAACACCAATAAATAAACTGAAATATATTACAAATAAATTATTTCTATTTACCTTTTCAAATATTAAAAATCTTTAATCCATTTCTTCATCTTTCTTTACAAAAAGATTATGAGAATTTTATGGAAACATCTGCAAAAAATATAATAAATACTTCTTTTTTTTTTTTAACTTTTGAAGCAGGAGACAAAAAGAACCTTTTCTAAAATTTCCCCGAGGAAAAAAAAAAAGCAATAATTTAGTCCCAAAGTGAAACAGAATATAGGCATTTTTAATATACACTGGGTAGGTTAGACTAAAACCAGTTACAAATTATACTAAAACAGATGATAGAGCAAATATACTAGCATTAGTGTTGGTAAATGAGTCAAGTGGTTAACTAGTGGCATTCTAGGGGCAGAATTACTCTGTTTTATATTTTCTAGTCTTGGCTGTATATTTAATATTTTGCTAAAAAACTACGCAAACATTATAATACCCTCTCCAGCGCCAAATGAACTAGCAGGCATTCAGCTAAGAATAAATTCATTTAAAATAGATAAGAAAAATATTCTATGATATACAAATACAATAATTTGTAACATACAACACTAGATAGTCTTCGCTTTTCTGCATTTTTAGGGGGGGGGAACTTGCTGTCTATAAATTTCTGTAGCCACTTGTCAACCAAAGTCTTAACTCATCTTTCATAAAACGTTCACAAAACTAAGTAAGTCTGTGACACAGTTGTGAATGTGGACTCTCACCTGGATACTGCTTTGAATATTTCAGTACAAATGAGTTCCAAATAATTAATACTTCCTATGACTACATATGCTCAAAAGTGGCAGTTGGCACTATTACATACTGCAAACACGGTGATGTTTCATTGCTGCTAAAAGTTAAACGCAGTGTTTCAAAACTAGCAAATACACTGGTATTCAAACGCTTGGAGGGTCGAACCTTTTGAAGCTCTTGTAACACAAAGCACTCTAGGGTTACACTGGATTTCTGATTACTCTAGTTAAAAGTCTTTTATATATTAAATTATTAGCCCTTATCTTGTAAACCACAGCAGTAAATATTTGTGCCCTGTTTATAAAGACATAGCTCAGATATCAATGGCTTTGAGAGGTAGCAAATTCTCTAGTGGTTTTAGTATGCTCTCATGAAAATACTTGGTGCCAGAACCTATTACCTCTCCTATTTTCTTGAATAAAATTAAATTAGCACCTGGCTATGATGTCGTAGGAAAAGAAGCTGTCTGGCATGGTCTCGATGAATAGTTTTAGTAAGAGCTTAACTTTTTGATGACAACTTTAAATGCTTTTTAAGTGCAAGCTGCAGAATTATGGCACCTGTGCAGCAGGATTTTTCACGGGTGGGACTGTCCATACAGGTTTGACAGCTACGGGCATAGACAGCCTGCGCTGGCATGCAGCAATGGCTGCACCCTGTGCCCCTCCATGGGGGGGCTGTCCCTGTGCCTGTTCCCATCGGGAGCAGAAAGCAGCCTGCCTTCCTCTCCCATGTACCCCTGCCTTGGCAGCTGGGGCACAGAGCATGCAGGGACCAGCGGAGGGGTCCGGAAAGCATCACCACAGGGCTGCGCACAGACTGGGGGCCACACAGTGCTCCTCTGCCCCAGAGCGGCCCCATCATCCAAACCAGCTCATGGTAATTCTGCTTTCAGCAGCACATGCCAGCTAGGCATGCGTGTGCGCACACTCACACGCACATATGCACGCACACAACCTGCTTTCAGCAACATGCCTGACACAGCTTTCCTAATGTTGGCACAAGAGATTTTGGTAGCGGCATGGTCAGCATCGCTCCTCATCAGAGGAGCTGGAGGACAAGCTCCTGCCTCAGCCAGGGGTGGCTGGGGGGGACAGACACGCAGGGGCTGACCTCTCAGGCTCCTCTCCAGCCCTATTGTCTGCCATTTCCCCCCACTATTAATGAGCTACTTGGGATGCATATTTTTCGTGATTGCAAAACAATGGCAGAAGCCAGGGTAGGAAGGCTTGTCATGAAAAAAATTAAGTTCATATTGATCCCATAACTTGTGGAAAACACTTTATTGTTCTTGTTCAAATGGGTATTTTATACTATTAAGAGGAGGCTGAATTAGAAACTTACTCCTAGATATGGACCATTTGGTGATAAGCAGTCTGAACTGTAGCATACAACTGGCTGTGGATTGAGCAAAGCAAGCCTGGCCTGAAAAAGCATCAGAGGCTCCATGTACAGCAATTCGCCTACAGGTGTCCATGTGGGGCTGCATGGATGTGTGAGATTGGATGGTCCCACCGAGATTAAGACATCAACAAAACCAAGCTTTTTTTTTTTTTTTTTTTTTTTTAACCAATATAATCCATACAATACAATACAAGAGGAATTGACAATACAGTACAATTTTAAAAATTCTTAATACTCAGACAAGAAAATCCTTCTTTTATATTATCTCTTCAACTGTCATTGCTTCTTATCTCCTTCCTTTTCACTCTTTTATTGCCTTTCAAAATAGATTATTTCCCTGGAAGATCGAATTTACAATCTTCTGCTGATTGAAATGTTTAAGTAGTGATTGATGAAATAAAAATGAGGCAGTTTGTGCAGCTGTGAGTGTGCAGATATATTTCCACAGGATCTTTTCTATCCCTCACCATCTCACCTGTGGGATATACTTCCACTTTTTTACCTCCCAGAGCTGTGGGTTTTTTCTCCCCCTCCTCCCCACTCCCGCCCCAGTCCCCTCCCTTTGTGTGACTCCTTAAATTCAGGTGAGAAGGTGTGATTCGGAGGTTTAGAATAAAGTGCGCCATCTGCTTTAAAAAAAACAGTAATAAAAAGAAGGGAATCCAAGTCATAGCTCCTTTCATCTTTTGTGAGGAAGACAGCAGAGTCCGAAAGGGTCACCCTGCATGACTGAAATTTCCAAAGTCCCCTACAGTTTGATATTGCTGTACACTGGGTAACAGACTAGCTTTAGGTCAACTAGAGATCATGAGTAAGTTAAACGGAGCATCTACTGTACAGGTGAATTGGTGTGTGGAAGTCTGAGCGCTGCGTTTGTTTCAAACAGAAAAAAAAGGAGGATCGTACTCATTTACATGAGGCAAAGTGGCAGCATCAGTACATGTGACAAAGCATTGTGATGACATGGGCGAACCTTCAGAAAGCAAGGGTGATTAGAGGACATCTCTCGGAGGACCAACAACTACGCCACGGCAGTGGAGTTCACTGGGAGCATCAGGGTGGCTGTGTACAGAGAGAGGGGAGGGGCAGAGGGAGGGGGAGAGAGGAGGAGGAGGAGGTACAAATACTTCGTGGTGACCTTGAGCAGGAGCCTAGAGGGGCAGATTATACATGAGGCTTGTCTTGCCAGAGAGAGTCCTCCCAGTTGGATCCCTTCATAGCCTGGTCTGGGCTTCGGGGATGTATATCTCAATGCTTTCGGCGCTCTCGGTAGCTGAGTTCTGGCGGACCGATGCAGCGCGCTTGGCAGCCATCAGCCGTTTCCGGGCCTCTTGACGCTGCGAGCTTTCCAGAGAGCGTTCTCGTATGAGTGGCACCTGACCTTTCGATGGCTTCTTTGGCACTGGAGGAGGGACCCTTCTCTCCTGATCAAAGCAGAAGGTTAATGGCATTATACAGCTTCTCAGGGAAAGGCGGGAAAAACTAGGATATGTCAGTAGTTAGAACACACATTTTACCTAAGGTTTGTTAGCTCTTATCTGCCTTTCTGTCTTCAGTGAACTGGCTTTTGTGGTCAAGGGTTCATAAACACAGGGCAAGGGCAAAGGGGAGGGGAGGGCTGGCCGCAGTGCTACTTCTCCTTGGGGATGGTGCGTTAAACGCCCGGCGCTGCCAGGACCGGGGCCCCCACTGCTAACCACTTAGTGCGGCTCCCCAGGGCAGGGGGGGATCCAGGCGTCTCCTCCTGGTGCCAGGGACTAGAAAGGAGAGAGCATCTCGGTCGCGGCCTCCCGCCGCCAGCACAGCCATCTGTGGCTTGGGAGCGGACGCCGCCCTCGGCAGAGGAACCCTGGAGGGCCCCGACTCCCAGGCTACCCTCTTCTATTCGTACGTAATGCTAGGCGCTCTTGCAACACGGAGGTACCGTGGCTTTGGCGTTCCCAAATGCACATGGGAACTAGCTGCCTGCAGCTGGTGCATCAGAATAAATATTTTTTAATAACACCACATATTTATGTATATATTTTGTAGTGGCTTAATGACTGCTCAAAAATCCCACACTTTGGGCCTCACTGTGCAAGCTCATAAAATCTAGCCTCCTGCTAAATAGGCATGACAAGCTACAGTCAGCTAGAAATAGGAAAAACTGGTAGGAAAAACTTAAAATCCATTAAGATAACATGCATTAATCATCATGGTGGCAGCTAGCTCCAGATATGCATTCAACAAGAAGGACTTTTATGTATATCCTGGTGCATGTACACACACACACACACACACAAAAAAAACCCCAACAACCCAACAAAGAAACCCCCTCAGAGAGGATCTCTCTCGAAAAAGAAAAGTGTATTCAGGTCTGAATTTCAGGCGGCCACAAAGACTTTGTCAAGTTAATTAGATTGTCTTTTAAGTTACATCCCCTTCCAACTGTGAACATGGTCTCTGAGCGAAGGGATTTTATCGCACTACAAAGGTCCCATTCTGCCCTTTCATTTTCTCTCATGCTGCTCACAACAGCTTCCATGGCTCGAAATATAAAGGTGCTTAGTTACACTTATTCATACTTTGCTTTTTCTCTCCGTCCAAGGATTAATCTATGCTGCTTAAAAACAGCCCAGTGGCAAAGGCCAAAGGCAACTGCAAGTATCAATTCCACAGAAAGTTCGGTTTGTTTTTTTAATCCTTTCTAAGAAAGGACATGATCTGTTTCATCTAAAATCATAGACAAATGCTGTTGAAACAGGAACACAGTCAGTGTAATTCTTTAAAATCTTTACCTTCCTACTGTAGGTCCCTTTCTTCAGCACTACTTAACTTCCTTTAACCCGTTACAGTCTTCTTTTTGTTGGAAACTCTTTGAAATGTTTTTCAGAAGCAAAGAAAAGGCACATTTTTTTTAAGGAAAGCTCTCGTTTCTTACTGCTGCAATTGCAAACACTCGGCCTACCCGCTTTACTGTAAAAGCTAATGAAAGACCATATACCAGCGTTTCTGTGCATGCATGTTTGACGGTTTTAACTTCCTTTTCTGATAGATACTGAAAAAAAAAAGAAGATAAGAAAATGACTTGCCTTCAGTACCTTGGGCTAGGAAAACACATTCCCATTCATTCCCCTACAAAACACACTAGGTGTACACAAATGGTGTGAACATGGCACTCCTAAGTCAGGAATGAGTATTTAGTCTTGATCAGAGGAGGAGGGAGAGTGCTACCAGCACTGCCTTTGCAAGCTTCCTGCTGCAAGGTTAATGGGGTTTGATATTATTATGGTTATTTGTCCAAAAGAAAACACGACTTTGGTCATCAGCAGCCAGCTGACTGTAAGTTGGGGCAGCCCGGACTCCTGTCTGAGCCACTGTACCTGTAAGTCACGTTCCCCCTCCTTCTGGTGACCCTACCTGTTGTCTGTATTCATTGCTATCAGACCAGCCACACTGGAAATTCAGCCATCAAATTACATACCTATAGAAGCGCAACATTAGACCGTTGATTCCTCTAGGAATGGGTCTGTCTTTTAAGGATTTTCTGAAACATTTGTGTATTTTGGCACACCCAAGTGCTGTTTGTCTTGATGCAGATAGTGAGGAAAAAAATAAGGCAATGGTGCCAAATGAGAATGGAAAGTGAAATGTGGCTCACACTTGGAGATGTGGTAGTTTTTCATGGTGACAGAAGAAGACTACATTTAAAAAAAAAGATCAAAGCTCCAGATGATTTTTATGCTACCTTGGGTAAACGACACTACCAGCAAAGTGAACCTGTTTATGAACTCACCCATTAAAAAAAACCCAAAATAAATGAAAACCAAACAAACGGACAAAAAAAATGTAGTTCTTTCATGTAACATTTTGGAAGGCATATTTTTGATATTGCTCTGTTTGTAATCTTGGTACCAAAGTCAGCGATGGTTACAGTGCTTCCCTAATTTTTTCAGTAACACAACCTAGAACTCTTGCTATATGCAATAATATGAACCGTAAATGTGATTTATTTAATTTTAAGAATCAATATATAAGGCAGTTCCTTCCAGCGATTGATCATCTAATATGATTAAATGTAAAGCTTAACAAAGTACCACATTCCCATTACCCGATTCACAAAGACCGATTTGGTTTAAAAATATGCCTGAAACATATTACAGATAATATCCCAGATGATTATTATGTAAACATTGTTATTACAATGAAATTAATTTGATATGAGCTTCATTTCACATTTTTAACGTCAACGCTGTAACACAGAGGCCTATTTAATCTGTCCAGTATTTGTGCAGGGTTTTAAATGAAGCATACAAAATCTACAATGTTCTACCTTCTTGTCATGAGGATCCATCTGTTTCCAATTATTGGCCTTTAACTGATGAAGTTCATCAAATTTCATACTAATATTTTCTATGGACAACTGCAGCATATCCCAAAACCCTGCTAAATCCTGGGAGGTCGGCCGTGGATGTGCATTAGGATTCTGTGCAACAGAAGAAAAAAACACATTGGTTTTAGTACCTCTTAATGTAAAGCATTTGTGCAAATGGTTACGAATCTTGCTAGCAAAGCAGTTCCAGCAGATCCAAGCGATCGGAGAGACACAGAGAAGCAAAGCGGAGCACTACTTACTGGCGGAGTTTTTTTCATGGAGTCTGGCTCAGTGTTGAGCTGCTGTGCCCCTGCAAGCTGCCACTCACTGAAGGCAGTGGCCAGCCCCTTTGGACCACGGGGAAAGGGCACGTGGCAGGTCCCCCATGGCAGGATCTGCCTAGGGATATTCCTGGGCCCAACCAGTGATATCCCAACCACACTGAAATCAATTGCCAGCCTCCTCTGCACTTACATGAGAAAATGTTCACACTTGTAAAAAGACTGATACCTGTGCAAATGTACATTTGCTGCACGTGCAAATAGTGACATACCGATGCGTGAACGCTTTTTCCATACCCTGAGAACCTAAGGTCTACAAAAATACACCATGTGAAGTAAAATTGCCCCTTACACACCGCAGGCCAATTTCTTCATATTTTTTTGACAAGAATAACCTCTGCAGGGTGAAAGGCTTAGAAGAGAACATGCAGAAGCACAGTAATCCCATTTTTACAGGTGCATTTTTGGGAAGAGTGAGACTGGAACTTGTGTGGGGAGTGTTGCTTTGCGTGTGCAAACTCAGTCCAGTTCATCAGCCCAAGAGTATTGCTCAGAAGAGCACACCTGGACTGTTAGCATCTCCAGTGCAGCATGGGCCAGAGGATGGTGACCTAAGAGGTCCTGTGCTGTCTTCTGTCCCTTCAGCGCAACCCAGCTCTGAACATTTTCTGCATGCAGTGAACATATATGAAATGGTCCCTGCTCCGCTGGCAAAGTTCCTATGAGGGAAAGCTTTCTACAGGATGTGTCTCTATAAGCTGGTTCCCAAATGAAACTCTTCAAATAAGATCAGGTGTTGCATACACTCACTTCAAGCATGTTTTTTTGTAAATGCTGAGGAGTCCCTACACCAATCTGAGTCAGCACGGTTTCATGGGTGCTGTGGTCTTGTAAGATTACGTTGATATATTGTTATTAATTAATAAATACATTATTATTAGAACCTTGCATGTTGTTTTACATGGCTCAAGTTTTACTCTGTGTTAAAGTTTTCTCCCTCACCAGAAACAATAAACCCAAAAGAGTCAGTTTCTTGCCTTCTTATGAAATTTCTTGCACTTTTCACAGCAACACTGACGAATTATTTTGCTGGGATGATTATACCACCAAAGGAGCAATTATTGACAACAATAAAGCATATATTTTTAGATTCATAAGGAGACCAGAGATTACACTTGGATCCCTAGTTTTTCAGTGCTTGACACTAGCAGGTTGCCTAGTTGTAGGCCTTTATTTACAAAAATGTGCAACCAGAATGCTTTTTCAATTTTTGTATTAAGAATTGGAAGGCTTATTCAGACAGAGCCAATTTCTGTTGCATTTGTCCACTGAGGCAGATTCTAGTCTGGGGCTTGATTCCAGAGGTGCATTAACTGAAGTGGAAGACGGTCACCCCGCTCTGGTGAGTATCACAGGGTTTGCCTTCCTTTCCCTATTCTATGCTGACAGAGAATGATGCTCTGTGCTTTTGGGGCTTCTAGGAATCTATGCCAAAATTGTGAATTGAATGTATTGTATCTACTCTGCAAGGATGGATTGTTAATTAAAAAGTTTGAAAATTTTTATAAGTGCTGGCATTTTTGAGAATACTGCTTTAGATACTTGGTGTGAAATGTATTTTTATTTATCAACAGGAATAGAATTCTGATTCTACTACTACTACTACCAGCATAAAAATAGCAAATAATAATAATAGTGGTAGCATATGCCAATTACATACAGTAATAATAATGATAACATACTGGCTTTTTTTCCTCTTTGCCCTTTTAGCACTCTGGAAAATTATTTTTCTCTCTTTCACTATTGGGGTTGTGGAACATGAAGCACCAACTTTCAGTGTCTGATTTCCTGGTATTTCTGTCTTGTTTAATACAGGTGGCATTGGGGTTCTATGGGAAAGCCCCACTCATGAGACTTCTCGTCCACCCTGAAAGACCTTAAGGTCTTTTACCCAAATATCTCTGTGCCCATGCAACCTGAACTCAGAGGTCAAGGAACAGATCCTTGCTCCTCTGAAATCAGTAGCAGAGCCTCAGTGATATTTCACCCAAAGCTTTTGCCTGTCGTTATTTTCAGGCTCTCAAGCTATTGTGAAACTCATGCTGACTCCACCAAGTTTCACAGAGTTACTCCCAAATTCATATCAAGGCCTTTACTGGAAAAATTACCATGTTAGAAAATCTGTCTAGTTTAGGCATGATTATTCAGAGGTTGTAAAAGGCACACAACAGTGTCTAGCAGAAAAGTTACATACCAGGTTTTCTTCGCAAAGTTCTCTGAACTGGTAAAATTTCTGAGCCATGAGAAGCTGGGCACTGCCCACTGCAGTTCGAATTTTCCCTAGAACTGAGAGAAAAAGAAATGTAAGTCACGATGTTTTCTTTGCAGGCAACTAAAACCCTATAAAAAGAGAGGAGAAAGCTGTGCAGTAGTCAGCTCTGGCTTTCAAAAAGCATGTTATCTCTCAGTCACAGATTAGAGAGAAACTGATAAATCTAATGCCAGATCTGCACTAGGCAAAAATACTAATCTGTTGCTGCATCTTACTCTCATTCCCCCAGTGAGACCAGTTGTAATCAGCAAAGAGTGCTTCCATGGCAGTATAAACACGGCTAATCAAAAGCTTTTGCAACCTGTATAGAAAGCTCACCAGAACTTACACCTCTTGTCATCACTATGACCCAGGCTCAGACATTAAATACAAACCCAGCTCCCTGTGCAAGGACATGCAGCTTTCAAAGCCTGTGATGCCATCTACACTGTTTGGAAAACATTGCATCTACCAGCATTTCTGCCACCTCGCTTAGCAACTTGACGCCTTGCTCCCAGGTTTAGCTGTGTTGCTTGATCTGAGCTCCTGAAAGGGAATGGTGATTTTAATGCACACCGATGAATCTCATTCAGACCCTCTGAGTATTCTGCATGAGCACAATCTGAAGCAGCTTCTGCCTTTGAATCAGGATGTCCAGGCACGCTGCAGGGAGAGATCACACACTGTCCTCTCCTCCTTGCTGGTGACCTGGAGGGAGGTGTTAGAGTCCTAGCCCAGCTCCTGTGCTGCCTGCGGACTCCTTTGTACAGACGTCTGGGTACTTATGGGCTCTTTGGACTGACTGAGCGCTGTGAAGGACTGCAGTGAACCAGAAGACACAGCCCATAGTAAATGCCTCTGAACAAAACAGGAGCTCATACTGTTTTGGTTGCATTCAACCTCACTGAAAGGGTGGGATTTTAGTGCTGCAAGGGGTAGGTGGGAATACACTACCCAAAACTGAGGCATACAGTGGTGCATTCAGAGACTTTTCCCTGGGGCTTTGTTGAGCTCTGGTCCACGGGGAGTGTGTGCACACACGCGTGCGTGTGTGTGTGTATGTATGTGAAAAAAGAAGCAAGCATGCAGAAACAGGGCAGAAAGACAGAAAGACAGACATGGCCTCAACTAGCAGTAGGACAGTGAATCCAGAAAAGAGAGTGTGATTTTGAGGACTGCTGACTGAAAGAAAATTGATGCTGTGAGCAAGAAAGCAGCTACTGGTTTGCTTGAGACTTTCAATGCTCAGGAAGAAAAACAACAACTATGCTATATGCAGTGTCTTTAAATAAACATGTTGGCATCACGGATGTATCTGGCTCCATCATTAATTTTCCCTCTCAGCTGAAGTAACTTCTTATCCCCCAATTCTCTGGTTAAATATTGATTTTAAAACTAATTAAATTACTAAAAAAATTAATTACCACTTCTTTAATGAAAAACATGAATGGCAGCCACTGTGTCACAATTTTCACTATCATTTCTACTCATAGATATTTGCATTCTTCCAGCCCTCAAATAAACACAGCAACTTTCCCAGGACAAATTTTACAGTCTGGATACATGAGGCAGGTGAGGGAGGAACAGGAAAAACAAAGGGATGAAGTGGCCTGCTCAAGGTGAGTGAATTGTTGGCAGAGCCTAGAAGAGATACTAGTCCTAAGCTGCCATTCTCTGTAGCATCCCTTGGGCATGGTCACTTTTTGTATAAAACCTAACACAATGTTAGCAGAGCTCCACTGGAAAATACTGCTAAGTATTTTGACTTACCACAATGAAAAATAAATAAATAGAGAAATAAATAAACACAACTTTGCTATAACCCCTTCTAACCACATTTTTAGGGTCTCACAGTCCTGTGACCGGCCGCAGTGCATGATGGCAGCTTGCGACCAGAATGCCACTGTGCAATGTTTGGCAAGAGAAAGGCCACTCCACAGGATTCACTTGCATAGTCACACACTAAGCAAACTGGCACAAACACTCGTGATGAACTGAAACCCAACACACAGCAGTACAAAATCTGTGTTCTGCTCCTCCAAGGCAAATGGCTTTTCCTTCAGCAGCCTTAAAGCTTGCTTCTTAAGGCTGCTGAAGGAAAAGTGGGATGTGGAGTTCATTTATACTTCAGACGTACGAAGGGGGGGAAAAAAAAGGGGAGGGAAGAGAGAGTATTTTCAAATTTTTTTCAGAAACTATAGGGAAGAGGTCTGTGAACACGCACAGAGCTCAGACTTTCATTTTGTTCCCAGAACTGAACTCAGCGCTGCCAGGAAATAGCCGTGAGCTGGAAGATTCACTAAGCAGAATATTTTCAGCATATTGCACAGGGAGTTTTGCACACAACTCTCATTATTGTTAGCAAGGCTTGCGTGTCTAATTCTATGCGCACAGTGCTGAAAATGGACCCCTTGGTGTGTCTAGTCATTTATGCAACCCAATATGCAAACCGCTCAACTGAAAGGACTTTTCAATAGTAGGAGGAGCTACTCTGGGAGCTTTCATGTGGTTCCCATTGTTATGAAAACTCTTCCCACTGAGTATATTTGGGAACAGCTGCCTCATCTGGAGCTCGGCCACTCTGATGCTTCCCAAGACTTGAGAAGGAGAGAAAAAACGGTCTCTTGACTTCTCAGGACAAAAAAAAACACAAGTCAGGCTCTTCCTGGAAACCTGCACCACCTGAGTTGAATATCACATCCCAAGCACGAAGAAATGTAAATACACCTTGTTGGTGATGGATGGGAATGTGCGCCTTTCTTTGAGGGAAGAAGAGCTTAATATTCAGAGATCTCAGCAGAGGGAAAAGGAAGTCCTTGTCCTTGGCTGCCTAGTGACTGGCTATTTGCCTAAAAACCATCATCCCAGCTGACTGTGGGATGCATGCTGATGCTGTTCTCTATTGTTGCCACTTCTGCTGTAGCTGTGGCTGTATCTAGTCAAGTGTCACTGATTCCTAGCCCCTCCAAAGCAAGTGGCCTGTTAATGTGCAACCCGTCAATAACCAACTCTGTCACAGAAGTTAGGAAAAAAAAAAAAAAAGACAAAGCATGCGAAAGACTGAAAGGACTCTCTCCAGGAGGCACAAAGCCTTATCAATAGCCTAAGTTTTGTTTCCAAACGCACGTTGCTTTTAGTGTTTCAAGGCAGAATGCTAGTTTCCCTTACTAGTCAAAACCTCCAGTGCCAAAGAGAAAGGCCAAGGTGTAGTAAAAAAAATCAAAAAGTAAAAATAGACCGATACTTTCTTAGGAGAAAAGCCTGCAAGGTTTGAAGCCAAATACCAAGAAAGTAAATAGAATTGCAAAGATAATACTCAAAACACATCAGAAAAAGATCAGAGAAATCTTTAACAGCAAGGGAAATGGGGTACAGGAGAAAAACATAAACATTCAAATTGATGTGTTTGGCTAATAGGATACAAACAAAATGTATAAAACCAAGCAACAACAAAAAATACCGACCCATCAAGATGCAATCATAACGGATTTAAACACCTATATAATGTTATTCATGTCTGCTTTCTATTCCATACAGGGTTATACAGCACACTCAACAGCAGTGGATCTGAATGCCTTCCAGTAATGCATTAAGCAACAGTATTAACATCCATCATATGCTTTGCTGTGACCCCATCCCCAAGGGGGAGAAGAGTGTGTACTGCAGTGTTTTGTTTTTATAGTTTGAATTTTTCCTTCCCCCACCAACACAGCTCCTTGCTTTGACCTCTCTTCATTGTAAACTCAGTTCTCTCCTGTGACAACTTTTAAGAAATAGACAGTTATGTCTATTCTGGAAGAACTGCTTCGGTATAGCTATTTTGATACAACTCAGCTATTGTGGAGTGCCTCCTCACTATTATTGTTCTTGACTAGGGGTTGCAGAATTTTATTCTAGGGTAGACACATGTAGTGAATTTCCTTGTGTCTCTAACCCTGCAACCTGTTCTCATTTTTAAAACGTTCTTAAATATAGACTTAGACTATGTGCTGTTCAAGCAATAAGTTCTTGCTTCTCTTTGTTCTAAGAACCACATAGGACCTACTTTGGGACTGTAGAGCTCTATGTGTTTCCCCCCTCCATGTTTTCATGGGAAAAGAAATGAAACAACAAAAAAAGAATTGCAAACACAAGCAAAAAAATGGTGATATTTTCATCTGCTCTACCTGGGAAGGAGACTGCGTGCGTAACAAGGATAACAAAATATAAGAAAACAACAACAAAAACCACCTGAAGTGACGTGAAAAGTCATCACATCATAGAAGCCACTGGATAGAAGGAGCAGCAGCATTATTTGGCCCTAAACCACCAACTGATCTGTTTGCATTTCAAACTTTGACAGGCCTTAGGGTCTAACAAGTGACAAAGGAGGCACTTTAGGACTGTGACTATCAAATGCCCTTAATGTGAAAACACCTGGTTGGTAGGTAGGGCGCAAGCTAGGGAACAGAAGCCCAGCGACTTGCTCATTGCCCCAGGAGCAAGTGGCAGGAACAATAGCCAAAATTACAGGGACACAGCCTGACATTTGCGTTGCAGATGTTGGCTGAGCATTGTGCATATGAAGCAATCCTGCCATAGAGTTGTCACAATCCATTTCCAAGCCAGGATGGACCAGCGTTTTAGCCTATTCATGTTGACAGACCTACATTTAAATAATGCCAACCATGACAAAAGCCAGGAAATTCAAAGTTAAAGCTACTACTCAGGTCTTTTAAGCTCAGCTGTTAAGGAGAAAACAGCCAAATGGAGCAACCATGGAAGGAGCAGTCCTAGCTTTGAGTCATATATACTTATAGGAGTGATCTCATTGAAATTAATAGGGCTGTCTGCATGAGTAAATGCTGTTCACTGGCAGTAAAGCAGTTTCCATGTGTTCTCTGGCTTACTTGGTTTTTATTAGCACACTTCATGTTTTTTCCCTGACTAGATTGTTTTCTTGCTTGTGGATTTCTCTTTTTTCCTTGCTAGCCTTTGGACACTGGCAGGGCTTCCAACCAGGAGCTGGCTTTCCTTGGAGGAACCCTTGTGTATGGAGAAGTCTCTTCTGGGGAGAAAAGAAAACCAGAACAACAAAAGGACGAGTCAGGCATACAGCCAGAGGCACGTAGCCAGGGGGATTCCAGCAGGACTCCGCCACACGTAGGGCTGGTGATGGTCCCTCTGCAAGGCTGCATCAGCGCACTGCAGGACAAGGCCGCCTCACTCCTCCGGGCGGCAGGGACCAGGACAGCTTGGGGATGCCCTGCAGAGGACGGGCAAATGGTTTTCCTTGCTCATGGCTCAGAGTGACTGCATGGGTCTCCTCTTCTTTTGCCATGCACAACTATTATGAAAAATATGTCTTTTCCTTAACTTTCTTCTCTTGTGTCTAGCCTTCACTCTTTAAGTTTTCCTTTGAAACAATCAAAACAAAACAAAACAGCAGAAAGTGTGCAAGCATTGCATAATTTGCCAGAACTGGCTGAATTTGCAGAGACTCTGGTCCTAAGCAGTGAGGTTACTGCAGATTGGAGGTCAGCCTTTGTTTGCAGACTAGCCCAGAGGAGTATAATATACACACAAGACAGTTATAATGACATATCTTGTCAGAGCTTTGGTTTTCTGTTTTAGCTTTTACTTGATTGGCCTAACTTGTCTTGCCACTAAACCCACATTACACCTGACCTGTGGCGTATCAGGCCCACTGTTTGCTTCCAATGGTTATCTTTGCATTGAAGCCACATTACAACCCCATGTGAAAAAGAAACATTTCTGAAGGGGAAGCAAAATGAAGCCCTCCAGTTTTTCCAGAAAGGTTAATGCCCCACATGAAATAAAAACAACAGCAAAAAATCCAGCAAAAGCCAGGCTGAGGCCATAGGTGCATGTTCCTGTGCCCACTGCATCTGGGGAAAAATGTGGTCAGAGACTGCTTGCTAACAGCACTGCATGGGGAGCCAGGCCTGTTGCTGCTATTTCTGTGTGTAATTGGTTACTCCAGAGGCCTCATCCAAATAGTCACCAGCATCAGTGGTGAGGCTCTGACTATATGAAATTTTTCAGGGGAGAGGTAGGAGAGAGCAGAGGGTTGAGGAGAAAAAAAAAAAAGGTAAACAATTGATATCACCTAAGGCCTGATCCAAAACATCAATCAAATCTCACAAGTTGTTTAGCCCCATATCTCTAACATCTTTTTTTTTAATGAGAGCCCTAGAGTTTGTAGCCAACATCCCTGTAACAGCAAAATACACAGAAACAATATCAAGTATCCTAGCTCAAAGCGTGAGTGGTATTCATCTGCCTGTTATACATGCCACGGCTTTATCAGAAAATGATTTCAGATAAAACCAGAATATACTATACAATAAATAATTCATGGCAGAAGGGGAGCCACATTTCTCTCTATATTGGCATTTCATCGTGCAGCCACTGAACCACAGCTTGTTTTTATACACAGCAGCAGACTCCATTTCCCAGCTAGAAACATTCAATCCCATCTGGTAGATTCATTCCCAGCTAGATAATACCCAACGTATCTATGTAACATACAAGCTACTGTCAAACAGCAGCCAGCCGTCTCCCTGAGACAGCTGTTTTGCACAAGGGCCGCATTGTCTGCAGGAAGCGCGGATCATTTTACGTGGAGCGCCAGGGGGACGAGCCCTCTGTCAGCTGCCATGGCGTCGAGAAAACCTCGCTCATCACACGTTCTCGTTATTTTGTTATCTGGCCAAACACACGCTGGGGATGTCAGGTTGAAAACAAAGGATGTGTTCCCTGCTCTGGTTATATTTCATTAGGAAAACCAAAGCAAAAGCACCTCTTCTGCTCTTTCGTCCCTCTCTTCAAAGTTTATAGATGTATGAAAAACACATATTTCGGGGCAGGGTTTGTAACAGCCAGGCTTTTGTTTCTGGCGCTGCTAAGCGGGCAGAGTGGCCCCAGCCATATGCTTTTCCTTGGCACCAGGTAGAGCGGGGCATGCTGTGCTGCAGCAGAAAGCCCCATGCAGCCTCTGCAGGAGGCAGCTGCCACGTGCTGGAGCGGCCAACAGTGTCACACCAAAACCAGTACCTCACCAGTGACCACAAAACCCAGGTAACCCCTTTCCTCCTCCTGTTTCCAGAAATCACGAGAAGTGCTTCATGTCAGAAAAATGAAGAGGAGGAACAATCTGCAGGACACATGCCATGCATGCTGTAAGGAGGCATGGGGAATAGCCAGCCTAACCACTCCTTTATCTTCCTCATAACTGACTTCTCCCACCGATTGCTCAGAATAAGAGCCCTTTAAAATTATCATGTATCAAAGACACCAAGACACTGAGAGAAAATTCTGTACATAGATATACACATTCTGCGTGTATCAGTCTTGTAAAATTCACTTCATGTTCTTTTCCCAAGGTGAACAACTACTTTGGTGCACAAAGTTTGTAGGTTTTTCCATTATTATCAACTCATAGAATCACAGAAAGGTCAGAAGGGACCTTTAAAGATCATCTAGTCCAACTCCCTTGCCATGGTCAGGGACATCTTTCACTAGATCAGGTCTCAAAGCCCCATCCAGCCTGGCCTTGAACACTTCCAATGATGGGGCATCCACAACTTCTCTGGGAAACCTGTTCCAGGGTCTCACCACCCTCATTGTGGAAAATGTCTTCCTTATGTCCAATCTAAGTTGTGGCAAAGAGAAAGCAAGTGGGTTTTTTGACTTGGACTTGCAAATGTTGTGTATTCCCTATTTGTTATGTGTTCATACTCCTTTTTCAATCTAAAATCTCTTAGTTCATGGGGTTTATTTCTTGCATACTAACAACAGAAAACACTTGTATTCTGACACATTTTCAAAGAGATTTTGGAATGTACTGATGATGTAAATTAAAAATGAAGTTCAAATACTCTAAAACTTGGGGAATCTGGATCTGCTTTGAAGGCTAATCCTTCTATATTTTTCCCTCAGAAGAAATTGTTAGCCTATTATATAACAGAAATTTTTTAGAAATAGAAAATCTTAACATACCTTAATGTTAAGGTTATCTCATACTTTCCATTAGAAGTCAATTTCCAGTTGCTTACAATAATGTCTAACTTTAACTATCTAGATCAAACTTCTCTATGGTTGTTTCTTTCATTAGATTGAATGGAAAGTTCCAGCAGAAACAGCTAAGAATAACAGAAACATTTCTAAGAATTTAAAAAAATATTTTTTTTTGCCAGTGTTAATTCCTTTCCATAAATCAAAACCTTCACGTCTCAAAAGAATTCTAGTGCCACCCTTCTTGAAAGGAAGGGTTAGAAATTTGGAAGAAGCAATCCTGGAGCTGAAGTAGTAGCCCTTGCTTTGGTAGGAGCTAACTTGGGGGTCGGAAAATTGTTATTTGTATATCCAGGAAAATACACTTAGGTGTGACACACTTAGTGTCAATTACACAATATTGAACTCTCTATATGCAGCTGCTCCTTACTGTTTTCTAGAAACTCTCTGTTAGAATTTGAAAAGGCTTAATTCACAAGGAGCATGCTCCTAAGCTCACAGGTTTACCTATGTCCCGAAGTTGACAGCTATCAATTGAACTGCTCCTTGTGATGGAAATAAATGGAAAAAACTTCCATTTTGACTGGGAGAAAAAATTCTGGACAAGGAAGCACATGTTCAGCTCTTCTTCCCTAATTAGTGTGAATGAATAAGACCTGAGCTACCCAACCCTTCTTACTAATGAAGGCTTAGTAGACATTCCCATTACCTTACAGGTAGGGTAATACTTCTGGCAGCAGTGACAACTGAGATGTAGTTTGCATGTGTGCATTTTTTATCACAGAATATGGAGACTTTGTTTTATCGGGAAGATCAAAGAGGAATGAGAACTGCAAGGGAGATGAAGGGAGGCTGGAGACAGGAAGAGAGGGAGAACAACTTGGAAGCATGACTGAAGTCTCTTTCAGTTGGGAGAAGCATCTGAAGACTCTGATGCCAATCACCATCTAAAAAGACAACTAAAATATGAATTTAATGAAAAGGAACTAGAATCAGTTCAATTATATTCTAAGGTTATGAGAAGTAATTTCAAATGGAAGAGTTAAGAAACATTAATACTACAAGATCCCTAGCCACAACCTCCTAATTATCCGTTGAACTATGCAATCCCAAAAGCTAATACCTTTGGAGTTTCAGAAGTGCCAAGCATTTGCATTCCCTGTCAACTTTAATAAGGATTATTATATACATACATACAGTCCATTTGAGAATCACGACCGTAGCTAAATAAGAAAGGGCATGATACAGAATTCACTGGAGTAAATGTGACCTATATTAAATACTTTGTAGTTTCAATTTTATTGTACGCAGTTACTTACTGTCCTCTGGTAAGTTGTTTTCCCGTTCTTCTCTCTCCATCTGTTGGCACCAGCCCTCCATACGATCTCTCTCTGCCTGAAGTAGCTTCAGAAACCAGTGGCCATCTCGTGGGCACACTGACCTTTGAACAGCTTCCAGAGGATCTTCAGTTATAGAGTCAATCCAGGGGTCAGGAGGAGGTAAAATTGACGGATCAAAGTCCGTATCAAAGTCATCATCCACTGCACATGCATGGTAATGGTTTCCTGACCCTTGTATGCTAACAGTAGAAGTACTTGCATCTCGGGAAAATTGTCTTGATATTTGTCCAGAACATGTATTGTCCTCTTGAGGGTCGATTACTTCAAAGTTCTCATGGAAATCCAGGTCTGCTTGCACGGCTGTTGTTACACTGTTAGATCGTGTAAACCTGCGAAAGCTTTGGAGAGCACAAACATGAAATGTTTAGAAAGCTTTTTCTAGGTAACTCAGTAAGAAAGGAGTTATTAAGATTCTGCCGCTCCTCCTAAGACTGACAGTCATGGCTTTCAGTGCTACATTCAGGTGCTTTTTCTTGAAATGATCAGCATAAACTTCTTTTCTCGTTGCAAGCCAACAAGCAAGCATCTTTTTTCCATGCAAACTCACTGTTTATTGAGGCAAGTACCCCTAATTGTTGTGTGGTTTAACAAAGCCAGAGGCTAGCCCAAGAGACAGCTAATAGTGTCAGTAGCTCAGGATTTTAGGTTACCAATTAATGAAAAGTTAAAGGCCCCCAATTTTAAGAAGTGGCCTATCTTTTAACTTTTAAAACTCACACCGCTTTGAAGTTACACACCCAAATTCACAAGCCACATTTAAAAATCATACATGTAAGATTGATAAGATAGTAATACCAATGAGCCCACTATCTATGTAACGTTATACATTCCATTTATAAAGAAGATAAGTATTTTTAACCCAGATAAGTATTTTGTGTTGCTTCTTCATAATTTTCTCTTCATAATTATGTACCTGCTAATCTCTCACAATTTTAGTGCCCATTCCCAGTGTTCAGACATATGTTTTTCACATTCAACTTTCAGTTTCAAAATGGTCTTCGCTTTTTCACCAAAGCTAGCATTCTCAGTCACTATTTATGTGACCCTCATTATGATGGCTGCTGCCCTGTAGGTAGCTTCCTTTCACCTTCCATATTTTCCCTATGTTGGAACCTCTGGGGGCAGAGAGCAAACCCTGAGGGTGAAGACAAAAGCAGGGGAGAGACAAGGTTTGGGGCTTTGAGTTTGGGTGGGTTTTCTTTATGTAAACAGCACTCTGAATTCTGCTGTCCAAGGCTTCTGAGGTGAACAGGCTGATAGAGAAGGAGCAGAGGGAAGTGTAAGGAGTAAGAGACACCTAATACAGTTGCAGAGGGTAGTAGTGAGAGCAGATATGACAAGCAATGAGTGGAAAAAATCTGCAGGCAAATAATTACAGAGTTGGGGTAACTCTAGAAACTGATGCACTGAGGAACACAGGAAAACAAGCTAAGCAGACATCTGTCTTGCCCCATGATGATAAAGAAGGTAGGACCATAAAGTAATTAATGTAGATGTTACTTAAGTTACTAATATTTAGGCTTCAGAATTAGCATAATTTTGAACTGAATAGGGACAGATTCCCATCCCTTCTTTTTACTAATCCAGGATGCCTGTGCACTCATGCAGCTAGTAGTTAGCTTCTAATTTGTTCACAATCTCACATTTACTCTTGAAACCAGTGTTATGACCCAATTCCCTATGAAATTTTGGTTAGTTTGAGCTGAAGCAGCAATGAAAATGCTGAGCAGACAGGTGTGCTGGATGCTGGGCACCATTTCACTCCCTTTCATTTACATTCCACCTTCCACTGAAGAGCAATAGCCAATTAGACAAGTGCAACTGACAGCAAAACTTCATCAAGTGTATTTAGTCTGCAACTGGGGAGGGAGCAGATGGAAGGATGTTGAGGGAGAATTTCACATCCTATATACCTGATGCACCCAGATACCTCAGGAGGAGTGCAGCAGACTTCAAGGAGGACTGTACCAGGTCCTGCTGATGATAGAGGAAATTAGTGGGTGTTGATCTGGGGCTTTGAGAGGAGTAGAGCAAAGCAAAACAGGAATTGAGAAGGGTTGTCTAATTAAAAAAAGGCCAATTCCTCTGCAAAGGAAAGCTCTAATTAACTTCTCAGCCACACCAGTCCCTGGAAAATTTTAATAATAGATTGTGTATATATTTTTTTATAATGGCCTAGAATACAAACATTTTAATATAGTGCCTGCTGTTTACAGTCCTTTTGAAGCAGATGTTGTTAAACGATGCAAAAGTCATGGCTATGCCACCACCATTTTGCACAATATACACCTGAAAAATATGGAGCGAGCAGAACTCTCCAGCTTGGTAGTATTTATCCTTTGACAAGCAGAGCAAAGCGTTTTGCTACAGACTGATACAGCAGAAAAAGCTCAAAAAGGAGGACAAGGATCATTGGACATATGGTATGGCTTTCATAGGAGGAAAGACATTTCTTGGTTTAGAAAACAGGTGGCTGAGGAGGGATATGAGAGACCTATGAAATCCCGACTAGGTGATGTTTCACCATTTCTCAGAGTGTAAGAACTGTGGGGAGGAAGGCAGCCAGTTGCAAGGCTTAGAGGTCTAAAAATTTACATCTAGTGAAAGGAAGTATTTCTTTACACAATGTGTAATTAAATTGCCGCAGGATCCTGGGAAAACCAAAGATAAAAATAGGTTCAAAGGGAACCTGATCAAATTCATAGGAGATAGGTCTAGGAAGAGCTATTACACAGGTGTCATATCTGGCTTAGGAAGTCCCTGAACAACAGACTGCTAAATTGGGAAGGTCTACTGGGAGAAGTAGCGCTTCATACACACCCTTTATACTTTTCCTTTACACACACTCCTTTACACTTTTCCTAAGTACCTGCTACTGGCCCCTGCCAGAGAAAAGCTGTTAGAGTCCTGTTAGTGGCTAGAAAGACTTTAGCTCTAGTCTGACATTGCAATGAAAATCTTTTGGTCCAATCTAGTTTTTTTAAAAAATGGTTTAATTTAGCCACCAACCTGACAAATCCCTTACCTGCCCTGAAGTTTGTGCATGCACACACACACACACACACATAAAAAAAAACAAACCAAAAAACACATGTGTGCCCACACAGGCACATGGTCACACAGGATTTCTTTTCAGTCATTTAGTCAGGGCTCACTGAGAGCCAAGGCATTAGTACACAGTGTACTCTTCCACACCTTCCACTGTACTGGAGAGAAAAGCAAACGCCTTAATCCAGGCTCATTCTCGGTGCCCCTACCTCCACCCTCCACGATTCAGCTGCCTTCTGCTTTCCCCAGTGCCCTAGGCTCTGATATCCTTCTGTTTCAGATGACCGTTTGTAATTTCGGTTAACACCCTGGCTTTTCAGTGTACACCATCAAGGTCTACTTGCCAAGAGGATGTATTGCTGGAGGCACTACATTTCAAAGCTTTCAGGAGCAGACTCTTACTGGGTTCAATATGAGCTAGTACCACGAAAAACAGACTCTGCTCAACAAATAAAATAGAATGACATACTTTTTTTGCCTTCGTTTTATCTATATAATAATATGCTACAGGCTTGCTCGACGGATTCTTGGCACTGGATTGTGTAACCTATCTGTCTTCAAAAGAAAAACAACTTGGCAATAGAATATAGCATCAGTTAAAAATTAAAAAAATACTCCCAAGGAAATGTATGTTGAATGAAATGGAAATGCAGGAAGGAGGCACCCACTATCTGCCTGCCTCCGGCACATCTATGCAAAATGCCTAATAGATGGTAATTTTAGTCTCTGACATAGCTTCCTCACTCACTTCCAGGATGTTTTACTCTTACAAAATGCTATTTGTGTCCCACATGAACTTTTTTGTTTTGCTCTCAGTTAAAACTCCATACCACAGGAAAGCTGCTGAAGCTAATGCCCAAGTTTTCACTATTTCTACACATAAAAAACACTCATGGGACTACCTAAAACACAAGCTTTCATAAATAGCTGGTAACCGTTAAAAACAGAGATTTGCTTCTTCCTCTGCTTTCAGGCTTGGCCCTTTTGTACTCAGTTGTGCCCTGCAGGCACAAGGTGTAATAATTACAGCTTCAGAGAACTGCAGCAGATATCTGGCCTAAGGCGCAGAAAGCCGTGAAACCTCAGACTGGATAAACCAGTATGTAGAACAACAGCACGATGTGTTTTGAACAGCAACAACAGGGTCACTTGTTAGCATTCAACGCTCCACTTCTAAGTCTTCTTTTGCTTTCCTTTGAAAAACATGTTTACATTTCAATGCAGAGAGCTTCTTTCTTTCCTAAAAAAACCCTCAAAAGCCAGAAAAGATCTAGGCTTCAAACCAACTGATGCATGGTGAGTCTCAGAGGCACTTACATTAAATCTGGCCTGTCTCATTTTACCCATTGACTGTACTCTTTCTTGGTTGTGGGCTTCTCTGCTAAGGTTGCAGCTGCTGTCAGCAGAACAAAACAAACTGCAGAAGGAGTTAGCAGATACGGTACCATGTCTTCTAACGGCAGGATTTCAACCATACATCTTCAAGCTATACAATCTTGTGTGCTTTGCTCTATCCCTCCCCCTTCTCACATTCACATAGTCTTTTCATCACCAGAAGTCTTAGCAGGGAAACTCTAATCCTTTATGGCAATGTTAGGATAGACTATTTCAGTTGGAAGGGATGTAAAATGATCTCCTAGTCCAACTGCCTGACCACTCCAGGGCTGACCAAGTTAAAGCATGCTGTTAAGAAGGGCATTGTCCAAATGCCTCTTAAACACTGACAGGGCTGGGGCATCGACCACCTCTCTAGGAAGCCTGTTCTAGTGTTTGACCACCCTCTTGGTAAAGAAATGCTTCCTAATGTCCAGTCTGAACCTCCCCTGGTGCAGCTTTGAACCATTCCCACGCATCCTGTCACTGGATCCCAGGGAGAAGAGATCAGCACCTCCCTCTCCACTTCCTTTCCTCAGGAAGCTGCAGAGCACAATGAGGTCACCCTTCAGCCTCTTCTCCAAACTAGACAAGCCCAAAGTCCTCAGCTGCTCCTCACAGGACATGCCTTCCAACCCTTGCACCAGCTTTGTTACCCTCCTCTGGACACATTCAAGGACCTTCACATCCTTTTTAAATTGTGGGGCCCAGAACTGCACACAATATTCAAGGTGAGGCCGCACCAATGCTGAATACAGCAGGATAATCACCTCTTTTGACTGGCCAGTTACACTGTGTTTGATGCACCCCAGGACAGGGTTTGCCCTCTTGGCTGTCAGGGGACACTGCTGACGCGTATTGAGCCTGCTACTGACCAGCCCCCCCCAGATCCCTTTCTGCAGGGCTGCTCTCCAGCCACACCTCTCCCAGTCTGTACTTCTGTCCAGTGTTACTCCGTCCCAGGTGCAGGATCCGGCATTTATTCTTGTTAAATTTCATCCTGTTAGTCATTGCCCAATGCTCCAACCTATCCAGACCCCCCTCCAAGGTCTCTTGTCAACAGCACCTCCCAGTTTGGTATCATCAGCCAAGTTGCTAATGGTGCATTCAACTCCTGCATCCAGACTGTTGATAAATAGATTGGACAGAACTGGCCCTAGAATTGAGCCCTGAGGAACACTACTGGTGACCGGTCCCCAGCCAATTCACCATAACCCTTTGAGACATGCCCTTTAGCCAGTTCTTCACCCAGCACACCGTGAACCCACTCATCCCACAGTTGGACAACTTGCAGCGCCAGCAATCGGAGCAGGACAGGAGCAGGGAAGCCTCAGGCAGCACTTGCCAGCCTCTGCATGTTGTGCCCCAATGCCCAGTGAAGCTGCCAAATAGAGTCAAAGGGCAACTACAAGATCAGTTGAACCAAAGAGGATGTCTGGGAACTCTTTGGTTGGCAATCCAAAACCGCAGAGGGTGGCACAGACCCAATGGAGGTTGACCCACTAGAAGATCAGGAGGAGCCAATGGAGGTTGACCCAATTCCAGCAGACCTAGACCAGGTACTGCAACACGGATCCAAGGCTATGCTTGAAGAAGGGAGCCCATTGCACTGAGAGGGTCTGGCCCTATGCAAGTCTCTATCGGTGTGGGCCTAGCTCCTCAGCAGTGGTCAAGTATGCTGCGGGTGGGAAGCTGAGGCCTTAGTGCAGCCAGCCTGCACGTATCTCCCAGCCATCAATCAATCAATCAATCTCCATCTATCAATCTCCCTTGAAACATGGTAGAGCTTCAAGTGTTGCTTGGGCTCTTCCTCCCTGTCCTGCACCGCCCTGCTGGCTCCCAGATATTCATAGGGTATCTACCCTGCTCTTTCCAGCATGCGAGTAGCACAGCAGTGCAGGGAGGAGGTCATGCTACAGAGACCATCCTCAGCAAATATACACGCTGTGCTGGGCATGACTCTTACCAGTCAAGTTTGCAGAAGACGGAGGATCAAAGTGTTCCTGGGATCTCTTATCCTCAAATAAACCTGTTCTAACCTTTACCTTGTGACACTTTCTGGGCAGCACTGGGGGGAATAGCTGGAACAAGAGGGGACAACACTTTGTTGAAGCCTAACACACAAGACTGGGTCAGGGCCCTTAGCTTTAAACAGGGAACGTTATTAAGCCTTGCTTTTGAAACTGCCTCTCTCTTCTACTGAATATCAGCTCCGTCACTTGCAGCCAGGTTAGAATCATAGAATGGTTTGGGCTGGAAGGGACCCTTAAAGGTCATCTAGTCCAACCCCCCCTGCAATAAGCAGGGACATCTTCAACTAGATCAGGTTGCTCAGAACCCTGTCCAACCTGACCTTGAATGTTTTCAGGGAGGGGGCATCTACCACCTTCAGAATTTCTCAGTAGAATGGCTTCCACTGTGGAGAACATAGAAAGCCAGAAAATGCTGCAGACAAAAGCCAAGGAAATATCCACCCAAGCTCAGTTTAGCCAAAATACAGATTTGAAAATCCTGTCCTTAATACTGGAGAGTTGAGAAATTTGAGTTAGAGCATAGGAATGGCCTGCTGTGCAGAGAAGACCCTAAAACCTGAGTATTTTTTGTCAGGACAGTAAGTGACCAAACCCAAAAACCTAGATGAAAAAAAGAGAAAAATATGGCTTTATATAGTAACAAAAGCCAAAGATGTGGGGTTTTTCCCTTGAAGAGACAAAAGAGGTTTGTTTTGTTGTGGGTTTTTTTTTTTTTTTTAACATTACCCCACCACCATTTCAAATAATTTCACTTTATACCACATTTTTACACCACACCAAGAGGTGGGGGCACCTTCCCTGGCCCCACAGAAGCCAGAGAAAATGGAGGACTAAGACATGTTTTAGTTTCCCATGGCAGTGTTCTTACTTCAGAAACTACCATTGTTTCAGTATTCATAAATTCTTGTGATAGCAAACCAAGTACAGTTACCAGCTGATGGTATGACTAGAGCAATGAGCAAGAGAATTTTGGGGGTGAGGATGAAATAGGAGGAGATCTTGGGGCAGACAAGGTAAAATGCAAGAGACACTAGAAGTGATTACAGAACTATGGGACTGGGACCCACTTGTTCAGTAAGGATGTGTGCTAATTGGCCTGGCACAATATATGACTTCTTCTTTTCTGGTTCAGTAGAACTGGTTGACTTCCAACAACTCAATTATCTTCTGTAAGTGAGGAATGGAAGGTCATCCTTTGAGGTCAAGAAGAAGTTGCAGGTAGAGAGAAAGGACAAACAGAAATGGACAGAAATGGAACTGCCCTGAGATTGCACCCATCAACTTCATTAGATACACGTTTCAAAATTGCCCTGGAAGAGGTGAGTCATGTGAGGAAAGGGGAGGAACATTTTGGTTGGGGTTTTGTTAGCATCATGGAAGAGATCAGGTGAGAGATAAGAGAGTAAGAGCAGGAAGATCATGAGGTTGAAAGAAACACATACCAGTTTTTTTCCATGAGAAGGACTGAACAGAGATACTCTATTAATGCTAGAAATTGAAGAGCTGCACTTAGGAATGGGTATGAAAAAGATTATTGAGAGCAGGCAGCATAAAAAACTGAGGATAAGATGAATAGCAGTGATAGATCCAGTTTTGATATGGTCAGGTAGCAGTAGGCACATTTATCCTTTGAGCAGTACAAGAGGAGGAGGATTCAGAGGACTCAGTCATTTGCCTTGGCAGGAAGCCCAGGTTACAGAGAGTGGAGGGCTAATGAAAGGTCTGAGTTGAGATGGAAGATGGAAGAGAGACACCTGTCCTCTGAAGATACTCTGTTTTTGAACTACTTAGATCAAGAAACAGAGGCAAAATCTTTTGCTTACTTGGTCCAAGCAGCAGGAATATTTAAAAGGACATGAGGAGATAAGACTCATTAGTGTGAGAATGGCAGTCATAAGAGGTGAGGGAAAGGGGGAGGAAAGGGCAGGAAGCAAAGAAGAGAAGTGAAACAAATTTTGTATGGTAGGTTTTTGGTGCATTAAGCAAAGAGCTTTCTTGTTTTATAACAGTGCACTTAATAGCTTAGACTGGCAAGAAAACATGATCAATTTGCTGTATTTATCCTCTTTGTTGTGTCATTCTTCTCTTCTTATTTTATATTTATTTAATATTTCTGAAGCCTGGAAGATTTTAAAAAATATTTATTTGTCAAAGATTCAACTCAAAAGGGCTTTTCTGAGGCTCTGCAGATGTTATGGTACAGGGAGCAGCAATCGGAGGGGGATTGCTGGAGGGGCAGGGAAGAATGCACTGTATTTACAATTCTATTCCTGTAACAGATAATCAATACATTGTGCTCTGCTGTGTTAAAAAAAAAAAAAGGAATATGAGTGCCAAACTGTGATTATAAGCCCTTTGTGTCTTGAGTGCACTCATTTTCTAAGGATTAGGAGCTGTCCTTTATCAGCCAGTTCACTTCTGAAAGTCCATGATAGATTGCTTCTTGCCCCTCTGCTCCAAACAGCAGCAATCTCAACTTTATCAGCAAGGAAACCTCCAAACACAGCTGTCAGTAGGTAATGCAGAAATATTGCTTTCTCAGGGCAGACCCTCACAGGCAAATCATACCTTTTTCTCAGGAGCAATAAAAACTGCAATAGAAAGAGGACTTTGGAAGTAAGGTATTTACAAACAGCCATTTCTTTCTTTGTTTTTTTTTTTTGTGGGTGTGGGGGGGGGGGGGGGGGGGGGGGGGGGGGGGGG
>NW_010973443.1:3279507-3336904 GCF_000737465.1 Haliaeetus leucocephalus | reverse complement strand
TTGGAGGGGTGGGGGAGGGTTGGGCTTTTGGGGTAGTTATTTCCTTTGTCCTCAGGCTGAAGGGAAATGGTCCTTCAGCATCTATTCTAATGTGCTCATTTATCTAGTGCTGGAAGAGTTGTGGGTAAATGGGGCTAAGGTCTAACACATAAAGAAATGTCTGCCAGCAAGAGATGTTTTAGCAGGTTAATGAGGAACTTGGTAACAGCCTAGCAGGGTCATTGCAAAATCACATTTCTTTTTGCTGAAATCACTTTAGCCTTTTAAAACCACAAGAAAATACTCTGCTACTTTACAGGGAGATTTTGTTGAATTGAAAATGGTGTAGATAACGTTATTTTTGAGTATTTTTAGCAGATGTAGGAAAAAAGCAGTGAAAATGGACATCTCCTCTACTTGCTACTGCAGTCAGCGGGCCAGAGGAGGGCAGAGGGCCCTAATTTTGTCAGCTCAGATTTGCTGCACCCAGGTTTTCTCTGGAGAGGTTACAAGTGTGACTCTTCCCTCACTGATCAGCATTACTGCCCCGAGGCTTCTCCTACACTACTGTACATCGAGTTCTCAACAAAATGGCTCCAGGATCTGAAAGTTATGCTGTGCCCAAGTGGCTTGTGAAAAATGAACAAAGACTTGGGTGGGTGCTTGTGGCTGCAGCAGCCTGCATGCGCAGAGGCAAGGAGAGTCTGGCTTTTCTTCAGCCACTGAGTCCAATTTTGGGGAGGAATTAAGATTTGCAGTTGTGGTCAAGCACTTAGAAACTTTATGTGTCTGGAAAGTGCTATGCACAGTTATGCTGCCCTGCAACGTAACTGCAACTTGTCATCCAAAAGAAACATAATCCTTAAAGACAACTATTCTAGATTTTTTTTTTTTCATTTTTATTGGGGCATATTTGTTTACTTATTCAGGTTACACTGCAGATTGGAGACAGAACCAAGTTTTACAGCTTGCTTTTTAATCTCAACAATTTTTTGCAATGGAGCAGTTGTAATGCAGAGATGTCTGGGTGAGATACCTGAGCTAAAGCAATCAGTTTTGCTCTGCCATTGCACTGCTCCATGTATCTGAAATTATTCTGCTGAAAAACAAGGTAAAGTTCCCCATCAACTCTATGCTGCTGCAGCCATCCAGAGACTAATACTCCAGCTGCATCACCTTTTGCTGTTTAGGTAGATTTTCTAGGGAAGAAGACCTTATTAAAAGTATATTGACCTTCAAAATATGTGGCACATTTCTTCCAGGTCTCCCACTGGTCCTGGAAAATCCCCTCTGAGAAATAAAAGCTACTGCATTTATAAGACTCAGCTTTTCATTTGGGTGACCTAACAATTATTCCTGGAAGCAAGTTTATATGGTCATGCATGCAGGAACTAGGGCTCTTAAAAATTAGTTGCGGCATAATTATTTACTTTAGAAAAACGGTATTAACTTTTACTCACCACTTCTCCTCCTCTACTTGAACTCCTATGGACTGGAACTTACTGGTTGCTTTATTTTCACCTGATTTGGTGGATTCTTCAGCACCATCAACCTTAAAAAAATTAACCAGCTAATTAGAATGTATTTTAGCAAAGATATCACCCAGCTACTTACAATTTCTATGCATGATAACTATTAAGTGTCTGTACATATAGCTTGTATCATAAGTACCTTCATGTAGTCAGATAGTTTATCTGTAGTGTGCCCATTTCTGATGTTACTAGTGAGTATTCATCATTCTTGTTAATTTATAAGGCATTTCTGGTAAGACATTTAGCCTGCAAAATGCAGGTGGAGCTTATCCAGTATTTTATGGAGGCTGGATGCTTACATTTGCCAGAGCAAATCTCTGAGCAGCTGTAACTCCACTTACTGTGCTCCACCATTTGTTTGATTTTATCTGTTAGTCTGTATGTGCATGCATATGTGAACTCATGTCAAAATTATGTGTTTATTTTGTCTAAATGTTAGTGTCCCGAATCAGAGCACTGTATGGATAAGATTTAAAGAAAGCAGATGCAGGTCTTGGATGCATTTTCTTTACTGCTTCATCATGCAAACAGGTGGTCCCCCAGAGCACAGGCAGGAACTCTATACCATCTTTGCATCTCTAAGAGAAGATTTATACCAATGATTTAAAATTTAACCATATGTCCTGGTTTCAGCTGTGATAGAGTTAATTTTCTTCCTAGTACCTGGTATAATGTTGTGTTTTGGATTTAGTATGAGAATAATGTTGATAACACACGGATGTTTTCAGTTGTTGCTAAGTAGTGTTATATTAAGTCAAGGATTTTGCAGCTTCTCATGCCCAGCCAGCAAGAAGGCTGGAGGGGCACAAGAAGTTGGGAGGGGGCACAGCCAGGGCAGCTGACCCAAACTAGCCAAAGGAATATTCCATACCATATGATGTCATGTCCAGTACATAAAATGGGGGGAGTTGGCCAGGAGGGGTGGATCACTGCTCGGGGACTGGCTGAGCATCGGTCAGCAGATGGTGAGCAATTGCATTGTGCATCATTTGTATTTTGTGGGTTATATTTCACTCTCTTTTTGTTATCTTCCTTTTCATTCCTTTTATTATTATTATAATATTTTACTTTTTATTTCAATTATTAAACTGTTTTTATCTCAACCCATGAGTTTTAGTTGTTTTCGATTCTCCTCCCCATCCCACCAGCGAAGGCGGGGGGAGGAGTGAGTGAGCGGCTGCGTGGTGCTTAGTTGCTGGCTGGGGTTAAACCATGACACCACAGATGTGTCTTTGAGCAAAATCACAAACTTCTGGGTTCAATCAGTGTAGTTATTAATTCCCAATGCTATATACGACATTGTTAGTCAAACAAGAAAAAAAATTTCTGGCACACAGAATTTTTGTACCACAGCAGTGTTACAAAGTGACCTGTGGATCCACTCTGACCCCGGGTGTACAAAATCTCCAGATGTAGTTAGCGTCTGTTCCACCAGTAAATAAACTTGTTGTTGAGAGCCGACTGAACAGCCTATGCAGGAAAGTGCTCAAGGAGGGATGGGAGTTACAGAGCTGTTCAGTGAAGTGAGGTACTTACTTGATACAGAGGCTTTTGGGGAAATACTGCATCTTAAATCCCATAACTGACAGAAAGAAGCAACCTTTTGATGGAAGCATTTTTCTTTGCTTTACTTTACTTGTTTGCTAAACAGATCTACAGCAAAGGCTTGTGGTGTCCTAAGAGTGACTGAGGGGTGCAGAAGACACACATGGAGGTTCATCACAGGTGCACATTAGGTTTATTTGTTAGAGGAGGAAGCAAATCAAGAATATGCTTCTGGCTTATGCAGCTTGCCCTGCTCTACAAAGATGGGCCAAACTATAATTAAGGTGTATACCTGGTCTGAGTTCAGTCTAAGCCTAAACCAGGCTCCCTTTACAGTCAGTGGAGAGAGCCTGACTCCATACTGCCAGTCAGAGGGCTGACAGCCTACCTACCTATTTTAGGCAGTTGCTTCTGAGAAGTGATTTCTGGCAGCAACAGCTCTCTTACGGTATTTCCATTCCCACACTACTCCTTCAGCTGTACCAGCATGATGGCTCGTGCAATGATGCTGCAAAATGGACCAGACAGTGGACTAGCAAAGTAGTTTTCCTTTATTTGTGAACACTGTCTGACCCTAAAAGTCTCATTGATGGGCACAATTGGGAGAGTGGCACAGTGCACGGGCAGGAATCCTGTGAGGCTGTATCACTGCTGAAGGTTTTGCTTCATGCAGTCCCAGCTTTAGGCATCTCCATTGGTTTGTACACAAAAAATACGCCGGCAGACCCTCACATACCAACCCCAGGCAGCTTTCACATATTATTATGTTGGTCATCTGTAAATTTCAAAGTTTTAGAGGGAGATTGTCAAAGGCTTGAACAGCATTCAGGGCTCTATTTTCCTCAGATCTCAGGAAACTGAGGCCCCTATACCTCTCAAAAGCAGCTTTTGTTACTTGGCAGCAACACTAACTTAAGAAGAGACAGCAGGGAGACGGTGTCTCAAGAGCCATGATTCACATTACTGTTGTTCATTTTGGCTTCTGCAAACATGGAGATTACTTCTTTCTATCCATTATTTTAAAGGGTGTTTGATTGCTAAGGAGTCTTTGTTGCTTTGCTCAGTGAAATGAGGGATTACAACAATAAAATGGCACCTTAGACTTCGCTGGGAATGAGAATAAGTAATAGAAGAGCTTTCCTCTATCCCTGTCCCACCTGGATATTGCTCCAGTGTTTAACACTGATCATCAGCCCTTCTTTCAGAATATACCCAAAACAAATGACTGTGAAGCAGAAAAAGGCTACAATAAAGGCAGTGAACTGAACCCACAGGCAATAGTAATTATTGCCCTTCCAAGAAGAAGTAAGAAAAAAGTCACAGTTTCTTCAGGACCTGCCCCTGCGATGGCATACTTCTACACAACGCCTCTCATCTCATCAGGCTGATGCAGAGATTTCACGGTAAATTCTTAGGCTTTGCTAATCAGATAAACCTGTCCAGGCACATAGTGCTGTGCTTACAATCTCCATCTGCAAGAAGAAAAATCATGTCTTCTTGTGAAGGTTGATAAGCTATGGATTGCTATTCTGTTTGCTTGGGATTCTTCTCCCATCAAAACATGTGTTGATTCTCAGTTGATTGTAAGTTCAAGTACTTTGTTGCAAAAGCTAATCCTGCAAGCAGATAGTTGGAGTCCTATGCACATTCTTTTGAGAGGGTGGTGGTATGGGAAAGATTAATTAAGAAAGCAGATTACATTGGTCTAGTTTATTTGCTCTTCTCTTTTCTGCAAATAGGAGTGAACCTTGGCAGGGTTAGTTTTCTTGTTTCATTCCACTAGATGTAACAAAATGTAATTTTCTTTAACAAGGGCAAATCAGAAGGAACTTACCCTCTGCTCTTGAGGCTGAAATAGGAACAATGCTGCCTCATTCAAGTGGCTACCAGTCATTATGAAATGCATGAATAAGCAGTGACAATTAATTAAGTAAGGCTGGACGAAAATATTTTTTGGGTGATAGTGTAATGTAAATCATTGTTTTACACATTCCCTTTCAATGATTTAATTCATGCCTTTCTGACCCCCGCTGTGTTATGATTCATAGATTAGTGCTCATGTGTGTAATTTAACAGAGCTGACTAACAAGCAGCAAGGAGACTTAAACAAATCCTTGCATCTGATGTTTTTACGATAAATTAGGAAAACATCATTAGTACCATGCAGAACGATTACGCTGCTGCAATTTCTACATAGGTACCTGTCAGGAAAAGAAGAAAACATTGCATAATGAGCAGTAAAACAGATGTAGAAATCCAAAACAATGGCAGGCATATAATCCATGTCCTGTACTGTACCTGTATTCCAATAGATAAGCATCTGTTTTTCTTGAAGTGGTCCTTCTTTCTATCTTCTACAGCAACGGTGGCAATGGTTGTGGTAGTGGTGACGGTGGCAGTATTGTTCCCTACATGTTGACTTGCAGGGCCATGGATCTGTGCATTGGCAGCTTCAATAGCAGCTGTTAGTGCCTTCATACTGTCCAAGCTCTCTGTGGAATTGCTAAGTCCAGACTGACTGATGATATCTCCCCTCTGTCCATGCCCATCCATATATGCATCTTGGGCAGACTCTGTGCTGCTCTGGGCTGTGATGGAAATAAATGGTTTGGTGGTAGTTCTTGGTGGGACTGGAGGCGGTGTCTTCTTATAAGTGGTAATGCAGGATGACACTGGAAGAAACATATGAGAGTTCTTGATTTATTGACACTGCAGGGAAAAAGGATGCAAATATGATCTCAAAACATCAGTGAGCATGGACAGAGCAGACTTAAGGAGGATGCTTTTAGCCAAAGAGCTCCCAAAAGCTCTAACGTAAGTGCCACGGAAGTACCTCACCTATCAGTGTCCTCTGTTCCTACTAATGAGTGGCAGAATTGCCAGTAGAGGGAAAGAAATTACCTATTTGCCAAGTTCCTCCGTAGCCTTTTTAGGATTGTTTTCTCCAGTATATTTTCTCTAACTGTTCTAAGTCCCATGGGAACAAGTCCTTCCACGAAAACATTTGTTCTGCTCATGGCTTCCAAACAAGATTCACAAGGATGATGAGTCTCCAACCACTTATCCTACCTATACTGTACTTCATGTGGTTTTACTGCAATTGTTTTCTGTCTCTCTACCCTGTCCTACTGTATTTACCAAGCTTATGTAGAATTTTAAACTACATTTTTCTGATCAGAGAGAGATCCCCAAACCATGCTAGGTCAAAGTCTGTTAACAGTCACCGTGCTTGGACTCATGTATTTCTTGCTATAAAATGTCTCACTTGTTGCACAGACTTCTCAAATACTTTGAAATGCTTTGTAAGCTGCTGAGGACATATTTAAAATAACATTTTGCCACGCCTAAATTTCTCATCATAAATATAACCTATCAGTTAAAAAAAAAATACTTAATTTTACACACAGGCTGTTAGCGTAACGAATTCAATGGCTAAAGCCTGTCAGTCAGTGGGACTACTTAAAGGAAAGTGTAAGTATAAATGTTTGCAACAACAGAGGCTTTAATAGAAGTTTATGAGGACTCATCTTTTCATATTTTGAAGGCCATGCTCCCTTTGTAAATACTGCTATATGGATTTAGAAGCTTAGCTTGAGGTTTCCAGCTTATAAACTATTGGCTTGTGTATACACAATTACATGCAGAAAGTGGTACGTGGAGATAAAAACATCTTCCTTTAAAGGGATAGTTGGCAGCTCTGCATTACTGAAGTCCTGGAATGCTTTCAAATGAGGAAAGAAAGTCCATTAAGAACAAAAAGCAATCATGATATGCTCTGTTTTTTAAGAAAATAAATGCAGGCATGAACCTGTGCAAAGTTCAGACACAAACATGTTAACATAAATTCTTATTAACAGTAATCATATGGCAAGAAGTGATTCATCAGATCATTTTAATTGGCAGATGTCTATGCCACCCACATAAAAGGTAACTCAACTCTACTACAGCTGTTCTGCTCTCTGCACTGTATGTGCTTGTCGAGCCAGAAGCCATTATGGTATTAATTTGACTAGCTCAGATCCATATGGCTCATATCTCCCGATAGCTGTAGGAATAGTTATAGCATAAAAGGTGTTTCCAGGGCATGAAATCACATGGGATTTTTTTTTAAGGACTCTAGTACAAGTTTCTGATAACATGTCTGAACCCATGTTAAACATGTTGAATGCTAATGGAAAAAGGGTGTTTCACTAAGGTAGTGAGGGTTTTGAAACTATGATTCACTTCTGAAGATTCAAACAGAATCTTTGAGAGAAGAGACGGCTAAAAATGAACTTGTCAAATTTTAACTCTGGGGAAGTGAATAGTTGACAGGGGTTAAAGGTGTTTTTTAAAGTGCTTATGACAAGACAAATATCTGGAACTAACAGAAAGGATGACAATTTTACAAAGGGGATTGTGAATTTTTTGCCGTTCTTCACTTGTTTTGATGCTGCCAAAAAGCATTTGTTGTGAGTGCACATTCAGGTAAATCAGCTGCTGTCGCTACGCCACCAGCATTTACTCTGGGACTTATGGAGAATTGTGGAGGCTGCTGCTTGGGTGATGATATCCCAGAAACAACACAGGTGGTTCGTGGTCTGGAGAATGTTCTCTGAGTGGTGGAAATGCAAACTGAAATTCACCACTGAAGAATTCAAAGCACATACACACTTGTATATCCAGGTAACGGTTTGGGAAGCCGGTGACAACCTTGCCTAATAGAGGTTTGTGTGCAATGCTACTTTGCAATTCAGCAAAGTGTAAATTGCCCCATTTAAAATATGCTAGGCAGGGTCATTGTGGATCTCCTGGGGAGATGCCAGCACCTTCAGGACCTCCCAGCAAGGCACATAAGTATCATTTTTCTTACATAGCAGATAGGGAAATGATAATGAAACACACTTGAAAAGTGCTCTTAGATAGGAGAGCAAGCTTCAAAAATAAAAAGCAAACCTTAACAAGACTGGTCCTCACATCACTGGTCATCCCCCACTAGAAAGAGAGTCAATAGCAACTGTCTATTGACAGCTACTGGGCACTCTGGACACAGCAGTACAAATACAGAAATGCCTGATTAAGATGTCTTTCATTCTGTTGGTAAACGTACTCAATGAGGAGTCTAATCCACAGTGCAATGAAAGATGTTTGCGCTCAGCTAATTAAATGTGAAGTTATTCTTAAGAGGGGGAGGGAATTGACAAGTCATACGGTGAAATTGTAAAGAGAAACAGCAAACGTTCTTTTAGCAAGTCAAAACAAATCCTCAGTTTCCTGGAGTCATGCAGCACATACTGTACAGCTCTGGAGAAGCAGAGTGTGCAAGTCATAAAAGAACCCCAGGCACTTCATTACTGGAAATGATGTAAGCTCCCGCCGCTCCTCTGCAGAAACGACAACAAAACAATGCTCGGGCCGCTGCCGCCGTCGGAGGCAGCTGCGCTCTAAAAGTTGTAGCTGGCTGAGCCATCCAAACGGCTGAAGCACAACAACGAAAGGGATTTGGTGCACCAGTTTTTCTCTGGGTGCGTTCAAGAACCTGGCAACTTGTGACAGGGCAACCTGAAGGATCTGTCAGCTGTTCAAGTGGCTACAGTATTTTAAATGCTAAGCTGCTTGAAAAACAAAATGAATACTCCCCAAGAAACTGGTGCTCTCTTTGTGCAGCCAAGAGACCCTGAGCGTTCAGTCAGTGCGGGAAGAGCACATCACGTTGCTTTCTGTCCCCACGGGCAAAGGGGAAGCTCATCCATCCAGCTCTCCTGCAGCAGAGGTGGGCTGCCTGGCAGGACTCAGAGGGAGAAGATTACAGAATCATGGGACACATGAAAAAAAATGGAGAAATCCTCACTTCACACACAGGGAACTTTCAAGGGGTTTTGCACATGAAAGTTAGTTTAATTCACATCAGGAAGTGAATTTAAAGGGATGTCTAAATTCCCTGATAAATATGTTCTTGGACACGTACCAAGGAGCGAAGTTCTGTACGGAAACTGATCTGACTGGAGAGTCAAGTCAAAGTAGTCTCATTCTTCATTAAAATTGTTTAGACGTGGAGTTAATCAGAAATATCTTTTTCTGAATAGCAAACGTATATATGAACCCTCAGTTTGTCATAATATACACTAGCTTTTAGTATTATTTTCCAGAGCACACATGCTGCTGGAGCAGGTATACATTCCTCTCCTAAGGCATATGCAAGGTTTAATCCAGAAACTAGTTAAGTCATGTGCAAGAATCCTCTGACTCCCAAAGCACCTTGAATCAGGCCCACCGCTTCCAGCTCTATCAATCTACCAAGTAATGCTCTCCTTTTCCTTTTGATCTTTATCCTATTTCTGTGGCCTGCCTTCGGGTCACAGTTTAATTCCAAATACCTAGAGAAAAAGCACTTTCTCCAGATTAACCAAAAAAAAAAAAAAAAAAAAAAGTCTTGGTGTTTGTCCTCCTAGCCAGTATTTCCAAACAACTAGCTCATGGGACAGGAATTTGGAACAGGGAGTGTCAACTACCCAGTTCAGAAGGAAGTCTAATGATAAAAAAAATAATCCCAGATTGCATAATAATAAAGGCTTGAATTTGAATGTTTCATTGTAAGAGCACTTTAGTTGTTTAAACATGCTCACTAGGGAGATGAGCCCTCGGGAACAAACATCAGCACACAAACACAAATTTTCAGCTCAGTGAATGGGTGCTCAGGAGACCCCCCAGGGCAGATTAATATTTGTGAAGAGATCAAATTCATGCAGTACTTTGAACAGTTCGAGTGATGAGATATATAAGCAATATCTTTCTAATTTGGCAGTCTCATGTAAACTTGGTTAACAGATACAAGAACAAATGAAAGTGCAAATGTAAAGTTAATTAACATAATAGTGTTTCTCTTGAGAAAAGGGACTAATTCCACAGTTTGAAAGGAGCAACAAAGGACACAACTTGTGCACAACTAAGTATTAGGCTACAATGCAGGAGTTCTTCCACCCTGCACAGATGGACCTCGGTGTTCTGATTTACTGTCTATTAAACAGGTGTGTTAGCAGCAATGCCCTTGCATCTCACACAACTGCAATATGAAACACAGATGTAGGCACATACAAGCAGACCTGAGCCACACAGCTGCAGCCCCCAAGCCCCCCCCAGAAGTGCAGTGCTTGGTTTGGTTTGTTAGACTCAGAGCTGTTATTCTCTTTACCATGTACTTCTTTCCTTACTTTGTTGAGGTTTGGGGTGGAATGCTTGGAAATAGGAGTTTCAGATCCTGTATTGTTGTTTTTACATGCAAAAAATTGGTATGAAAACAGAGCATGCATCTTCTTAATAAAAAATTACTTTCATATAGCAGATGGTTTCTGAAGATGTAGAGGTTTACTATTACAAAACTGGAATAAAGATTTTTATAAGAAGTTCTAAACTGCCCAAGGGAATAATACCAGAGTGAGTTATGGATGTCGTTATCCCAAAGAAAACTACTGAAATCTATGTACCACACCATCAGGAGTTCTGCCAAGGCCATGCTTTTTCCATATACCTACCACCACCAAGCCAGATATCTTATCTGACAACAGTCTAAGCTATACTGGATTAGGAAACAGGCATAACTGATAACCAAAATCCTGCAGAAATCTAAACAAAGTATCTAAACTATTTTTACTGTACACAATAGCATGACAGATTTAATATCCCATGTACTCTGAGGTTAAAAGCTGGTGCTGGTGACCTTTTCTTAAGCCTGGACACTTTTCTTTGCAAGTAGGGTGCCTCCAGATTCCCAGCTGGATACAGTAAAGGACCTTCTGAAACCTAGGAGAGAGATGAGACTAAATATGACTTATCCTGCAGCTCAAATGGATGGTGTTAGAAAATCTGCACGTGCATAGTCAGTGGATGACAGGTGAATATTTCTCCAGCAGATTTTTTTTTTTAATGTCTGATGTTGGAAGCTGCTGATGCCAGTCAAAAGTTTAATTGCTATCCCAGGGAAGCTGAATTAGTGTACAGAGAACAGGTGAGACAGTCAAAGGTGTCTGCTAAATGCATTTTATCACTAGGATATCACCACAAATTACAGATGCACAGACAAAATTCAGTGCACGTAGGCTTCCTATGAGACTCACTTCACTCCTTGTACTATATAGCTATTGCTGAACTTCTCTATACATAAAAATTACCAGTATGTTAACAGCACACAACTTAAGCAATTAATCTCATTTGGCCTCAAAGCTAAGAAGTCTATAAACAACTGAAACTCTGGAAAAATGATTTCACATAAACTGAAAGTCATTACCCAAAGTGGATCATTGCTAGGATGGCTTATAATACATTACTTCTAAAACCTGTGATCTTTACTGGTGTCAAGCCATTAGGACTCGGCTTTATCTTTTCTGAAGACAAAGATGAAATAGGTAAGAATATGACCATGTGCAAACCCTAGATTTAATTTCAGTTAATGCATATGAACTGCCTTGCCTTTTCATCCGGAGTGAGCAGCAGGAGGGGACAGCAGTGGCACTCGCTTCTGCCATTGCCTTGCCAGCAGCTGTGTCCATGAGATCGAACTTCACCATCCCTGTGGAGATGGTGCTTTACAGATGGGTTAAATCCTGGCCATTGGCCCACGGGACGTGATGAAGCTATGTACCCTCAGATAACATAAGAATAGCTGCTCAAGCAGAAATTCGGTCAGGCTGAGAGGGAAGTCAGAAGTGAAACTATTTTGGCCTTGTCCTTAAATGCTGGCTACCAACAAAGCCTCTGGAAAAAGACCACCACCAACTGCAGGGATGAGGATGTGAGTCTGTTCTGGACAGATGCTCTCTGAGAGCTTTGAAGATTCAAACTGCTTTGAAACAGTCATGGTAGAAGGTGTCTGATACAGAACATCAACCTCTACATTCAATGAAGCATGTTGGAGAAGAGTGAAAAAAAAGACAAAAACAATACAGCAGTGTGGTCTTTTTTAGTTAGCATGTGAATTATTTACCATTTTTTTCATCTCTACAGCATTTTTTTTCTGAGAAAATCAGGGAAACGCTGCTTGACCTATAGCTTAAACTAAGTCTAGCAAACTGTTCAAATGCTTTCTGCACTCAAATACTTCACCAAACCTTTCATACTCCCCCCCCCCCTCCATTTTGGAGCAGTCATGGAAAACAAGAAACATTATAAGTTTAGATAAAAAAAATGCTTTAAACTATCTTATGCTTCAGAACTTACGTGTCATGAAGTCACCATGGTAAGAAAGTCATAAGTTTTCTGAATATCAATACATTAATCTTATAAAAGGCATTTATGGAAAACAGAGGAAACCTTGTGAAATATGATATTTATCCCACTTAGACCAAGAATGTGTAACAGTAAATAAATGTAATAATATGCAGGTTGATGAAATCAGATTCTTTTCCCATATATTTTCCAGGAAGCAACTTCACTGGCACTTTGATGTAACACTTCATTATGTGTTACTGCAGCACTCTCAAATTCCAGAATTTGCATCTTTTTTCCTCTGGCAATACTGTTAATAAAACAAAATGGGCATTTTTTTTTAATGTGGAGTTGTGCTAACCAAATACAGACACATACATGTAAGCAGCTATTTAAGTAAAAACACAGTGCAAGAACCAAAGCCTGGATCTTCAGAGACACAGAGGGTTGAACTCTCTGCAAGTATCTAGCCACCTTAGCTAGGAAGATATATTTAAAAATTTTCAAATCCAAGCATACTCTGAAAAACTGATCACTTATTTTTTTGACTACTGAGGAACAGTTGAATATAAAGGCTTTGGCTACAAGTGCACTTTGCAAGTTCTTGGGGCTAATCGCTTGAAAACTTGTCTCTTATTTACATTTCTGAATTGGATCTGGATTCTTGAAAACTTGACCTGAACTGTGAATACACAACCTAATTTCCAGACTGTACCTGCCAGTAGGTCTTTCAACATGCCAAAAGTGAGCACACCACAGTAGAGCCCACATTTGCCACACTGGCCATATTACTGTAGGTGTTATTTCTTAAAATTATCATGTAATATTTGTAGCTACTGGTGCTGGACACATTAATGTACTCTTGTATATATGGTTTCCCTTTAGTTACAGATGGAATATTTAATATCTGAGCAGCCAATACATAGGAGACTTGAACCCTATCAAACCTGGAGATATATCAGGGCAGATTTGTGGTCAGAACCAAGCTCACATGTTACCAAAGCTCTTCTGAAGCAAGTACTGTGGGTCATGCCCTCCTTTGCAGTTCATTTAGAAGCACTGCATTTTGTCCTTCCTGAGCATCTGCTGTCCATCTCTCATCCTCCCATGGTGGCAATGGAACTGACTGATGATAAAGCAAGTTTAGCAGACAGTTATCTTAGGAGGAGTTTGTAATGAATTTGGTGGAGAAATTGCAGGTTGAAATTGTACAGCTTTTTGCCACGTAGGAGGTTGGACTAGAGAATAATTAGGATTCTCGTCTTCTAAATCTGTGGATCCCAGAAACTAACCTGTGAACTTAGAGGAGACTTAAGCAAGCCAATTATCTGTCAGTAATCTAATCGTGGAGCATTTAAGTTACCTAGCTATTAATGTAGTTGGACATCACTGTTTTCAACCTTACTGCAAGGATTTTCTTTTTAAGTTCTTCACTGCAACTAACTTTCAAAAGGCAACACTTGGCTGGGGCATTGACACTTCAAAGTGTGATTTCTGTACAAGAAAAAAATGACTGTAGAAGTTGTTCCCTCTTTCTCAATCTGGAAATGTACCTTCTTTGTTGGCTGCTGATGCTAGCAAGAAAACAAGCTTCTACTGGTTTTTACTCCCAGTGGTTTTTTGAATACTTAATAAACTTAAGGTAGGGTAAGCAGAATTCTGTATCATTGCACACATTGGCATCAAGCTGGTCTCACAGAATTTGATTAGTGATGCATCTAAATTAGCTTAGAAATCAATTAGTTTAAATTGCTGCAAACCTACCCCTGATGTGGACATATTTAGAAGTGGACATGACTGATAAGATCTTTTTTTAAACTTAAATGAAAATGCAGTGGAAATAAGAGTGATTCCCTCAAAGAGTTTATTCCAATTAACCTTATCAGTTCAATGATTTTACACTGATTTCCTTTTATGCCATGGTGTGCAAACAAGCTATACATTGTTATCAATTACATCCATTTGAATCCACTGAAAACTGTATAGGTGCAATTTAACCTAATAATAATTTTGCGAACTGTAAGACCCCTCTTTAATATTCTGGGTCAAATCAAAATCAGTTGTTGGGGTTGCTCTATTTGAGTTCATTTGTGCCTGCCTGGTTTGGTTACTTTTACACCTGGGATTTTTCAAAAGGTACAATAAAACACGGAACACAGTGAGCAACATTGTTACTAATGAACTTTTCAGAGCTGACTCACACTGGGGAAGTTCTGCACTACGAGACAGGTATACATAAAGGACAGTTATAGTCCTCCAGTCACTAGGGACTGGTATACAGAGCAAGTACAGAAATCTAGGTACACCAGTTTTGCATGTTATTCAACCCTAAGGCTGTTCAGAAGATTTTAAGCAATCAAGAAAGTCATTGCTCTGACACAGACTATTCAAATGTGTTTAATGCAACCCACATGAAATAGAATTTACTATTTTCGGTACAGTAGCTACCTACTTTATTAAGCAAACAATCTCATGATGCTGATGACTATAGATTGTGATTCCTAACAGCAGAAAGTGCTTTGTCACCCGATCCAACAAAGGAGTCAAATCTCTTTAAACTCTTAAAATAAAGTATATACTTAAGCTTTTTTGCTCAGTTCCTGATGGCATCAAGGTTTTACTGCTTTCAGATCATCTCAAAAGTCTACCTTTCAATTTGTTTTGAGAATCTTATTTTATGCTACTTGATATCTAAGATTATATTAAACAGTTTGGCTAAGAGTTAAAAGTTATTCAAATGACAGCAATGATGAAGGACTGCTGTGTTTTAATCAGATATATGTTGGGAAGAAACTGTGCAAATGCCAAAGACAAGAAAATAAAAGCCAGTACAAACTAAAAGAAGAATGTGATTGATAAAAACAACATGAACAACTTTTTAGCTACTATAAATCGCCATGAAGTACCACAAGAACTGATTTATATCATTTTACTATCAGTTTCAATGTAGTTCACTGTAACTTAAAAGAGCTATGCAGGTGTAACAACACACTATATTATTCTCATAGATAATTATTAATAAACATAAATGTGGAAAATGAGCATTCAGGAAGAGAAAGTATCATGTCGGTATTGAGCAAGAACATCTGTTCAGCTGGGGAAGTACTGACTTGTTTTTAAGCAGCCAGTACTGCATTTTTCAGCAGACTTTTCCCTTTTGGGGTGTTCCAGTCCAAGCAGGAATGTCTAAAACAAGCAAGTTATGCTCATGTATTTCCTAAAAAAAACGAAACCAAATCCCAACCAAAACCAAAAGCAAGAGCTGCTTGCAGCAGGAAGAAGGAAGGAAAGAAGGAAAATTACAACTAAATCCATGCTCCGGGCTGAACAGTGACTTGTCATCTGAGAGACAATTATGACCCAGCTCAAAAGTTTTGCCTCCCCTGATAAGGTTATCAGATGACCTGCTAAAAGTCACCGGTCGGGGCAGATCCTTTAGCGCCGTGGGGGAAGATCCATTCCCTTCTCAAATGAGGAGGAAATGTAGACAAAGGCTTTACACAAGAAATTATACTTATCTTTAGCCTAACTTCAGGTAAATAGCAAAACTGACTCAGGCTTGATGACGTAAGATTTTTGAAAACCTAGAAAAAATGAAATTGTTTGGTGAAGCAGTCATATGAAAAATGTGTATGAAATACATATTCTGTGTTGAAAGGAATTAAAACCTACACCAAAACCTGATTTCTATCTTCCCATTTTACATTCAAATTAACAAGTTACATCCTTGCTTGGCGATCTTTTTATCTATTTGGTTGTTTTTATGACAAAAGTCCTAGTTAATAATGCAACAAATCAGCTGAAAATACTGGCTTGGCGTGAGAAATTCCTAATGATCAACCTCAGTGTTCTGAGCACAAAAAATATTGACATCTCATTTACAGTCACCATAGCGTACAGATAAGAGCATTTCTGTAGCACAAAAATCACTTCTTGTTGGGAGTCCTGAACTAGCAAGAGGACATCACCAATTCCCAGAAGACATTTAGACAAAGGAAATGGTAGCCCTGGCACATGTGAAAGAGGACAGACCAGACTTGTGTTACTTTTAAGCAAGATTTGAGTGAAAGACATTCTCATTTCTTTCCACATATTTCCCCATTTATTAAAGAAATGCCTGTAAAACAGGCCTTGAAGAAATTCAGATTCACAGTTTGCAGGAGGCATTAGACACAAACTCCCATAACTTCCATGGAGACATCAGCTGCATGCCTGATGATGGTCCAACCGCTTTTTTTCCCCTATTTTTTTTGTTTGTTTTTTACTTAGAAAACCCATCTGTTTAGTAGAGGTGGAAATTTTAAAACTTGCCAACATGATCCTGAAACCCTGATGGCTGAATTCATGTCATATCATTCCAGTGGCAAAAATCAAATGTTTATTTTACATAATTTCCACAAGGACAAGAAGCATTGTCACAGTAAAGAACCAATGTGAACAAACTTTTCTCTCCCCAAACCACATAGTATTTATTTTCCACTTACAATTTCCTTTAGCCAGAGATTTTGGAACTAGTTCTCATGGTCTCAGCCTGGGATAAACCTCCCTTTTCTCTAATCCCTAGACAGCAAAATAATATTAGCATTTCTCACGTTTACGTAAATGTAAAAAATGAATGATACATTTTGTACTGGCTTAGTTATAAGATAAACACAGACGTTCTGTGCTGGGTAAGTTAAAAGGTAGACCCAGGCCATCTATTTAATAGGTAAAAAGAGAAAGCAAACACGCCCAAATGAATTTTGACGCTTCGAAGTATTTAGACCTTTTGAATCTCTAGACTACAGAAATGCTTTCTGAAGATCACAAGGCCAATACAAAATCATTGCAAACACCAGCAAAGTGAATCCTACAATCCGTATAATTTCACATGCACATAGCAAATCCTCCACACCCCTAAGCGCATGAGATGCAGGAAAGGGTCTAGATTAAATTTTTAATCAAAGTTCCAGTTTTTGAGTTGTGTCTCTATCATTTTCTGCCCCAGCCTGAAATGTCCTCTTCTTCAATCACTTCTGTAATAAGACCCATTTATTGCATACAGCTATTCCTCCTACAAACCTGGTGTTTCTTTTGGAATAAAAATCTCAGCCTGTGATATTCACTGGCTTGCTGTGAATCAGAAGGTAACCCAAACCTCTGACTGAAGATGCTACCACAGGCTTACGGGATGTGAAATAAAGGGAAAGAGTCACATCTGGATCCTCTTGTCCAAACTGCTTGGTTAAAAATAAATAAATAAATAAATAAACTAATCCAAATAGCTGTGAATGTTCTACGAAAACAAGGATGCTCAGCAGAGCAACCCACAACCTGGTTCAACTCAGGCTGTTCAGTTCGGCTCTGCTTTGCTTGAAAACCTTTATGTGACCTCAATTTCTGTTTGCATGGATATTTCAAGAATGCCTGTCTTAATAGCAGCACCTTTATCTGCCTGGTTAACATTGTTGAGAACATGTGGTTATTCACTATTTGTTATTCTCATCAAATTACAGAGTCTGAGCAGTATCACTGTTAAATGCCATCACCCAGCACAAACAGCAAATAATTAAAATGGACAGATGATGAATAATCCACAGGCCAGTGTCTGCTTTTCATAAATTGTCTGTTAACAAATGATAAACAAACACATGTGTAATAATGAAGACTGTTCACAAACAACTTGGGAACTGGGAAAAATTATAAATTTAAGATTGAAATCAGTTCCAGTGAGTGAATCAGTCAGCTATTGTTACCAACAATATTAATATAATTTACTTTTTATCACAGGGGATCTAAGAGGATATACAGTCTGTGTGTAGCTGTAGGTCACAGCAGCAGCATCCACGGCTGCAATGCACCCAGCTGAGAGGACGGTTTGAGGCTAGTTGGATGTTTTCCAGAAGAGCTATTACCCTGGAGTAATTATGCATTTTGGAAGTGGTTTAAACTGAATCACTACACCCCCACTTTTTATTGGAGATTAAGGGTATCCAGACAAAGAGTTATTCTGGAATAACCACGGTACTTTTGGAGAATTTCCAGTTAGGGAGAGTTTGCTGCAGAGAGGAGTGCAGCACACTGAGCCAGCAGTCTCCTCCCGCAACCTTTGTTTTTTTCAGAGTCTGTCAAAGTGCTGGCAGGTCTGATTCCTTTCAGCTTTTAAAGACTAAAAAGGGCAATATTCAAGGTACTTTGGCTGAATGACTTGGGTGAAGAAAACAGCCACAACGTGTGTGCATGAACTCGCCTCTATCTAAAATTTATCAGAGCACAGACTTCCCTGCCTGCAGAATGATTAGGAAAATCATAAACAATGAGAAAGGTAGCTTCTGACATGCACAATGTCATTCTTTTGTGTATGAAATTGCTGTTTAATCCATGTATATCAGAAGTGAAATATACTCATAAAATAAAAAGGAACTTTCTTACAGTTTTCCTGAATTTAGTGCTTAGGACTGTGGATGAGTCATATTTTCCTTGCTAGCCCATTCAGCTGACTTTTCTATACATGTCTTGAATGTGCTATGTATTAACAGCCAAGCAGGCTACCACAGCAGTTTTCTTTGAGATTGGGAACCTGCTGCTTTGACCTGTTTATCAAGAGAAAAGTGTCATCTCACCAGGACAAGATTGTTTCATATTTTTCCTATTTTCTTCTTGTGCGCAATTTCTTTTTAACCCCTTCAAGCCAAGTAAAAAATGACTAGACTAGAGGATTTTTTTTTTCTTCTTCTTCTTTTCTAATATTTGCACATCATTCAGGAAAAAAACAGAAACATTTTTCTTTATATAAAAGTTTAAATTGTGAAGTTGGAAAAGCATACCCTTAATGTTCTTTATATATGTCTGTGTGGAACCTCTTTGTGTCTATTTTCAAGCACATGCAGTGGAATTTAAACTCTTAAAAGGGAAAATAAATACATATATATTTATGAACAAGCCTATAATGATAAAGGGAAAAGTGCAAAAACTGTCATGACAGAAATGAGAAGACAATAATTTTAAACCTTGTTATGCTCACACAACAGAATGGACTCGAGCTCTGTTGAGCGTTAGAGTCCTTCAGGATGCAAGGCGCTATTCACTCTAATTTAAGTTAGTATTACAGTCAAAAAGCTTTCAGTTTTGAAAGTGTCCTAAGCTGCTCTGAAATGTTCCAGAGCTTTGTTTTCCTCACTTCCACACTTCCACTGGTACAAGTTAAAAGTAAGACCTCCTAGATCATTGTATTAGCCTCACTAAGGAGAACTGAGCCAACAGTACTTCCCCCTCCCCCATAAATTAGATGTTGTCAGAAGAAGAAAATGGGCTAAAAAGGCTACTTTTCACATTCCTCAGACTGCTGCATGCCACTTGGTCGAGAACTGAGATTCCTGTGAGCTTCCACAGCCTCCCATGTGTGAAATTCATCCTACGTGACAATTTTAACATCAGTTGCATCATTAACACATGTTCCTGTCTGCACAATGTTTTTTTGCACTTTGCCAGATGAGGCAAAGGCTAGCTGAATTGTTACTGTGCACATGCAATTTTCTAATAAAAGCAATATGGGCATTATTATTCTTGGAAACACATTTGGAAAATCTTACTCTACATTGTGTAATACGCATTAGGGTGACAGGTAGGCGAGGTGCTGGAAGTGTATGTGGGGTAAGAAAGAGGAGTCCACAAGTACAATAAATACCTGTGTGCATGTGCTTGTCTGAACACACAAATACAGCCACCAATGTACACACATGCAAAACCATGTTCATCTTGAACTCTGCCTTTGAGTTTTGCTTTTGTTCTCATCTTATATGATGCAACAAATTTCAAGGCATACTTTTCTCCTGAGGTTCGATTTGTATCTTTGGTTTCTTACAGGATGCTCCTTTTGGGTAGCATTCTCAGCTTCCTTGGCATATAACACTGGGATGGATTGTTTGGTCTACCCAAAGCTTCTGTGCAATACTTGTTAATTCCCCAATTATCTTGTAACACTAACCATTCTGACTCGAACCAGGAAACACCCCAAAACTAAATGAAAACACATAGAACTTGCAGTAAAAAAAGGCTAAAACCTCAAAAGTGAAATGCTATGGGAAGAGAGCAGAAGAGCTTCAAGGGCTTGGCCAGTGACATGGGCCCTTCTAGCTGAGGGTGAAGCTGCCCAGATGATCCTTTCCTACAGGTAAACTAGTTTATTTGACACCACAGGTTGTAGTTAAGAGGTCGGTGTCCCCAGCATTAACTGGTTTGAATCCAAATACAACTTAGTTCCCTGTCAGTTCTTCACTTCACAGAACAGCATATGAAGAGATACTCAAAAATCTTTTTTCTAGAAACAGTTTTCTTCCGCTTTAAGGCAACTGTATAAGCATGTGCATATATTTGTATAAAGGTGTTACTGGGACGCAGAAGGAATTATAGTTAATAGCACCAGATGTCCTATTGCTTTGTGTCAAAGACAAAAAACCTGCAGCTTGGTTGCTCACACAACCTGCTTGCTATGGGCTAAAAAAAATTCTGCTTATGAACAAAATAATACACATTATTTCACTGCTCATTCTAGCACCAACCCTATAATTACTGCATTCTCAACTATCTTCCACATTCCCCTTGAGCTGTGAATTACAAGCTTTCAGCATATTGGATACTAGTACTGTGGCATGATTAGATTACCATTTCCACAGGTTGCCAAAGCAGAAGAATAGCTCATCTAAGTATGAATAGATTCATTTACTTGAAGAGAATTTTCTTTACCTTTCAGACTAATCATCTGTGTCTAACACAGGGTAAAAAGAACAGAAATTCTTTGCAGGTTAGCTTCTCTTAGAAAATAAAATTAAACCCCTAGTTTTTATATCCCAGCATTTGAAGGTATACAGATTTGGGGGTTTTGTCTGGCTGCTCAGCAGAGAGCTGTTGTTTGCAGAATGCAGATACAGACCTGTTTTCTGTTGTAGGCCGAATGCATTAGTCACTAAGGAGGCTAGAGCATAATGGAAAGTAGCCATTTTGTGTTCATTTTAGTGCACAGCCTTGAAGAGGAGAAACACACAGATCCATGTCATTTTTGATGTGCTATTGAATAGAATATAAAGATTATAAATATTTTATTAGTCGCTTATGGGTTAAAAAGGTAATTTGCACGGAATAAATATTTCCCTTTGGAATTCACAAAAACATAACAGGTTTGAATTTGAAGTAAGAACCAGCATTTGAGGATATTTGTTATTTGCAGGCTATTTATAGTGTGAACATTTAACTGCATATGTTCAGAAATACTCAGATCACCAGTATGCCAGTAACACCTGTTCAAGTGCTACCAGGCAGACATAACCCCAGCTTAATGGGCAGCACCTATCAGATTCACAGCTCTCTTGTGCTGCCAGAATTGCAGGCAAAGCAGGCAGGTGAGTCCACTCTATTGTCCATTCAAGTATATAGGTAATAGATCACATGCAACGTGCCTGGCTTTTTTATGTGGAAGCTGATATACTGCACGTGGTGATGCAGGTCAGAAGCAGCCTCAGTGGCTCACCAGCTCCACTCGCCCACGGTTGATGGGAAGCTGGTTTTGCTCAAATGCATTCACATCCTTGCCCTACACAATGGCATAAAGCAGACAGGCCCACACGTTGCCTTCCCAGCTGTTTGTATCTTACAAAAGGTTTTTGGTGGATGTGAAGGCTGACCCATGCAGAATGCCAGTGAAGTTGGTGAAAACTCATAGGTCATTCCATCAGCAAACAGCCTTTGTGGCCCATCCCTTATGTTTGTAAATGAAATTCCTGCTACACATTTGTGGCCTGCTTGGCACTCTTATCACCCGTGTTTTAACTCTCCGGTTTCTGATTTTATTATTTTAATATGGTCTCCAGACCATCTGCAAACCACCTATAGGGCCTGGCAACTCACACAGTTTGGGAAACATCGCCTTCTGATACTCCTCTGTAGTAATTACATTAAAAGCTTGTTAAAAAGGCAAATCTAAACAACTTTGGTGATATTCAAGGAGAACCACAGATTTCTTCTTGACACGCATCATTGTGTAGTAAAAGAACATTCTGTGAAACACAAGGGTATTTATTATTCAACAGATTACACTTCATTACAGTTTAAGCTAGTCTGGAAAAAAAAAAAGGACGGCATTATTTAATTAATGATGGTTTGCAATTTACATCCAGAGAGAGAATAGCTGCCTTTTCAGTTTTTGTTAGCCTGCATGTGGCCATGTGAGCACTGCTCACAGAAATACTACTCCCTTCTCCCTCACTCACACACAGACACACATATCATTCTCCTGACTTTTTCTGAATGGTTTTCCATTCAAACAAGCATCTAGGCAAACAAAAATATGCCACCTGTAGGAAAAAGAAGCCCTTTACCTTGGGGTGTCCATCTCTTTCTCTCCGTAGGACAAACACTCACTGGCTTTTCTGCCGTGGCCTCTCTCCAAGCTTTCCACCCCCTCCTCAGCCCTGTCTCACATTGCAGCCTTTCGGATGGTCTTCCTGAGTCTCACTGCTTCCCGCAACCTGGTGTGATTACAGCCAAATTCCTCCTTCCTTACAGACTGTCAGGACACCGTATTTCTGCCTGATAGTTCAATGCATCCTGCTATCACTAGCCTCTTGTGCATGTGCTGTTTTGCTTTCTGTAACAAGGCAGTAAATGTCACACTTGTTATCTGGAAGGATAAAGCCCCTGTGTAAGTGCCTACTCACTGCACAGCATATGCGCAAAATGCCTGAAGTTTTCCAACATGTTGTTTATCCCCTGTTGCGGTACAGTCTTTCAGAAAATCCCAGTTATGACCTGACTCCTGCATGATGGTTGGGGTTACCAATCTGGCTAAATTCAGTTCCCTGCTGTGAAAGGAAATCCAAAACAAATCCAAAACACACTCAAAATCCACTTAGCAAATATGTCCAGAAAACAAAAAGAGGAAAAATCTGGAAGAACGTGTATAAATGGCTATAAATGCCTAGAAAACACAGGCACTCTGGGCAAGTAAAATACTCCACCCTCCTTACAACAGCTATATTTGGAGGCGATGAACTGCCCTTTGGCAGTGTCTGCCTCCCTCCCTGTAGTAAACGGCAGGCCCAGATGACTAATTTTGGATGGCCAAGTAGGCTCGAGGAATCCCAACACCAAACAACTCCAGCACATTGCTGAACAAAGTTGCCCCTATTTGTATTTGGTCCCTTTTCTCCATTTTTGTCGAGCTCTGAGATGAAAATCTGGAGACAAAGAGATACTATTCTAGCAGCAGAGTTTATCTGCCTCGGTTACAGTGCTTGTAAATGTGCAGACGGGATCCGCTTTGCTGTTTGTGTAGTGCTCTGCAATGGAAATCAGCAGTTTGTAGACAGTTCTGTCAAAGATCAGCAGGAACAAACACTCCTTTCTTTCCTTTCTGATTTCCTCCAAGTTAACGACTGATATTGATTGACCTTATGGAATCACTGTAGCACATTGTAAATTATGTATAAAATGCAATTTCCCTGTCCACTGTGGACAAGTTTGACTGTGCTGTGTGCAGTACCCATCGTCAGAAGGCTCGCAGAATTGTCAGAGACACAGCTAAGGCAACCCAACTCACCAAAAATAAAGTGTTCATTTTCAATTAAAACCCCCCTTTTTTCATTTCTTAAAATCCTCCCAGCAAACAGCTTGTCATAGCTCCTGTTCTACCTCCTAACACAATTTAAGACCTTTTAAAAGCACATTTTATATTCTCCCAAGGGTTCAACATGTGCTTAAAGGTAAGGTGCAATGTTAAGTAAATAGAATAGAATAGAACAGAACAGAACAGAATAGAATAGAACAGAACAGAACAGAATAGAATAGTTCAGTTGGAAGGGACCTACAATGATCATCTAGTCCAACTGCCTGACCACTTTAAGGCTGACCAAAATTTAAAGCATGGTGTTAAGGCCATTGTCCAAATGCCTCTTAAACACTGACAGGGATGGGGTATCAACCACCTCCCCAGCAAGCCTGTTCCAAAAAAAAAAAACAAACCCAACAAGGGAGATTCAAAAGTATGGGCAAATGCCTCACAAGTCAAGAAATCAGTGGTTATAGCCTACCTATTCTTTTTTCCATCCAGCAATACTTACTTCAGTAAAGATCTCCCAGATTGCATCAAATGAGTGAACTTGGATAACAGGTCCCATACAGAGAAAACCTGACTTTCACATGTAACCTGGCTTGTGCTGGTTCCCTGCTCGTCATGTTTCTTGTGCCCTCCAATTTGATCATCAGAGACCTTCTGCGAGGTTTATCCATGTGACTCGTTGGGGACTAAGATGGAATTTGGGCTATCTTAAGATGGCTCTAGAAGTTTTGCAGCCCACTAGCAAATCAGAAAGAATCAGCTGATTTCTCAGTGGAAAAACATATTTTTAAAATTCTAATCAGAACATTTCTCCATAGTTGGGTTATTAAGAAGTTGGAACATGGGCACATTTTTACCGCATTATTCATTTTTCCTTCCTTTTGCTTCATTCATTTTTAAAGCTTCTAATCAGTGTTTTTCCCTCATCCTACTTTTATTATCATTCTAGAAACAAATGCCAACATAACAATGAAAAATAAATGGAAACACTTATTAACACTTATTAACCATATATAAAAGCCCAGAAGAGGACTGAGTTACTGAAGTTACTATAAGGAAATTTCAACCATGTGTTTTTTTCTCTCTCCTCTTGTGCAAGCCCCATCGACAAGGTACAGTGTGTACATTAACAATGTACACATGGTCCTGAATGTGTAATAGGGTAAGAGTCTAGCAGGAGTCCCCAGCAACATGGGAACAGCATCCGGCCCCACTGCTGTTTCTCTGAGACTCAGATATTTTTTTGCGGGGGAGTACAAAGTACATTCACACTTGAGCTAGTAGAATAAGTAGAGGCAGAAAATGTAAGCAAGCTACCTCTAACTGTTGACTGCAAAAGCAAATTGGACAGATACTCATGTACAGCAAGAAGATTTGTGTCAACCGTTCATTTTGCTGATGCAAGGGTTGTACCATAAACTGCATCCAAAAGCAAGCAAAGTTGGCTTGGAATGTTTATTTCTAAAAATGAAGCATAAAGTAGGTTATTTTAAATGCACCAAGTCTTGGTTTTCTTATGGGCATGTATAATTTGTACTCACGGAAACTGTAGGAGCCTTCTTTTCTTCTGCTCTCAAGTAATTAAAAGTGAAACTGTTCAGCTATTTGCATGCAATGAATTCACTGTTCTCACACTTACACTGCTATGTCGTGTTACACATTACACATCCAAGCATTATATATTTTATACATATAATTGCTTTTGATCCTGTGGTGGAAATAAATTTTATAAGCCAGTCAAACTTCTCCTAACCATATATACATCTGCTGCCTCCCTGAAGCTTGCTGACAGTTAATTCCCTTCACATCTCCTATAGCAGGACAAGAGGTACTGTTCCCAGTGTCCTTGTGAGGTTACAGCCTGCTCCCACCCCACATGACTCAATCAAAGCATTCCAAAAAACCAAAGGGACAGTCAAGTCTCTGGAATTTCAAAGCAAACATTTTCTGTATGTCTGCTGCTTCAACTCCTGCCAAGTCATTTCTCCTGGTAATCATGTGTTTTCTTTAGCACACCAGCCCAGCTCCTGACTTCCATTTCACTGACAGAGCAGAGGCTTTGATTCTGGTCTGACATACACCTGGATAAATCCACCAAGGTCAACAGAACTACACAGGTATAAACTGAAAAGAAATAGATCCAGATCTGGCTTTGCATAGATGGATATCGTGTAGTAAGAATGCACCACAATTTTTTTGTAGTAAAACTGTACAGCCTGTTCAAGAGTGCACATCCATAGGGAGCAGCAGACACACTGACCTGCTGTGCGCAGGTGCTCTGCTGGGAATGGGATGTCACTGTGGCAGGAGGCAGCTCATGACAGATAACACACCTATCTTAACTGGGGATAACTCAAATACAGATTTTTTAAGCAAACAGGCAGCATCCCCAAAGAATACTAGAGTTCAGGGAGAATGACAATCTCATCTAACATCACTTAAATCAACATTTAATTTACAAACAGCAAAGCCTCTGAAAAGTGTTGCCCTGTACGTAGGGTGATCTAATATAGGACTGCGCTACACTTTAAGGCAAGAGCTGCTAGCTTGTGCCAGTCCACTGACTCAAGGCCATGCTGGCTGGAGCTGAAGGTCAGATCTGAAGCTGCAAGGGTTAAACAGTAAGGTTTGTCCAGCTGTGTCCAAGGGTGAGTGGGGTGGGAGCTGTTAGCAATAAAGAAGAGAAAATGGACTGATCATATTCAGTCTCAGATGCTTCTGAATCAATTGCATACTCTCCGGGGCCGCATCCAGGATGGCACTGCCTGTGATGGGCATGGGATGGAGATGCATTATCACACGGTTCTCCTTCCAGGTATGATAATATGGTCTCCTTTGGTGGACAACTGCCAGTACCTAGAGAGAGCTAGCAAGAGCTGGTTGTTCTTGATGTGCCTGCTCTGGGTGGACTTCCAATGGCTTCCAATGGCATTCCAAGGCAATTGCTCTCTGGCATCTCCCTTGCCTTCCCAGGAGAAGGAGCCATCTACCACTCCCCTGGTTTAGCCCAGATTAACAGCAGTCTTTTATTCTCTGCTGCTACTGCCCCAAACAGAGCTGGTCAGATAAAAGTCCCTTTTCATTAACAGATGTAAATCTAACGAGCCTCCATAAGACTCAATGCAAATTTTTAATCTAAATATGGAGTCTCCACATGACAGGATAGAGAAGTAGAAGAAAAGAAGAAAGGAAGGAAAGCAAGCAGGTTCAGACCCAACACTGGGCTCCACTCGCCACAAAAACAAAGGACAGGTATAATTCTCACAGCTTTACTCATACAAGAAAGAGAAGCTCACTCTCTCACACACTGCTCCCACACACTCTTTATTTCTCTTTTCCTAACGCTCTCAGAGACTTCTGTCTTTACTCAGTCATCCTTGCTCTAAGTTTCTTTAAACTGCAATTGGATAATGTCCTTGGCTCTGGGGGAACCCCTTGTCAGAGGGTTTGCCAGGGATATCACTCCTATCTGACGAAACGCAGAGTAGCTAAATTGCCAAAGGACTGACTAAAGATATCATTCTTTCTTTGTAGTAGAAATCCCCTTTTACCAGCAACTATTTTTAAGGAACTCTAAAACACAATACATATGCTTGTACATTCATGCTCCTGTATTTTATTTTCTGTCACATAAGATGCTGAATATCTGAATATTGTGATCCGTGTGTGTGTCTCATGGGGAATTTGGACCTTAGCCTGTGCGCTTGCTACCCTTGACGTTAGAGATCCCAAATACGTAGGCACCATTTGAACCAATTTCCCCAAACCCATTTCATTTTTTCTCTCTTACTGAGTGTACATGTGGCTCTTAGTCACACACAAAAGCCCTGCGCATAACAACACACAGACAACTCTGCAGTAAATGTAAAGAGGGGATTGCTTTATTCCTTTAGGCTTCCAGTGTCTTCTCTCCCTGCCCTGAGCCATGTCCCACAATCTTATTTGCTTTAAAGAATAACCCTCAAAATACTTTTCAGGAACTTGGTTAATCTGGTATTACTTATGCTTCTAATATTTCAAGGAAGACCTTGAATTACATTTAGCTAACAGGCAGTGTGTAGCTATGGACATAATTATTTCTGAGGTAAAGACCTTGAGCTGAATGTGCATATGGTTTACATTTGTTTTTTAAGAGAAGTCCCTAATGAAGCACATTCCCTATCCCACAAGGCATGATAGTCTGCAAATATGGTGGAGATGAAGTCTCTCCATTAATAATTAAATTTTTGTTGCTACCACAGTGGTGAGCATCAGGCAATTACTTTTTGTCTTTGGAGCTATTTGTTCAGATAGGTTTGTAAATAAACCCCTGCCTTCATGGGCCTGATACATTGGAAAAAAAAATAAAAAAAAATAGCAAGCTACCTCCTGTTTCAGAAGATGCCAAGGACTGCTGCAAATGTAATGAGTTCTGCCCCAACCACCATATGCATTTTGTCTGCATTTTGTTCACAATCTCGGATATATTTATCAACAAGCAATAAGCAGAAAGCAATATCCACTACTTTTGCTCATTTCAAAATTAATAAAAGAATATTTCTGAGGAAGTACATAAACTCTGAGTCAATACAAGGAGTTGTTAAGGCCACTGCTGTCATATACATGAAGCCCTCAGGATTGCTTTTGTGCTTGATGAGTGTGGCTTTTGTGTCTCAGCCAGGGTGTACATTGTACCAGTAACACAGTCTTTCCAACAACCACCTGAACAGCTCAGTGTTGTGACCTTATGCACGAGGGGCCCAGACAGAAGAGGCAGAGCTCAGGCACAATTGTTTTGGTGATGTTCTTCCTACTGCCACCAAAGGGGACACGAAGGATGTGAGTTGGTGACTGCTGCTGGCCAGGTGTTCTCACCAAATGGGGCTATCAGCCTACTGATGCTGCCTCTTCCTTCAATGGCAGCATCCCTAGCAAGTCTTGCACCCTAGGACCCAGGCAAGCTGGGGCTCACAAGCTTCTATGCAGATGCTTGGAGCACATACAATTTAGACTCTCACTCTGTCTTAACACCCTCCCTCCACCTCCATGCCAAAATCCAACTATGAGAACTTGCAGTTTGAAGGTGTGCTGTTTTTTTGCCACAAGTTTTCAGTCATCAGTAACATGTTTGTGGTGCTGCCACTTTTCCTTTCTTTTTGTTTGCTCTTAAAAACACATTTTTGTGGTAAGGAAGAATGAAGATGGCTCTATATTTTGGAACATAGAAGGCTGACATTGTGCCAGTGAAACTATATTAAGAAGAAGTCTGGGCTAAAGTGTTTATAACCAATAATGAATGTAGACATCCCTTTTTCTATTCACAAAGCTTGCAAAAAGTTTTTTGGTATTTTTTGTTATGCAGCATCGTTCTATAACACCTCTTATGGATCTAGGTCAGGTTTTAGCACTTGTTTATAAACAGCTCACTTCAACTATATCTTGGCATATTCAGTGTTTATGGTGTGTGGCTGAGCAATTTTCATCACACCTGACTGTTACTGTTCTCTGTAACTGAAAACTTTTGCAAAGGGCAGAGAGTTTGGTAACTTCAAAATGCCTGCAAAAACAATCTGACTATATGAGAAATGAAAAGTGTTCTTTGAACTTTCCATGAAAAATACCTGGAAAGAGCGAAGAATACTGTTAAAAGAGACTTTACGTTACTTTTCAGACAAAAATTATACAGGGGAGTTAGGGTTAAAAGTCCCTATCACCAGGTCAGAATTAAAAAAATGGAACGCTGTAGTACTTATTCCTAAACCAAACATTATACAAGGTGGAATTCAACAGCAAAGTTAAATATAAAATAAATCCAACAAGATTATAGAAGGGCACTGCAACCCTGTCCCTGCAGTGACCCATGTAATAGCTCTATGCTGGTGCTTGTGATGACATGTCAGCAATCCCACGTTAAATGTACTTTAAAGGCACATTAGCTTCTCCTCTTTTTTGTGCTTCCAGAGGTTTCCTTTACTCCTTTATGAACACATTTCAGTGCCTTCTGCCCTCTTCCCCTTACCCCCACGTTATCTGTGAACAACATTACGTTGTTCTCTCCTGACCTTCCTCCTCAGCTGATTGATGCAGTGAGGAAAGTCTTTCGAGATACCATCTCTTTTTTTTTTTTTTTCTCTTGTGTTTTTAGCAGAAATTCCTTCACAGCAGCTTGTTCGAAATAGCTGCTGTGTGCAAGTGCTTTTGCAGCCACATTTGCTTTAACGCTGGCAAACAGCTAACACTGTCTTCATGAGACACAGGGGTAGAAAAGGCAGACATAGCCCTAGAGCAGCAGTATCAGGAGCAGAGATGAGTAAGGGTGCAAAGAGCAGGTCTATGTACCAGGTAAATACTACCTATCTGGGGTGAGGGGAATAAAATTTTTTTTATGAACTGGAGGATGGATAGATATGGGTGGATATTTAATATCATATTTGACACTTGTGAAGTTACATATCAGATAGCATTTAATATAGGCCCTTGTCATTTGATTTCAATCATGAGCTCTTCCAGAAAATTAGCCCTAAAATTGTAAGTTTTGGAGAGCTTAAAACACTATAGTTGCTCCACAGATGTTGTGGGTAGGCAGGGGGAGCTCATCTGAATGAAAAAAACACAAACTTCTTATTTTGAGGCCACAATTACAACCTCCAAGTTTGAAGGCTGGCAATGGTGAGGACATTTTTTCCATGAGAAACAGAGCAGATGAAGCATGTTTTCCCCTGGATTACTTCTTTCTCACTTCAGCTCCTCCTCTCCACATATCTCCATCTCCCCTTTACCAAGTGCTCTGTTGCTTCACCTCTTTTTGGTATCTCTGGGTCCCTCACTCCAGGCCCCCGGTGCCACCAGCTCACCAGGGCCAGGCAGGGCGAGCAGCACCCACCCGCTCTCATGCTTTGGGGCTGCTGGGGCGAGAGCTGGCTCCCACTCCGCCACTGGTTTTCACAAAACCCAGCAGAATGTAAGCAATCCTGAGAGCTTTTCTTCACTTAAATTTGGTTGCAATGGATCAATGGGTAAAAAAATTATTCAAGGAGGTGTGGATTATTTGCCTCTGCTCACCTGCAGGCAGTGGGAGAATACAGGTTTAGGAAACCAGGCTAAAATCAGCTATTCCTTTTTTTTAAAAAAAGGAATAACTTTATTCAGAAGTAGCCAGTTCATAATTTTGCTGTGAGATGACAATGATGGAAAGCTTGAAACATCTGTAGCACTCTGTTATTAATGCTACTTGTGATAGAAATACTGGACATGGACAGCTCTGGAAGTACCCCCTCCTAATGAACTGTCATCCCTGAACTCCTGAGCTGTTTTTGCTTGTGCATTGTCAGAAACTCATTCCCTATTCAAGCAGTAAGTTTTGTAATAGCAGTCAGGACACACACTTTTTCATTCATGTGAATACAAGGATGTATTCCTGCCTTGAGTGCAAAACTCAGTGGTAGGAGCTACCACGAGGAATTGCACCTGTCACCTGAGGCTTACATTTTAATGAACATTAGCAAATATCGCCATTTGCTGCCATTTGGATCTTGCAGTGAAATGTGGCTGATTGTACGTGTTGGATGTAGGAGCTTTATTAAAATCCATCAGTTCATGCTATGTGCAAATAAAAAAAAAAGGTATATTCCACTTGCATGTATAGTTAGTTTCTCTGTGCACACACTTTTCATTTACACAAAACATCTTCAACACCTGTTTTTGTTTTTCTTGCTGAAAAATAAGACAAAGTTATTCCTTGTGCTTCTTGCACTATTCTCTTTCACCATGTGCTAACATATATGATGGGAAAATGGTCATGGCCTTGTAGAAAGCAAGAATAGAAATTACCCAGGTTTCCTAGTAGTCCCATTTGTAGTAAGTATTGCCAAATCTTGACATTTTATCAGAAGGTATTTTGTTAAAATACCTTTCTCAAAGCTCTGGTCCTTGAATTAGGTTAATATTCCTGTAATAAATCAACTGCACCTGAATGGTTTGAAAATCAGAATATAAGTAGAAAGAAATTCCTTTTTTACATCTTACTATTTTTAGGTATTCATCATACTTCCAGATTTGGAGTTGATGCTGCATACAAATGACAGTGAATGGTTTGGGATATATTAGACGAGGGAAAACCTCATAACTGATGAACACAAGTTACCATGTATCCTTCCAGAAGTCATGTATGGTGATTCCAGATTTTCCAGGAGCCTTTTAAGGGCAGGGAGAATAGAACTTACATAATTCCTCCTTTTCTCTTTTTTTTCCCCTTAATATTTTAAAATCTGAACCTTTCAAACCACACCTGTGCTCTAAGCTAGCAAAGTCAACCAGAACAATTTACAGGAAAAAAAAAAATCTTAAAAGAAAAGATGTGGCACTTTATGATCTTGCAGTGTGGTATTCCTTGGAATTTTGTATCAGGTATCACAGAAATAAAACACATAAAGGCAAGGTTAAATGAGAAATGAACAGTCTCGTAGTCCTGAACAATTCACTAATTTTTTTTTCAGAAAAGGGAAGCTCTCAAGCGCCCACACTATCAGGCAGGGGCCTGTACCACCCTGGAATGACAACTTCTTTTTTTTACTTCTGGAAAGCATAAACACAGACTAATATTACTTTTGGGAGACTCTGCCTAGCATAGTTTATGTGGGAGTTTTCTGAAAGTTTGCCCCAATAAATGATTTACTAAGACAGTAAAAAAGATCAAGAAAGCGCTGACCTGGCCTCTCAAGACAAATTACTTTCTTCACCCACTCCTTGAAATCCTTTAAAAACTTCTTGTAATGATTAATTTCCCAGAATTCTAAAATCTGTTGAAGATCAGGGCCCATAACTACCTCATATCTCTCTTGGGATAAAGACATGGCATGGTCTTGGATTGAATCCCATCCGGTGCATCCACGCGTTTGCTTTGAGCATCCGTTTGTTTTACTTGCTACCTGAATTTTCCTACAGAGTCATTGGGGTTTCAATATTTTATGCCGCATGTTTTTCTACTAAAAACACAAGAGAGTGTTTTGCCCTTCTTTTTTATATTCATTTTGTCAAAATAATTTGTTTCACTCATAGTAAAGACAAAACCAGACTCGCAGGGAGGAAGGAAGAGGCAAGTGGGAAGATGCCAATAAAGGCAGAGAAGAGAGATAAGGGAGATAGAAACGACTACATGTAGCTGGGGGCGGTCCCCTGCCTTTCCACAATACTGGTGCCTTGCTGGGGCCCCTGAGCAGTTTCGCAGTATACGTAATAAAGAAACAGTGGTAGGAGACACATGGAGAACAATGAGAAAAAAAATTACAGGCATAATTATGCCTCGTTAGAGGTACTTTATGACAATAAACAATGATATGTATTTCTGGTGATAATGATCCTGCACTTATTCTAATTCCCCCTACAGTGCCACTGCTGTCTAATACAGGATATTTATGTGAAAGATGAGTTAGAAAATTAGATTCCATTATAACAGCATCAGGTATAATAAACAAAAGTGTGGAAAATAACCTCTCTCTTCCTTTACTGCTTCTGCACCTGTCACTTCCAGTGATTTCCACCACCCACCTATAGACATTAAACATCTTACAAGCATCACTAAGTCTCATATTGTCTTCATTTTACTGAAGGAGAAACTGAGGCATAGAATAACTTGCCTGCAGATATGGACCTACCAAGCAGCTGGGCTAAGCACTGGGCCAGTCTGCAGTTGTATGCTTTAACTGTTTCTGATGCTTCTATATAGAATATTATTAGTTACTGGCAATCTGTAGTAGGCAAACCCACAGGAAGGCCTTATTAGCAGTGCATGAACACAGGGAGAAGAGCTTCTGCTCCCCAGAGGAGCTCCCAAAAGGCTCGCAGCTTTAATAGACCTATAGAAGCTCACATTGGGAACAAAGATCTTTTAAAACATTGCCCCCATAGTAATTTTAATTATGGCAGATCATTAGTCAGCAAACCCATGCTCAGGGACCTCTTATTGAGCAAGGAAAACCTCATATCCACAGCTGCAGCTGCGAGTGCAAGCTGGAGTGCCTCGCAGTGCTAACAAAAGCAATTACAGAAATATTTTCAAGACTTTTAGCAGATCCAGGCAGGACAGTTTATTCACCTACCGCTACTGGTCTGATCGAGTGGCAAAACCAGGGAGGAGAAAAAGTGCTGGTGACACAGACACTGCCGGCGGGGCAGCCAAGGGTCAGGTGTTCGCCTGCTTTTTAGCAGTAATTTGGTACCTTCAGGGCTGCGTGTGCCTTTGAAGCACAGTGCAGTTATTTTTAAAGGCTCCCATCAATGAGCCCATCATGTAACTTAAGAAGAAATGGCATTGTAATAGCAGATATAATATTTTTCTTGCAGAGTCTGCAGTTCTCCGACACGTCTGCTTGACTCTCCTTTCATAGCGGACAAACATCCTGGCAGGAACCAGTTAACAGGGACAGCGAGGAGCAGACAAGCAGCAGCTCTGGAGGAAGGCAGTCTTGTATTTAAAAAGGAAAAACCACCACCAAGAAGCCCACAAAAAAGCCACACTATTTATTTTTCTGGAAGGTGAGTGGGAAGACTTTCAAAGCGTGGCTGTTATGCTGTTTTGGCACAAAAAGTACTTTTCCAAATTGAAATCTTCCATCGGGCTGGCTTGGAAAACGACATGTGGTTTATAACGATGGCTTGTTCTTTTCGGCTTTGCCTCCTCTTCCAGATTAAAGTCAGCAGCTGGGAGCATCTCTGGGAGGAGGGAGGAGTGTGTAAGAACCACAGCATCCCTAGCACGTTTCCACTGCCTAGCCCTGGGATCTGCAGGTAGTAAACACAAGCACTCTCCCTAAAAGGACGTTGCTTGGCAGGATACCGAGGGAAAAAAAAGAGACTATTGCCGAGCTGGGGAGTGAAAAGAAGTTGTTATTTGCTGGCACAGGGGAAAGGAACGAAGGATGCTGAAAGGGTACTGGGCAGCTGCTTTTCCGGCTGCTGTGGGAGCCAAGGGAAGAGCCTTTGATCTGCTGAGCAGGCCTGGGCTTGCCGCCAGGACCTATATCCTTTCTCCAGCAGTGACAGCAGGCTTCCTCACTAGTTCCTCTCTGATTGCCGAGTCAAAAAACAAGTGACATAACTCATATAGGGACTTCACTGAAATGTTTCTATTATCACCAGCTCTGCAGAAAACATATGCTACAGATGCCTCAATCTGAAATTATCTTCTCTTCCAAGGCAGGGAAAAAAAATAAAAAGAAACCGTGAGGTCCTCTGGATTACATCTTGCAAAGCCTCATAAAAACCTCTCTAGCGTACTGGTGGATTAAACAAACCCATTGGTTCTACAGCTGAACTACCATATCTGCATAACACCTTGGCCAAGAAAGACCTCCCCCAAATTTTAATGTGCTCTTACCTGTTGTGACTGGGAGATTCAAATAGGAATATGGCTTCTAGACCTATACCTCAAATGATATCATCAAGATAGTACTAACTAAAGAATGAGCTATTTCAAAATAATTGTCAACAATTTTTAGCAGAGTGATGTGAAGAGCGGCCTGCTTGATTTGTGGTGTTGCCCAAGAAAGGGCATTATGAAGGTGGCTATGTTCCTCAGCTCTCAGACCAGAACAACCAGAGTATACAGAATTTCCTCCAGCACCAGCATGCCTTTAGTACTCATCAGCATAACATGCTATCGCCATCCCTGCAGGTAAATTCTGCTTGGATGCAATCCATGTTACATCTTACCCTAGAACCAGCCACGATTTGAAAGTCTCATCACTTGAAGCACAGAAATATGCTATGTTCTATTTCTAAGGAAGCTGAATCATACATTTTTGTGTGACATAACAAAAATTCACTTCACCTTCTTTGCAGCACAACAGCTTTTGCACCATTGCCTCCCCTTCCTTTTGATGCTCACCATCACTACTGAGAATGCGAGGTTGCAACACGCTAGGAGTACTGGCTCAGGAGTTTGGATGGTCCCATAAAGTTAACTCAGCCAAGCACTTCTGTTCTCTCAAGAGTGCTTCCACCTTGCTATCAGGTACTTGCTGCTCTGTATTAATGTCACTTGCATGGCAGTGGCAGCTTCCCTTAGGTGGGGTCCCCTGCAAGATGCACTGGATGGCACCGTATTAGTTCTCTTTCCCAGGTCATAGCTTAACACTGCTGAACTCAGCTGGAGCCTTGATAGTTGGGTCAGGTTCTGTCTCCAGCCATTATCATACTGACTTCAACTTGCTCTTGATGAAACCCTTAGTCCCTGGTGCCACTTGGGGCACCAGTTTCAATCTGTGATACTGTCTGCTGCTTTTCATGTGCACAGCACTTGCAAAGATTTTTGTGCTCTTTTCCCCCCTCCAGCTGCTAAGTTTTACTGAACCTATCAGACATTGCTACACATTAGAAGACATTTTAAACACAAACTATTTATGAAGTTGGGTGTACTGAGAAAGGAACAAACCACAGAATATGAGAAATGAGTTTTTAAATCATTGGCTAAATTTTGCCTTCTAACACACACAATCAACTTCCATAGAGTTCTTTTTGAACCTACACACCTGAAACCTGATTTTTTTCACTTGAGACACTGTCTCAATTGTGTGCAGCACGCATTGGTGGAACTCTTAGCTGGAGTAAACCTATGCTGACAATTAGGATTTATATCAATTTTAAGAAGCTGTTTTTCTCACTGCAACACTGCAAGAGCAGCCAACCTCCACCTTGTTACAGCTGTCTCAGTCAGTGGCTAAGGCAGGCTGCTCAAGACAAGAACAAGGCAAAGTAATGTTCTTTCTCCCAGCCATTCTCCCAGCTCCAGTGACATGCAGTTCAGCAATTTCCCTAGTCTGATGTGGTATCCTTCACAATCCCTTAGTGGATTTTATTTCATTTGTTTGTGTCATTGCTTCCTGAACCCATATAGGAACAACAAAACATCTAAATAGTTTTGTGCATTTCAGGAAAACAGTGAATTTTCTTCTCTACCTGTGTGCAATTCAATTTCAGCTTTTTCGGCACACTCACATCAATGTACCACGTGTGTGATTGCCTCCTTGCTTTTTTCTACCTGTAATTGTTCACCTTTCTGCTGATAACACTGACTGATGCAAAGACAGAGGTGTAAACAGAAAGGGGATATTTGCAGATGCAGAAACACTTAAAATGTCTGTCAAATGGAAAAGAACAACACTGATTGGGAAAGAAGTTATGTTTTCCATCCTCCAACTGCACATTGCAAAAGATGCAAAGTTTGTTAAAAAGGACAGCTTTGAAAAAGTAGTTGGCACTTTAATTTTTAAGAGAACTCAATGATGAGATTTTCTGCTATGTAAGTACTTGAAGCTTCCTTTTCAATTTGTCATTAGTAATAAACACACAAGTGTAGAAATGTCAGTCAGGCTTATAGGAACTTAACACTAATATAACTAGAGATAACGCTGCAGAACAACTGGAAGCATACAACAGCAAAGCCCTCTTCGCTCTCTGTCCACAGCTGCATAGAGGGTTAAGCTGCGACAAGTCAGCTGAAGGACTTGTCAGAATTATCATACGGCAACGTATTAATAAGCTGGAATTTGGCCCAAAGAGATGACACAAAGAACATTTTGCTGTGACAGATTTTGCCTGCCATTGGCTTTTTGAAGCTGAAGGCCCATGATGACTTGTTTTTTCCTATGGCTGGGAAGCAGGTGGCCACAGCCTCCAACAGCACCTGTCACTCACCTTCTCAATGCAGCTTCAGCAAGAACTATTAAGACCTTCCTTCTGAATTCAGCGCCAAACAGCCCAAATTTGGAGATCAGGTGGGAGACCTAATGCCAGTAATTCTTCAGCTAGTAGCTCTTCTTCCTATCCTTTTCCCATGCCTGTGACTCCGGCAAAAGACTCAGTCACTTAAAGAGCATCACATACTTAGAGAGCTTCTTAAATTGGTACCAGCCAGATCTTACTTAGCATAGCAGGCTCCTGGGATGTAGAGCTGGGAATCAGCCTGCTGGAAAACCATCTCAGGCTATATGCTTTTGCAATCTGGTGGTAGCAAAAACCAGCAGCATATCTCCTAAGCCTCTTCTTCAGACTGCTGACAGTTCTATGTGTCTAGTATGTAACTGGCATCAGACAAAGGGAGGTAAGCCTATAGAGTCAGAAATAAAAAACACTCACTAAACCAGATGTGACACAGCTATCATAGTTTCCACTTATTTTTGTACATCTTTAATAATTGCCAATCTGAAATGGGATCAGCTGACTGGCTGTAATATATAACAAATATGTTCATCTTTATATATGTCCCTAGTTTCCTTCCCCACATGTACATGTTTGAAAAGCCTCGTGTTTTGCAGCCTTCACCCAAACATCTGCAATCATTTATGGAATAAAACAGTCTGCCATCTCAGCCTAGGTTTTTCACTGCACACTACAACTGATGTGATTTTGGTATTTTGGATTTTCAAAAGAAACAAATAGGTTTCCAGGCAAACCACATCACAGAACATGCCACGGTTATCAGTTCAAAGAGCCTCACTGGCTCAGCAGCTAGTGCTGTGTTTCATCACGTCTTCCTGAGGTCAGGCAGGGAAATGCTAGCCCAGGAAGACACATCTGTGTGTATACAAATAGCTTCAGTCTTCAGTTGTTCTCTCGCTGACTGCCCCCTGAAGTAATCCTCTGCAAAGCACAAGAACTGTCAAGTACAGGCTTGGCCAAGGGTAGACTTCAATATGAATCATGCTACATTCTGGAGCGTGGGTGTTTTGTACGATCATTTTAGGGATGAAGGAAAACAGACTGATTGAAATGGAAATTGTTATTGCACTATCCCATCACCTTACTACGAAAAGGTCCCTCACACTCATTTACAAAAGTGTATTCTGCTTACATTTTGGCTTTCGTCTAGGCCACACCAGAGCTAGAGTGAGAAATAAACTCCCTAATGATCCCAGAGAGTGAAAGCAAGACTGGATTCAGGATGGACCACTTTGACCTTTGCTTCTCCAATTTGGCAAAAGAAGCTAGTTGTATTTTGGGTTCCCAAGAGGACCCAGCATGGATCCAGGCTCCAGTGAGTGACAGGTTAGACTGGACAGAGCAGAGGCAAAGCAGAACTGCCTCTGGGGCTGCTCCCAGCTAACCTGAACATGGTTTCAGTTAGTAGCCTCAGGCAAATCCTAGGCTGATGCCTATGAACTTTTCTGAAGCAAATTCAGCTGCATAAATGAAACTAAGGTGTTGTAGTAAGGGGCAGTGAGATCATGCTAATAGCTCAGCATCGGTAGATACTGATTAAACACATTGCTGACTAATCCTGACAGGCTACCAGTGATAAATTTACATCAGTCTCTACAGACATCCAGTAAACTTTCTAAACAAATATCCTTTACTAAAATGAGAGGAATAAACTGTTCAGGGGACTCAAATGAGTGCTGAGTTTTTTAATACATAAACCCTTTTGAGTAAGACGTTACACTACCTTGATAAATGGGTTTGAACATAGCTGAGCTAGGGAAAATACGGTATAGTAGACACTGTATTTCAGATGAGGTGGAAGGGCTACAGCTTCAGAAGACCACAAACATCAAATGAAGTGGCCTGATACCTTGATGTAAAAACTTAAGTCAGAAATTAAGAAAATGCAAAAGATGGCTGTAAGAGTGACTGAGGAGTTTCACCCTTGGAAATCAGTCCCTGCGTTGTCACTGGAACTACTGTCTGGTGCTTCTTTTCCCTGTTTACAGTCTGACATATGCAGGCACATACTGCTGTGACTAAGATTAATTTTATCATAGGTTATATGCCCTCATGAAAGGGCCTCAAAGAGTGGGGGTTGTTCAAAGTAGACTTTCAAAAGCACAGGTTTCTAAAAATGTGTTCTTAAAGAAGAACTAGATGAGCTTTGCAAGCCGTATTTTCCCAAGGGCAAGCTGACCTTTTTTTCTTTGTTTTTTTATCCCTGAGGTGTGGGACTTCTTTTCACACACATAGATCCTGAAAGATCCAAGTGAGGAATGATTCTTCATGTTACAAATGCCTCCTCTGCTGTCCCTACACGCTGCCTGGCAAAGTCTTCTGAGCTTTAAGGTAACATCACAATGATTACTTTTGAAAGTAAGTCATGCTTGGCATTGCAAATTTTAACTGTTTGTAGTGCTCTGGTTTTACACAAATACGATTGCTCCAATGGTTTCATGGGAACAGGCATGCTTATCTGATGAATAAATATAACATTCATAAGCATGTGGCCTTCCTTCACGTCTGCCTCGTCCAACAATATGGTACTACTATTCCTTTTTGACTCGAGATGTTAGTCAATTTTGGACTAGATGGTTGCTATTGCTAGGAAAGGACTGTGGTGATAGAGTAAGCATCAATCTTTGGATCTTTGTTAACAAAGAATAAAGGGAGTCTGACTTTCTTCAACTCTGGAAGAATCAAAGAGACAAAGATTTCTTTCTTGCAAATCTAAGTGGCTATCAGCACATACTTTAACCAAAAGTAGTCACTCCATATTCCCACCCACCCCCAGTGTCATGCCCTGAGGTTTTCTGTGCTATGTCTAGCATTTTTGATGTACCCATGTGACTTTCTGTTCTTTCTGTCACACACTGATAGGTACAGCTCAACAAATGAATGCCCCAGCTCCTGTGTTTACTATTGCACTTTGGTCTTAAGAGATATTCACCATGTTTTTATGTTTTGGGTGATGACAACATGTTGCTTCAGGTCTATAAAACAACTTGGTTTGGATATCTGTACTAAATGGAGGACAGTTGCTAGACCCACAAGCTCCCATGCAGATTCTCCTCATTCCCCAGCAAGCCAATGTTCTCCAGGCCAACCAGCAGGATTTGTCATAAAAGCTACTTTACAAAAAGTATTATTTCCTTTCACCTCAGTGCTACAATCCTGTTGCAGAAGAAACACCTGCACTGCTCTGGAGTTGTGGCAAGTCACACAGAAATGTTTTAGCTTCACATAGAAAAGTCGCAAGGAAATGTTTAAAAGTCTGTAATGAAAATGTCCCCAGAGAATGGGCTGTTCACAAAGGATCACTTCAACTCCTTTCAGAGCACGTATTAAGGACAAGGTTTGATGGTAGTTGTCTTCAGTGGCAGTACTGATACAGATATCCTAGTCACTTTCTGCCACTTCTGCATCGCTACATCCCCACCTGTACTAAAACAGATCAGTTGGCTGGTGCTGTCAGCCAGATCAGGTACATGATACACATCACTGCTTTTACATTCAGGTTTTTTTCCCTTCTTTTTTCTTCTTCTTCTTTTTTTTTTTTAAAGCCAGATTCACAACACAGCTCCAGAAAATAGCTGTATTAGCAGAGTTGGAGGGAGCAAGAAACTGTGAAATAGGGACAGAGCATCACTTCTGAAGACAATGTGCTATCACTGCAGCCTAACTTTAGGTGCATGGAGAAGCCCCTGTCTTTACACTGCTTATGAGAGCAGCCCAGGGAGATTTATTTTCCTAAGCTGAAGTTGGCCTTTATATATATATATATTTATATATACACACACACATATATATAAGGTCTATATAACCTTTACTTCTCTCCATATTGCAGGAAGATTTCAAATTTGTACACTGATTTTTACCTCAAAATGAGGAGCGATGTACTACCTTGCAACCAAGGAATTAGACCTGAAGTCACAGAGATGCTGATATTTAAACAGATTTACAAAACCAAACCTACTTAAACATCTGGTCTGCGTAGGGGTTTCTGTGAATTTTACCAGACACCTATCCACATCATTAAATACTTAAATACATTTCTCCTCGTCTACATTCACATTGGCGTAATTAAGATGAAGATTTGATTCTAGTTCTCTCAGGGTTCTTTTTTATCTATTGGAAGAAAAGATTTACTGCCTGGATAATTGGTGTATGGTTCTGATTTAATGAATCAATAATTACATACCCACCTCTAATAATGCTCAGATCTTTTAAAAGATCTCTACAATGCAAGTCATTCACCTGAATGTATGAAGCATCTTCTATGTTCACTGTTATAACAATGCCAAGATCCTCTTTTTGTGCTGGTGAGCTCTGTAAAGCTGACACACCTAAGAAGAGAATAGGCTCATCTCCATTAGATTTTACACACCTGCAATAAAACTGTTAAAAAAATTAGTTTTGTTGCAGAATACTTCACCTTGGCAGCATTGTGAAAGCTAGAGGTATACAATTTAACATCGGGCTCAGCCTGGATTTACTTTGATATTTGTCAATGAAAGGGTGATTTTTACAGAATATCCTTTTGAGAACAGAAGAGAACTTTGAAGTCTTCTGCTGAAAAGACAGTGAATTGTGTAATGAGCTGATCCTCGCTTTGTATTCCACAGGTGAAACTTAGTGTAATGGCCGTGGAAAGTTAAGCACTGTGTCAATAATAGAAACTAAAAGCAGTCAGTGCAGAAGCATTAATTACATGTGAGGGAAAAGCAGAGAGTGAGTCTCCACTTTAGTCTGTTGTCTTGGAAGTTCACCAGGAAACTGGAGAAGCTTCCCACCTGCCCCAGCATTGTGTGAACCATAATGGAGTTGGGTCAGTTTGTTTGTTGAAATGTTTTTCTAAAAGATACTGGCCTAGATTCACCTTGGAGCTGTCCGTGTGTTTTCTTTCAGTCAGTTACTGCAAATCGGGCAGTTGCAAGAGTATCTATACGGAGAGCCCAGGGGATTCACTTTTCCTGGTCTAGACCAACTGAGACTTCATGGGCAGAAGAAGGACAGACTTTTAGCAGGCACGGAATACAGGTATAGCTACTGAAAGGGCAGTTCATTTCGGTAAGTAGATAACCCCACTCGCTTCTTTCCTATCTGTGTACCCAGACTTGCTTCCATGGAAAACCAGGGCATCCAGGAAGATGGTTGCATCCTGGTCGCTTTCCAGCATGCAGCACACCTGGGGCACCAGGACTCTGAGGGTCCAAGGACTTTACCAGTTCAGACATAGGCACTCTGACAGAGGGAGGGCACATGCGGATGGACCAGGAGAAGAGACTCATGTAATAAAGGAGTGGAAAAGGTAATTTCTTATTTCCCGCTCATCTGGCTCTGGACACTGAACTGTAAGCCCCTAGTATTGCAAACATTTTAAAAAGTTACTGGATGGTAAGTGGGTGTTAGGTCCTTGGTACAAAGAATCAGTACATTGGAGTCAGCTCTGAAAATCGGTGAAGAATGCAAACTCTTTCAAACGTCCCTAGATCGAATGGTTTCCCCGCTTACGTTTTTGTAGAGCCACGCCGCCTGAACTTTTTTCTTTGGTTAGCAGCCTCAGCCACGGCATTAACCAGTACCGTACCCCGAGCCCGCCCTTTCCCAGCTCTCCAGTAGAACAATAACTCCCTCTGGTGTTTGCCTGCTATTGTTACTGCCTCAGCCGCGGCCCTGGGAAACCCTGCCAGGCGATGTCGGCCCCGCGAACCCCTTTTCCCGGCCGGGCGGCGCCTCACGCGGCGCGCGGGCAGGACGGTGTGCGCCCCGCAGGCGCGCGCCCGCCCGCCCCGGGGCCCCACGGCTGCAGGTGACGGGCACCGCGTCACGCCAAGCGGACTGCCAAACTCTGCGGCCGCCGCCGCCGAGCGGCTCGCGGTGGGTGCCAAAGACTCGTTGACGCGCTCCCTCCGTTTATTTAATTACACGAACAGTAGGCTTGTTGCAATGCGCCTGGACGCTTTACTGATGAACGCTGGAACTTCCCAGCCCAGCCCTGAGAGAGTCAGGATACGTACAGGGCTTTGTCAAGTGGTTGGATGATAGTTCAGAGTTGACGAATTACTGTGTCCCAATTGCTCTCGGGACGGACAATGAGGAACTGTCATTCAGCTACAAACTTATTTACAGGAACGCTGTCACAGCTTCAAGGCTCAAATCTGACCTACGAGTGAGTTTCAAGCTGTATCTGCAGGCAGAGGAAGCAAAATGAGATGCAAGAGAATTAAGCTCCTGTCCTTCAGGCTAGACCTTACCTAGCTATTGCCATAGTAATGGTGATTGTCAAATTTTTAAATCTAAAATTTGCAGGAAAATCTAAACCTTCCGTGTTAAATATATATCACACAATCGTTTATGAGTAAACACCCCAAAAATTTTCTTTTTCCAGATTTTTGCTGTAATCAGATGATGAAAGAAAACACATCTGCAAGACAAGATGAAGGAAACTAAATGTTTGGGATACTAATTTTGCCAAACAGGCTATTTTGCTGAGCTGTTGAATAGAAATTCCTTCCAAAGCATCATTCGATCATTCAGCTGCGTGATCTCTCCAAACAGCCCACAGGCTTTTTCTGTTTGACCTAAATGTCTGGAGTTTTGGGTTTTTTTTGTTTTCTTCAGCATATCACTGAATGGGAAACTGTAAGCTGATTACTGTTGCTGTTAATTCACTTCTGGGTGCAAATATCTTTGCGTATTTCAAACACTGGCATATAAAGCTGAGATCAGAAAAGTTAAAGAGCTTGAAAGCTCATACTAAATCCTGACTGTCTGTCTCCCTGGCCAATGCCTCGTATTATGCAAAGCGTTTAACCATACTACACCTTTGATGTAAAACAACTCCCCTTTAATGTGCTGTAATCTCTTATTCCCTTTGTCTCTCAACTAATAATCCTCTTGCACATGGTAATCCACAAAATCACATATGCTCTTTAAAGCTTTTCTTTTGGAAATTATTCATATCCATTTTCTGGGCACTGGCAACTAAGTATTACAGAAAAACTCATTCTTCTGTCTTTGACCAAGACAGTCCGGATTTTTTGTATTCCACCATTCACTGCTTGGCTGGAACTGGGTCAACAAAATGAGTAAACAATTTCTACTTGTCCAGCAGAAAGGTAGTGTGCCTACTTTTTGTTTGGTCAAGGCAGATGCACAACATGTCTGGGAGAGTTAACAGCAAACAAGAAAAATGACATTTTCTATTTGGGTTGTAAAACAGAGAATTAGATTTAGTTGTCTAGAACGATTTAAAAACATGTCCTCCTGGACTACTAAAACAAGCTAGTAAAAGAAAAATTCCCACCTCAGCAGTAATAATCAAGCCCCCTAGCACTGGCACCTGGACATTTACAGGTGTGCTACCAGCTACTCGAAGTTTCATTATTGCACAATTAAATGTTTTTAGATATTGCCATCTTAAGTCAGAGGTAAAGGTTGGGACTAGAGTTAATTCATCAGATCAGCATGTTTATTTAAACGATCTAATCATGACAACTCGTGATAACACGAGTCTCATCAGGTCAAATGTAAGATCCTAAATGACATAAACTGCATTAATTCCAGGACATAATGAATATTAGCCTAAGAGTTCAAAAAAATCTTTTTATTTGCTGACAAACATGCACATTGCCGTAAGTAATTTGTAGCAAGGTGGGAGGAGTGCTGAGGTACAGCTTCCAATGATACAGCACAACCTGCTGATCAGAGCTTCTCACCTTGCCTGTCCAAGCCTGGCCACCTTGACTCACTCCCCAAGAGATCAAGCACAGAAATTTCTCCAGGTTTCCTTTTTAAGGAAGGCAGGGTCTGCTGCCAGCAGGACAGATCCTGGTTGTACTGCTGAGGTCTAGGGGTGTTTTATTCCTCTGCCCTTGTTGGGAGGTGCTTCCCACTGTCCTTGGGCATGGGGACCACCCAGCCACAACCCCTCTGCGTCAGTCTGTCCTACACAGCCACGTTGTCCTCCCCTCTCCTGGGCCAGTGGGCAAAGCGAGGAAGCAGCCGTGGGCTCTGGGTCAACTGCTGACTCACGGCAGCTGCCCTGGGGATGATGGATAAATACACCTGAACTAAATAAATAGTACAGCTCTCTGGCATCCTGAGTTAATGTTTCACAGTGTTCATCATTTAATCTGGTGACTACAAGGGGCTTAAAGTTTCTCCCAAAGTTCTGTGAGACTCTCATCTCCATACAAAATCAAAATTACTTTGCTCTTACTTCATTCAGATTATAATCTACACCTCATGAGTCACAAACTAGAATGCAAACTCCCCAGTTTTGAGAGTTTGAGGGAAGGGATCTTGATGGTCTGTCAGCCCAAGCAGCTTTGAACCTTGTTGGAGGTTTAGGGATGCCCTGCAGACCTGCAGGTCCCTGTTTGGAGTGAATTGCGGTAACACATGTGTCATAGCTCCAAGATTGCCATCCAGGCATAACAAAACCAATAAATAGTACTGATAAACACTCCAAGCTGAAGTGGGCTGCACGTGGGAATCAGGCAGTACTATTTCTAAAAGAAAGGCAGGAAATTAGGCTCTCTTATGCCATTTCAAATGTTTACAGTAAATCAGCAAAATTAATGGTTCTAGCAGAGAGAAACTCTACTCTCACTGAGAAATTCACTGTACTCCAGGCAAACTAGCCAAATATTAATTTCCTTACAGCTGTTTTCACCATTTATTTCCTTGATTTGCCAAAATTAAGTCAGCTGAATTTTCTCATGAGTGCAAACATTTGTGTGGCAAAAAATAAGAAGCTCAAGGATTTAATCCATTTTTGGGAAATAAAGTTAACTTATCAACTGTAAGTGCTAATCTTCCTACCTCACATGAAAGTCCAGAAACTCCAGATATATATGGACTACTTGGGTAACTTGACTGTTTGCATGAAGATTTAGATTCTAAACATTGAAGGCAAACACCTGTCAAAAGGAACCAATTTTAATTTGGTGAGCAGAAAAAAGTGAGGTAAAACACCAAGGTTACAAGCAAGACCCCTAGGAAGACGCTAAACAAAATTTTTCATGCAGATGCATCAATGCATATAAAAAAGAAGTAACCTCATCTCCTCCATTCCTCTCACTAAGGAGGATTATAAGTCCAGCTATCACAGGGAGCATGCTTGTTCTTTTTAGTCCTCATCTAGGCGATGACAAGCAACTCTAGTTTGCCAAAGCTTAATTAAGTAATCGCTTTGCCAAACTTTGTTAGCAGTGTATTGATTAGAAAAACACAGCTTTTAAATTGTTGTGAAATATGAATGAAATATGTTGCCTTGTTCAGTTTCTGAACTTTTAAAATCAGTGTAATCATTTCTAAACCACTGCTTTAATGTTTGTTGATTGAAAAACAAATTATTGAGGTAAAAGCTAATAGTTATAATTAATACAATTTTTCTTTCATCTTATTTCTTAATTGAAATGAGATTAAATGAACAAGAATTAAAATAGAAGCCAATGGAAACCCACTGCATACCATGAGGAGAAGAAAAATTTAGTATTCAGATGAGAAGCTTAATGTTATCAGCATTTACAAGACTGGAATCAGTGTCCAGATTAAAATTCAGGCGCTAATTCCCTTTTTATTTCAGCTTTCTCATCAGTGATAGAGGGCTAATAATCCTTACTTTTCTCATTCATGGATTGTTTCAAGGATGAAAAATACAATGTCAATGTTGAGTATTATCGTACTTAGTTTTAAAACTGTGAATGAAATCATGAAGATATAGCATAAAAGTAAAGAAATAAGGTACTTGAAACCATAAATACACAACACTGAATTTGTCAGAAAATAATAACAGCCTGATGAGGAAAAGAAATTAATCTTTTTTTCTTCAGTGGCAAAGAAACAAAATTTCAGAAATGACCATATGACTTTTTTCCCACATATTTCCCACTAAACAGGTCCATTCTGAAAATGTTTATGGAGTAATTTTTGAGAGTTAAACCTATTACAGGTACGACTATCTTTTGATGTAAGTATGGGTAGAGTCTAAGATTTTCACTTTATAGAAAAGTGGCTCTACAGACAAAGAACAGGAGTGGGGAACTAGTAAAATGTTGTAGTTAAGTGGGTTCCAAAACCCCTAGTGATACATAAAAAAAGAAACTACAAAGCCCTATTTAATTACCTAACTCTATTAAAAAAAATTAACCCCTCCCACTTGGAGAATTCATGGAGAACATAAATGGCTTAATGGCGTAACTAACTACAGAAGGAAAAAAAATCTCCTTAAAATATTAAAATTAATGCCAGCAAGTCATTCATCAGAGTTTAAGATAACATATGACACGCATAATCAGCTTATTATTTTTCCAGGCAGTCAGCAGAACAAGATGAATGACAAACCTTACAAGTTATAGCAATTTGTCAGTTGCTTGTAAACTAATTTAGCTATATTGCCTTAAAAAGTGTGTTGCTATACATCAGGTAATGGTCTGACTCCCTTTTTCACATCATGGACATCACCTGGATACCTCTTCTCTACAGTGGATTTTCAGGACTCACTCCACTGATAAACATGGGAGTGAAATGCTCTGGAAAATTTGGCCCTGTAACTTTTTTACTCCTAATCTCCGCAAAACTTCACACCAACAAGCACCTGCTTATCATGCAGTGTTACTTCGTGGACATTGGCGTGTTTCCTTTCAGAAGAGACAGTCAAAACCCAAGTCTTACATTTACATTTGTAGACTGCAACACAGAAATTTCAACCCACTTTATGCTTCTAGGCATTTCTAAATCAATACGAAGGCTTAAGCTCCAATGCGATTTTTGGTATAAATTCATTTGTTTGGGTTGCAGGACCAGGAACTGATTTAGTTACTCTTTCAAAAACAAACTCAAAGTAATTTTATACTCCTTTCTAAAAAATCTTCAGGAGCAATTAAGTGAATCTGGGATACAACATGGATAACATATGGCAAGGTGTCTGCAAAGGTCTACCTTTGCACATTGTTATTTGCTATGGAGAAGTGTCAATGCTTTTTATGACCTGAGGATCCATCTGTATACTGTGTAACGTGAGGCTGAGACCAAAACAACAGAATTTTAAAAGCGACTGTAAAATTATCAGGTTTTGCATGCTGACATACTTACCTGCATGGTGCTACACTGTTCTGTTCTGACTGATTAAAAGCTGGAATAATTTTAATATGAACCAACATGACGTCAAAAGTACCACACTATGATACCATAAGTGTGCTGTGTTTTTCTGTAGAAAATGAATCCTTTATTAATTACATTTATGGTTAATATGACAGTTATCTGAAGAAAAATAGTTTAATGTTAGGCATTGGTCTAGATGTTCAATTTCCACAGAAAAACAAGGAAGAACGTATGATACCATTTGGCTGTCATAAAATCCATGAAGATGTCACCCTTTGTCATTTCAAAGTAGCTTTAAAACCCTCAGTTAAGACATGCAGGTCTATCATTATGTCAAATCCCAAGCTTTTAACACCAAAACACATGAGTAGTGTTGTCAGATCTGTCAAAACTCCACAACTTTGGCAAATACTAAATGCAGTAGCACCGACTTGGATGTCGGCAGCTGGTCGGCTCTAGCAGGGCCCACTGCGGGCCCGGGTCTGGATGCCTCTCTGGGAGGGCTCCAGGGCTCCCTGCCTCCCTCTGCTCCCAGCAGTCCCCTGGGGCGACCTTCTGAGCTTTCACCTTCTCTAAAAAACCCTGGGTGAGCTTGAGCACAGGGCGAGCTTTCTCGATGATGGAGGGACAGTGAGGGGGATTTAACAGGTGGCTGGCTACTTGACTTTCTGTTTAATTGACCATCTTAATGCTGCTGAGATCAAATTATATTGTTTACAGTGTGTTATGAGACACTACTTCGGATGGGGTATTTTTCATTATTATTGAAATCAAGTAACTGAATGCAAAGGGCAGCTGTGCAAGAAACATATTTTGTAGACAACACCGTACTGTATTACATTACACTACCAAAAGCACACAACGAATGTCAGAAGGTGTAAGTTTTCACTGGCCCAAGTCTTCTGTAGCTGCATCTTTCCGAATGAAGACATACTATGAGAACAACTAGAAAATATTTTAGAGTTTCAGTTTTCAAAGAATGATTTCTTGTATAGTTGCTATGTGCCCAACTCTATATGTCTCAAGGTTTGAAATCATAAAACCAAATATATGTATAAAACTTATGAAAGCTTTTCATGCCAGAAATTGATAATTTAAACTTTGATACATCAGGTCCTTACAGGATTTGAAAGAAGCAGCTGCATGGAACAATTAGGCAGCTGGAGATCAACCCTCTGCAGTGATATAAAGCTCCAGTTTCTGAGCTTGCAGGGATATGAGATATCAGATTTTAAGTAGTGACGTCTTAACATGCAGAAGAGCTGTCACTGCTGTTTTCGGTTTGAAGAAGGGAAATTATTTCTGGGGGTAAAGCCAAATTTAAAGAGGAAGCATTTGGGGAGTGTATTAAGGCTAAAGCTGGAAACTTTGAAATGGCAAACATGTTTGAAACAGCATAGTGTAAGTCTTCCTTTTAAACATTAATTATCACTACATTTACTTTTTCCGAAATACTTGATTTTTAGTCTTGTTTACAATGTCTTCTAGTGCATTTGTGTGTGATAACTCTTACAACCCTAAGGCAAAATGGTAACAGCCTATGGGATCACTTCATTCCAGCATTTTTCAGTCTCTGCAAATTTATTTTTAATAATAGCTTTTTATATTTGTAAATTTATTAAGATGATTCATCAGATCTGTAGACCCTTAAATACTGCATGGAAAGCATACAAAAGTGCTCTATATATACTGACACTGAATTCTGCAAAAACTGGGGGACATCTCTCAGAGCTAGCCAGGTACTATACTAAAGGATCCCCAGCAGTGCTTAGCTCCATTTGCATCTTCTGCCTGTAAAAGAACTCCATATGATAATCGAAATGACTTAGAGTCTCATTATGAACATGAATGGTTACAAAAACCATATACTGGAGATCCCAGGGGAAAACACACCCATGCAGGGTCATAAGCTACAATTTAAACTAAATTCAAGTTGGGGAGAAATCAGAGGACAGAAGATTAGTTATAAAGTGTATGTTATGTATTTTTCTATATAATCAATATAGCCATACATCTGCACATAACACATAAGCTTTCCTAGTGGATGCTGGAACAACAATAAATGCCCTGTACTCAAAATGTAAAAATTTACAGCCTTTATAAGCCTTAATTTAGCCCTGTTGCCTATTTCTTCACAAAATGGCTACTAATTCAGTACACAGAAAAAGCAGTGCTCATCTGATCAGCAACTCTGCCATACACTGGGTTTTCCTTATTGTTCAATGTGCAGTCCCATCATAGGTCTACTAAACACAGCTCATGCTACACCTGAAAGACAGAATTGCTATTTCCTTGGTGGGTAATCTTTTATTTAAAAAAAAAAAAAAAAAAAAAAAAAAAGATTTATTTTAAAATCACCCTTCTGAGGAAAAAAGAGGTTATTTACACCCATTTCAGAGGTGGGGAAATGAGAAGCAGAATAGTTAAATTTAAGATTACCTACAATTCTGGGTGCCCAGTCTGAGATGCTGTCTAATTTTCCAGATTGCATCACCTCCTATATGCAAGGGAGAGCTCCCTGTGACTTCAGTTCTACCTCGGCACTTCCACCAATCAAGTCTGCATCTCCAGCCAGAGACCTATGAAACAATAAGCCTAAAGTAGGCAGGCAGACATGTCCCTGCCCATGGCAGGGGAGTTGGGGACTAGCTGGTCTTTAAAGGTCCCTTCCAACCTGAACCATTCTCTGATTCTGTGATTCTATGACATCTGCAGGAAATGACTTATTTAACATCACACAGGAGCTTTGTGTCAGAAGTGGGGCAGAATCCAGCTCTCCGGAAGCTTTCCATGGATTTAACTGTGACCCCATCCTTTTTATCACTGCAGTTCCCCAGTCTCATTTGGTACACACCTTCTCGCTTCTGCAACAAATGAATCTTAGGCTCAGAGGACAACAGCTTCCCTTATTTCTTATTCCTAGATAACCCCGGATTATCTTCTGAGCAGAGTCCAGTCTGTTCCCCACAGGAGGCAGACAGACACCTTCAGGAAAACATAGTTATCCTTGTAATTAAGGATTGTGACATAACAATAGGTGCCCAATGGAGCCAAAATAAGATTGTGCATGTAAGTTTAAGTCTAGGGTTTTCTAGGCATGTTCTTTTAAAGTAATTTTGGGTGTATAATTTCCTGTGCTTATAGAAAAGCAATGAGAAAACAAAGTAAAAGAGAAATTTCTATTGTGAAGCATTATATTGAAAATCATGAGCATCATTAAATGAGACTGAAATCCACCTCACTGCTGGCTGAAGCACCAGGGGTAACAGATAGCAGGGGCTACCATGCTCCAGGTGGACATGGAGGGGAGACACACATGCCTGTGGGCATTTACAGATGAAGAAGAAAGGGAAACCTCAGGAACCTGGCCCAGACTCTGAAGGTGAGCATGGCATGCAGGAATATGCATTTCCACTTCTCCTCACCTAGCCTGCACCTTTCTCTGCCCTTTCATCCAACTTGTTCCCATTTCTCTCTCTTTCTCCAGCCACTCCATGCAATCCCAGCTCACCCTTCTGTTCCAGCAGTTATTACTCTGGCATCTTCCCCCAGTCTGGACACTCCCTTGCCATCCAAGCCACAGTCTTCCCTCCAACAGTCCCAGCCACCGCTCTCTGCCTCTGGTTTCAGGCTCCTTAGCAGTTCCTCACTCCCAGGTTCTTCATCAAAATGTTGATCAGCCTTTTTTATTTCTGTGCTGTCTTGTTGAGTCACTTTGAGTTTTCTGTATTTTAAAACCCAACTACTTCCAGTTCAAGTCTAGTAAAACTTATCAAGTTCAAAAAGGTTTCCTGGGTCTTTTTGGGAAACTCACTATAAGGAATAGGCTGAATGTGATCTACCTCAAAACATCAACAGACTTGAGGTCTTGTCCCAGCTGGTCCCAGCTGAATCTCCCTCTGACAATGGTGAGTCCTCTTAGAGATTGCAGTTTAACACTTTTCCTCCTGTGGCTTGCCACCTAAGTCTTCTTACCTTGCCCATCACCACCCTCCTAATTTTTAGTCCCAGGCTTACCACAGTGCCATTCTGGCTCCTCATCCATCTCAGAGTCATCAGCAGTTTATAGGTATCCTATGAGGTGACTGCTTTGTCTTCTTGACATTTGCTCTTGCAGCTCCCCAAGGGAATTTGCTTAGGCAAACACTTGGCCCTGGGGTTGAACATCTGACTTCCAAGGTTTCATGCGAAAATGTCAACATGTTTTTTTTTATACAAAGTACCTTGCCATGGTGTGGTGCTTCATGGTTTCTTTCACCCTCAGCATGTGAGAAAGATTTAGCTTTGGAAAGAAGACCATCTTGTTGAACATGTCATGCATTATCTTTCTTTTTTAAAGACGACCATCTTAAAGACAGTGTTTACATTCTGCTTTAGTCTCTTTACTAGGCAACAATGCTTGCTACAAAATGACTTTAAGGGAACCAGGCATCCATACATTAAGTGAAGATCTCTGGAAGAAATCATTAGCTATTTGCTTTATGTGATTCCCTTTGTTCCAACATGAGCATATATGCATAAATAAAACCAGTTGTCCTCAGGTCTTGCAAAAGTGATCTCCATCTGTGTCAATGTGAAAGGCCAGAGAGCTGCAGCACTGCTTGGTACAGCTTACTTGCTGATGCTAGTGAAGAACAATCATGTCAGAGGAGGAAGCAGCCACATCTCATTTTTGTCATTGGTCTGTTGGAAAGCTATGACCCACATTTGCAGTTACCTCCAAGAAAGTTCTCATTTATTCATTTTCAGTTTGAAATGATCCTTTATCAAAAGCACAAGCAGGTATCCTTCAGGGGAATGTGAATTCATACTGCAACTTTCTGCCTGGGTCAAATTTGTGCCCTAAATTAGGGGTAGAAGCAATGGAACTTATTGATGCAAGTAATGTAAACAGGAAAATCCATTTTAAAATCTTTCAAGATTGAATAAAACTGACAAACTAAAAATTAACAAAACCAAGGCACAACAGCAGCTTTCAAGAAAATAAGCATTGTTTAGTAATAAATTTGCAAACCTCTGCAATAGAACAGGCATGTTTCAAGTACAGCACCTGTTGAAGTATTTTATTAGCCTTCCAAATCAAACCCATCATTTCACATTCCTTGTTTGCAGGATCAGATGTCTGCCTCCTTGGAAGCAGGAGTTGCAACAGATAATGCCCTCTGTTACACTTTCAACAGCGCTTGCTAGCTGTTACTTTCTAAGCATGTCTTTCTGTTTTTCTAAATGTTGTGAGAATAGTTTTCATTTTTGCAAATGAGGGGAATGACAGTACCATGGCAGCTGCACTATTTCCAGAAAAGTGAAAGACAAAGGGCATGCTGGCGAGGTTCATGCTGTGCTCCAGTTCACACCCAGGTGAACTTCACTCCTTGGAACTGTCTGTCCTCAGCACTCACTGCAGCTGTGAAATTCGGAGCTGCGCCTTGGCTGCTGCTAGCTACAGCATGGCACTGTCACACATCACAGCCTGTCAAGCATGCTGGCTATAAACGATCTAGCACTAAGCACACCTGCACCATTTTGGTGTGATTTCACAGATATCCTCAACTTCAAAAGACATGAAATAATGGACTTAATTCTGACATCCAAAGAAGATAATCTAGCATGAATTTATTTCAGGTCAATATTCACTTCAGCTACAGAAACAGTGTTGCCTTCAGTGTTCAATAAGAATTTTTAACATTTCAGTTATGATATATAAAAAGAAAAAAATTAATTAGCTCATAACTTTTCAGATATCTGAACTAGACTTAATTCATACTACTGCTGTTATTATCAACCTTATTTTTATAAAGGGAATTTTATTTAGTTTAAACCTAGTTAACAGTTTTGTATCTTGTGCTGGAGTAGATCCTTATGGCCAATTCTGACCCATTAATGAGATGAGGGCTCCCTGAAGGCATCAAATGAAATAAATCAGCAATGCATATGCAGTTATTAAAAAACTTGACCCTGTGCCACACAGTCCATGCATCTGAATGAAATACAGGCCTTACTTTTGCCCATAAATTTTACATTTCTAAATCTGTAAGTTGAAAGAACACAATATACTGTAATTGTACTGTATTTGTAACAACTTGTTCAAAAAGAGATTTTTGTAAAAGAACAGTCATGAAGTGGAATTGAGCCAGTCAGATTACTGGCAAAGCTTCCTGCTGAATATGATTAGATAAAGGGAAAATGGAGACGGGAGAAAATTGATCCTCTCAGCAGAATTTGCCATAATTATATGCAGGATGAGGAATTAACTGTTATTCTACTGTTAAATTCCTCAAGTGGCCAGAAGGAACACTCTTGCATAATCTGCTTTTTTGATCTAGTCCATGCAAAATGAAGATCCTGCTAAGAAAAATGGAGATGTGGCCGATCAAGTTCTATAAACCTGGTAATTTTTCTCCCTAAAGGTTAGACAGTGGAAGGATGTATTGGGATTGCCTTACCAGCACTTCTCCAATAGCGCACTAGCTTCTGTTTAACACAAGTTTTCATTTCAAGAAGTAAAATCATTGAATTTCACACATGCATTCATCTCTGGCAAGTTGCAATACAAAGAGCCTCTAAATCTCAAATGCTATTCTTGTAAGACAACCTCTTTGCAACGGTTCATTGCTAGCATGACCTGAACCCTGTCCCGTTGCAAGAGCAATCACATTGTGAATCAAATTTTTGTTTTTACTAACATAAACGGACTTCTCTGACTGGGAGCTTCTGTTTATGCAAGGAACTCATGGCTTGCAGTGCAGCTTTCTCATTGCTACCTAATTCAAGTGGAGACGGTACTAATAAGATGAAATAATAATTCGGAGAAGATATAAATGACTCATTAACACCAACAGGGAACAGGCTATGTCGTCTAACGAGAAGGGTGGATTGCCCTTAATGTTACTGAGTGCAGTAAAATAGCAACAATGAAATTGTGATAGGCCGGCATTGCTGGCCCACAGGCTAACAGCTAAGTTAGGGAACAGAGGAACCATGAGCACAGCTATACAAGTCGAAAACTTCTCAGTGCTTCTCCTTTCCAAAAATCAGAAACTGTTGTATAATTATTCAAATTAGCAACATGAAATGGCATCAAAGGAAAAGGAAACAAAAGCAAGAAGCTATGAAAAGGGACAGCTTGTCTGAAAGATAATTATATACGGTTAAAAAGAGTAAGAAAAAAAGCACTGTGTTTAGTATGCCTCTACATTAGCAATGATCTTTCCTTAAATGCAGTCTGCTCTACTAAGTCTCCTCATCTCTTTTATTATAGATGTTGCAAACATTATGGTTTTATAGTTCACGACTGGGTGGGTGATCTTAGCTGCAATATTACTACAAGCCACCTATATCTAGTCTGCTGAGATGGCCTCACTGTAATTCTAACTGCTAAAATAATCACTAATTAAAACATGAAAAGAAGAAAAAAGAAAATCTGATTTACTAGTAGGGGCCCAGAAAAATCTCCCAAGTTGTCAGAGCTGTAACACTGTCATCTCCTCTTCGCTTCCTGCAGCATCCCATGTAACCCATTCCCTTTCTTCAGCCAGGAATGACACTTGTCTGCTGGAGCTGCCCAGTTTGTCCAACAGCACATTTGACTGTGAATGTAGCTTCCCCTTCATGCTAGCCAGAAGTGTGTAACTGGGAGAAACCAGAAAATTAACATATAGGCAAAATTTAGAGGAAATGACTGTTAGAGCCTTGAGTGATTAATATGTACATGCCCAGTGGGGAGAGTTGCAGACTAGTAGCATTATGCAATAATGCTTTTAGCAGCTTTAAAATACGACTTTAACAGATACTATTCCAGAGAAAGTAGCTGTATTCAAGAGGTAGCTGTAGAGGTGGAAATTCAATTAAAGGCCTTGAGACAACAATAGCTCTAGCTATATATACGCCACAACCGATGTGCAAAGGGCAACTGGGACACTCTCTGGGAGTTCTTCCCTAGAAATGCCTTTATTTATTCTGTACATACCACTGGCCCAGATGCAGCAAATACTTTTATGCCATATAATTTTTGAATATTCTAATTTACATCTTTATGATGGAGGCAGATAGCAGCACATCTTTAGAGTTTGTCTCAGAATATACAGTTACGCACTACTGGATGGTAGTTCCTCAATTTTTGTGAAAATGCCACTTGAAAAGTCTGTTGTCTGACTGCTGGAGGTGTTGCTGGCTGACAAACTAGAAGATACCTACATTTTTCGTAGGCAGGAAAAGGTGAAAGATAAAAATCTATGGGACAAAAATAAGTATGGATACATTGATTTTCTCCAAAGCAGTATTATAGAATGGTTGGAGAGGCATTATCTGTAAAAATCAGAATAAATGGCCTAGGAAAAATGGTGACTGACATGAATATCATGAGGTCACCAGATACAGTTTACTAAACAGCAGTTTTTATTGAGTAAATGAGCTATCCCATTAGCTTCAGCTTGTCCCCAAACAAATCTTCATTAACTAACCACTTCCACCAAGCATGGCAAACAGCTCAGGCTTGATTATTGTGGGGAGTCATCAGGCACCTAGCCAGAGAAATCACAGTGTAAATACAAGTCTAGGCGAAGACATGCCAGTTGCCTTCAACATCACCAAGTATTAAACTATGGATTCAACGGAGATAGAATTGGAAATCTGCAGTGAGAGTAAAGATGAATCAAAGTGCATGACATTAAAAGTTCTTTACAAAAACACATTTTAAGCAGACAAACTGATAAGAATCAGCAAAGCAGCTGAAGTGAATAGTGGGAAGCTGACTGTCAGATGACTTGTGCATTGGCAGCACATG
>NW_010973443.1:3277607-3279497 GCF_000737465.1 Haliaeetus leucocephalus | reverse complement strand
TTTGGAGAGTAGTGATAGTAATTGGCAACGTTTTGCAATTACACAGGTTCTGGCTTCGGATGAAAAGGTTTTCTCCCTTGCACTTCTGCATAGGCATCGGCCAGAATGCCACCGTAAAAGAGACCCTGACTCCTCTCCATGCATGCTTGAGAGGCAGCCATCTGAAGCTGGAGTAAGGCTTCCTCTTCTCATCATCATCAGCTGGCAAAGTTGATTTTTTTTCCAGTTCTTCAAAGGTGATGCAAAGGACACGCATGTACCAAACTTAATGTGTTGAGGAGGAGAAAACACAGATGGTTTGCAGGAAGTGCACATGATTGCAGTGCAAATAGAAATAATCTCTTTAATGGAGTCATGCTAATTTTGCAATGGGTGGTCTTTTTTTATCATCATTTAGCACATGTATATGAAATATGGTGGCAGTGGTCAATTCACAATATGATGTTATGGACAACAGATGCAAGACACACTCCATCTCTTTCTGCTGAAGTAGCTGTGGGGGTGGAAAGAAAGATACAGCCACCCCTTCTGTCTCTTCCATTTATGAATGTGACAGAAACAATCTTGACATTGCATAAAAATCAGTTTTTCTTGTGCTGCTAATTTGTCTGCTACTACAGCATAGGGAAAGTGTAAGTATTTACCTCACTGACATTTCCCAGGATCTCATCTTTTCTAGCAGCACAATGGAAAAAAAACCCCCAGCATTTGAAAAGATTTTTAAAAGATTCCCCAGAAATTATGTTTTGCAAGCCATTTCTGTATTATTCCCTAGGATCTGATTGCACTATTAAAACTTTTGACAGGAAAAGGACTAGAAAAGGTTACATTTGTATCTCCTGGAAAATATCAATAACTGAATTCCAACAGATTCATGCTCCTGACCCAGACTCTTCTGGTTGTAAAGGCACCTGCAGTGAAATAGAGGAGCCAGATGTTTCTGTGACACCAGGCATATGGAAATTATGAGCTGATTTTACAATGCTGGCAGCTGAGGACACTCAGCACCTTTTACAATTAGACCCTCAATGAGTAAAGTTTGCAGGAAAAGAAAGATCTGTCTCACTTTTGCAGCTTAACAGACTGCTCTGATCTGCAATATTGTACTTAAAATATTAAAAAATGTACCTGCAAAACAGATGGGGGAAAGCGTTACCCTTCACTTGATGAAATTCCAACACTGCTGCTACAGTCCCATAAATTCCCACATCTATTTAAGCTTTCTATCCAGTGCCTACTCTTACTGTCATGTTCATTATTTTCCATTCACTAGTTTTGCCAACCTTTTGAATGCAATAAAGGGCTTCTGCATGCCATTAATCTGATGACCATCTCATACCCCTTGATATCTCCTGCCTGCAGGGAAACTGGAGACTCATCACAACCAGAAAACATATTCTAAAATAAGTGTCAAAAACTGGCTACACTGGGGGATCAAACAACATCAATAAAATGTGCTAGATAGCACACTGTCTCCATCTAGTCTACACACCGAGTCATATATGATGAAGGAATAAAGAGAAGACAAAGCATTTTGGAAAAACTCAGGTTAAAAGCTCTATGCATCTATTTCTCACCATCAACTATTCACACAGGGAAAGGTGCTGCTGATACTACATTTTGTTGAAATAAATGATTTTTGAAGTGCCGGAACTATTCTGGACCCGCTTTGCTACTCAAAATCAGTTTCCTCCTTGTCCTTCTCCCTCCCCTTTTGTCACTTCTTGCCCTTCAATGAAAGGAGGTATGTTGAACTCAGAAAAAAAGTATAATATTAAGAGTAAAAACTGCTTTAACTCCTACTTATCTACAGATACATGTTTTCTCCATTGGTGCATATCACCTGTAGGGTGGGCTATTATACTTTATTAAATACACCTCCCCCCCCCC
>NW_010973443.1:3226931-3277597 GCF_000737465.1 Haliaeetus leucocephalus | reverse complement strand
TAACACCCCCCCCCCCCCCCCCCCCCCCAACATGCTTTCAGGTTCAGTACCCCTTTATCCTACAGCTAGTACGCAACCATCCCACCCAAGCTCACAGGACATAAGACCAAGCTCTGTACTCAGCGCAAGTCTTGTCAACTAACTTAGCTCTACATACTCTCCATAAGGGAGATACATACTTAGATTCTCAGTAAACATTGACAGAAACAGGAAAATGGCTCAGGACTGTAGCACATGTTTGAAGTCCAGAAAGGGGGATGACTGGGAAGGTAAATCAGATTATGGGAGGGTGTTCTCATTCATAATGCCGTGTGTAATCTGTGGAAGTATGTGACGCCAGAGCAGATGTTGATGTGCTGCAGGCTGCAGAGTCTGTGTAGACAAGAAGTGTCTGTTTAAGCATTAGCCCTGCAGGTAGCTCATGTGAGGTTAAACAAAACCACCCATTTACACAAAATGACACTGTATACTTTTGGGTGAACGTGGTGTAGGTTTTTGGCTGTAGATAAAGTCCTAGAGGAAGATTTGGGAAGGGTGAATGTTGGTATTGGAAATTGTAACTAACAACTTCTTGCCTTTATTTGTCTCCCTTTTCAGAAGAAAAGAGAATAAGCATTTTGTCTTAGTTGTGCATTAATATCACTTTAAACATGTCCAACTTCCTCATATTAACATCCCAAAGAGGGGAAGAGATGGCATAAAGCAATATGTATAAGCACAGAGCCAGCTCCCTTGGAAATATGTAACAAGACAGTAACTGACTTCACCTAGATCAGAGCATACAGCCTTGCAAACCACACTATCAGAGCTTCCAACACGGATGCAATACTTCCCCTCACCCCACCTCCACCTCTCTGAATACCGTCTTGCCCACTTTTTTTTTTAAAAAAAGAGGCAAATGGCAAAATGTCACATGAGAGTTCCAGGAACTGTGTAAGATAAGACAGCATAAGGCCACGGCACCAGGCGACAGCTAATTCTGTCGCTTGGGTGTAAATTACCCTTCATGCAAAATGGAAAGTGGCAGATTTTCTCAGGACTTCCTGAGGCAGCCAAATTGGGGCTAGTAGTTCATGGATAGGTTGGGTTTTATTCATAGCATGTTTATTTTTGGTCTACTAAGACCCTGGCTTTTTCCTGCCACAGTCGTACATAATTTTATTTGACTCTTAGCAAAGTTCAGGAGAAGAGAGTTGAAAGAAATTGAGAGCAAGGAATCTTGAAACAGAAATAGCCCGCTTTGTTTAAACAGTCTGCCAGCATTTATTTTGTTATACTATTGCAATGTTCTGACTTCCATCTAAACCTTCGCAGAGGGATACAGATCTACATTTTACTTTAGCTAAAGACAGAATTAATTTGAAAAATCATTACAGCAAAGAGAATGGTTATCAAGCCACCATCGTCTCGACTGTGCAGAGACAAAAAGTAGGCATCTTTCTCAACAGAACAAGCAAGAGACCTGTCACAGTAGAGGGTTCTGAGATATTATTTATTGTGTTTTTTTCCTCCTCTGATAGCTTAGCTCAAATCCTTGATCAAAGCAACTACGAATTGTTCTGCTCAGATGGCTTACTGCATTTTAAGTGGAATGCAATTTAGCACTCTCCCATCTGACCAAAGCCAAATTCAGTAAGGGAAAACAATTTCCAAAGACCAATACGTCCATTTCCCCCTCGAGAGGCCAGACAAAGGTTGTAGCATTAGAACAGATTACCAGCATCTGCCTACAGTGTGCCTTTGATAAAAGGGAATATTAGACTGTGATGGCAGCTAGATTGTCCCTCTTTGCAAAATAACATTAGGCGTTTTCCAGATCCGAGTATTTGAGTTGCACTGTGCTTTGTTATTGAGCATTGTAAGAAGCAGTGCAGTAAGATCAGTATAATAGCAAGAAATAAAAAGAGTAAATCACATCTCTGTGTATACTTCAGAGCTTCTGTAATTTTTTTTAATGTACAGATTTCTTTGCTGCCACATTTCCTTTGGGTTTATCTGTGGTATTACTCAAGAAAAAAGGCAGTCTCTGTTTCAAAAAGTGGTTAATAACATACATACCCCATAGTCCACCATAGCTTCAAAGAGCCAATTACTGTTAGACTGTTGCATAAACACATATTTAGGAAGCATGAAAATGTGCAATTATTTACTGAATCCAGTACCTAATGCATCATATCTGAGCTCTGAAATGGGAATTACTGACATGATGAAATATAACAGCTCCAAACAAATTGCTGTAGTACAAGAGGGGCCCTGCAGAGCTGTACTCATTAAACCCACTTATTAAAAATTCTTACTTAGTTTTTTGAAAATCCAAAATCACTCAGTCACTTTAAAAAGTCCATCATCACCAAATATCTTGTCTGTACCTTCTTGGAATCTGCCATGGCTCAAGAGAGCTTTGTAATTATTATACCGGAAGATAATAAAAATTTTCAGGTTTGTCTTAAAGGAATGACGTGGAACTTACTGCAGGTGGGTGGCAACACATTGCTGAAGACTGGACAGTAGCACATACTAAAAAGAACAACCTGAGTTATTTTTACACACTGGATGTATTAATTAAGCATAGCCCCTTCAGGAAAGAGTCCTAAGTCTTGCTTCCCAAAAGACAACTGTAGTTAAAAGCGACTCCATTAGTCTATTTTAGGAAAACAGCAAGAATTACTACTGAAAATGTGATCACATTACATAAATTGGGGCATGTCTTCAGCTTACTGATTCAGCTCATTTCTGTCACTGCCATCACAAAAACATTGCCTTGGAAATAAGCCAGACAAAGAAAAGATTCAGGTCTTCATTGTATTTCTCCATAAAGTAAAAATGAATTATTTGCCCTTCATTTGTTATCGGCATCTCAGCTAAGGGACAATGTATCCTTAATGCTCAGAGTTCTATTGGTTTAGAGCAGTGACCAGTCCCCAAGAACAACATTTTGGATAAAGGTTATACTGTCCTCCCACAATATGTAAGTGGAAAGGGACTGTGGGTTTATTTTATATTCTGCTGCACATTCCACCCATTAGTTTGTGATGAAGTTGGCACTGCTACGGGAAACCTGCTTCCTTGCAATGTAATTCCAGGCATAGTTCAGGGGGGTTTGGTTCCTACTCCCGCCTGCAAGTCAGAAAACATTGTCCCCAAAAACGCAGATACACAAGGCTGCCAAGTCAGAGCTGTTGAAGTCACATCAGCCTGGCTCTGCACCTGAGCTTGCTGTTAAGACACCAGACCTGAGCTGCTTTTACCTGAGGCAGACCTGTCAGCCAGGCCAAGCTTGATGGCACAGGGTAGACTTGCCTTGCAGCAATGAACAGAAGAGACGATTGATTTAGCCACCGCTTCTTGGATTGTGGCAAAATCACTGTTTGTTTATAGGCTTAGAAAACAGTTAATGCTCAGCTAATGAGACTTGAGGCATGCAGTGCTCAGCCAACACAGCAACCTTCAAATTACTATTTTGCTTGTAATACCCTCCTGTACATTTGTTAGGGTAAATCAAGTGGTATTTTGTCTCAGCTAGGTGCTGGACATTCAGGTGCTTTAATACGCTCAGACAGGCATGGCTGCAGGCTCCATCATGGGTACTTATACAAAGAATGTGCACACCAGCAGGAGTGGGGTGCACAACCATGGGACCAGGGCTGTCTCACGGCATCAGTACACAAGGGGGTCTCCATCTAACTGGGGTCCTGGACACTCCTACAACAATCTCCACATAGTGGTACATTTGATAACACACAAACCTAGTCTGAAGCAAAAGCATAGTTCAAATCCAAACATGATCTGTACTCCTTTAGGGAGAACTATAGAAGTCTGCTCACCTGAAATGATTATCACTTTAGTGTATGCAGTATAATCAAAGGAAATGAATTAATAGCAGAATGTATTTAGGCACATTCCATACAGACATATGCAAAGGGCTTCCATACAAGTTTTCATCTCTGTAAAGAAATTAAGAGACTAGCAAATAATGAAACATTACATTTTATGTCAGTAATCACCGCATCCTCTTTATCTGTGCTGCCACTAGATGAGCAATCTACTTAAAAGTTCTTTTCATAGAGTAATACAGATTTCTGTTGAAGATCTCCTTCCTCTGAAAAATTATGTTTTTTCCTGTTTCATTTGAGACTGTCAAATCTACAGGTCTGATGGCCACCCTATTCCCAGTATCAGAAAAGGCCTGCAGAGTCCTGCAGCGCAGCAGGCTGAGCAGCAGTCAGCAGTGTAACCTTGCACTGAGGGCTGCTGACTGCATGCCAGGCAGTCTTTGCCAAAGTACAGCTGGCAGTTTGAGGGAGGTGTAGTGCTGGTGAGACCACATCTCGAGTCTGTGCCCAGTGTGGCACTCTCCAGCATGAGAGACACATGGATATTGACAGAGTTAGTGGGGCTGGAGTGTGATATACCCATTTTCAGTCTTGGAGTTGTCCAAGTTGTTTGGACAACTGAAGAAGTCAACCACACAGGCACTATCTGAACAAAATAGCAGAGTTGTTCTGCGCTTCTGGAAATGCTCACAAAGTAAGACAACACATTCCTTCAAGACATTTTAAGATCTGTTTTGAATGATTAAGATCTTATATTCTTATATTCTTAGCTCACTAAGAGCCTTAGCCCAAAAGTTTAGAAGCATATCAAGCAAATGAAGAGTAAGAATAGTAAGCAAAGATTGAATACCAAACGGTATTACAAGTCTTTCATTTCCTGCATTTGAAAGACATTTATACTTTGGAGACCGCTTTTAACTCCTCTAAGCTTTATGTTTTCAGAGGTGGAAAAAATAAATAGGCCGTAACCTACAAAACAAAGTCCTTCTCTCACCCTTTCCCTTTAGGAAGTTCTGAGCTTTTGCTGTGCCCTTATGCTCAGCAAGTCACCTTGAGCCTTACCTGAAATTGCAAGGACTGAGCTCTTCCCTGAAGTCCTGTGAGGGAAAGTGGACTTGTCAGGAAGAAACCAAAATCACCAAACTCCAGGGTGAATGCCACAGGTTGTCTCTCTCCACATCTAGGCAGTGTCTCAGACAGGGCCAAACAGTTTAAATTCAATATTCATAATCACACAGAGAAAAGAGGCAGAACTAGGGAGGATGATGAAAAATTGATGTAATACATTCCACTACCTGGCATCACTTAAACTGCAAACCAGCTGTAACTACCAAGTATTCTTAAAGTAGGGGCCTGTGTAATATTTATTCCAGTAATCCCAGTCTTTCAGGCCACAAAGTTCCATGTGTCTTCAGGACATACAGACTTTACATCCAAAAGGCAAAATGGAATTTATCAAACTTATTTCATTTCCTGTTCTCAGTTGGCATAAAACTACACTACATGCAAACCGAGCTGGTACAACCTGCCAAAAGTTTGGGTAGCCTTTCTATGGCTGACTCCTTCTCATGGCTCAGTCCTGCTCCATCTCAGGTGCTTATTATCAGAGCAATTTCTACAAGTGCCTTGCATTAGCTTTAAGTTAGTTAGAAATGTTCCAGCAAGAGCTCTGTTCTGAGCTTCTCTTATTAAAAACTTCCACTGGCTTCATAAACATGGGGTGGGAGTGGTGGTTAATGATGTGGAGCTTAACATTCATAAAGCTGACTTCTGGGATAGACAAGATGAAACTTGCTCTAGATACAGTTAGATGCCTCTGGAATTTGAAACAGTGTTGTCTTCCAAGGTCAGCTCCTCGTTAGTAAAGAAAAACATTTTAAAGTGCTGGTTTAAGCAATTTGATAGCCTATCCAAAGGCAGACTGCATTTCAGGATTACTCAAGGAAACAGAGGAAATGAACCATGGAAATTCTTTGTCAAACAGTTTTCTACACTCTTCAAATCTATTTTAAGGTTAAACATCTGCATGAAGGCCTTAACTTAGTTACGTTTCTTCAGCACTTCTGTGGAAATATCTTAATTTTGGTACAGATCCAGAAACCAATCCTAGCTTCAACTGGAAATCAAATTTGAAATCCTAATTCCTTGTTTCTTTTTTGGACAGAACAGTCTCTGAAAGGAAAGCTCTGAGGAGTCCAAAAGAGCTTGGACACAGCTGGCATACAGTCAGTTACTGCTTCCTTCTCCACAGGATTTGATTTTATTTTTTAATTCTGCCTGGCACAAGTCTATTTTTAAAGTTGTTTGCATTTTTCTTTTTTTTCTTTTTTTATTGGCTAGGCAGCCTCTTAGAGATTTTTCACAAAATACCTGACCCCTCTTGGTCAGATGTTCCAATGAATGGAAGGAAAACAGCTTGCTCAGCTGAAGCACTGTAATTAGCATATACTGTGATAACTCTCAGTCCTTCTCTAACCTGCTGGCTACACAGCATGATATCCTTGGGATTTTTGTTTGCTTTGCTTTTAAGCAGAAGTGTAATATTACTGAGAATCACCAGATGGCATTGCTGCAGATAACTTTGATATTTCTGTTTACCTGACTGTAGAGAGGATAGATATTGAGAAAATACTTATTGCAATCTAGGGCAGAATTTTTCCTGACATTACTACTTGAGCTCTCACAGAGACATCATTTTCAAATTAAACATACACAATCTCAATTATATATTTGTATCCACATGTGCTAATGCCTGAGCCCTCACAATGTCATAAAGCTTGTCTGCAGCAAAGAAACGTGCAGGGCTGCACAGGTATGGTTTAGAAACACAGACACAAGAAATGTGGGAGGAAGGTGTTCTTTAGACTACTTTAAAACTTCATTGCTTCTTAATTACTGTATTCTTTAAGCTTATTGAAATGATTTACAGACTTAAAACTGTTGAAAGGCTACCTATTTAGTGACTGAATCTGTTGGCTGAAGAGTTTCAGCTACAATGGTTGCATCTGCAAATAATCTGGGATCAAATTATGTAATAACTCACAGCTCATTAAATTCCTCTGAAGAGACCAAATGACACAGGTGGTAATTTTTAGCGCAGGCTATGGTGTATAACATATGCTAGCACTTCAAAGCTGCTGTAGCTCCCAGCCTGCACAGTCCTGCTCCCAGGGACAGGCCCTGGCCGGTGCAGGGTGCAGCTGCCTCCCCAGGTATGACTGATTCCAAGCGAGCAAATACAAGGTTGAATGGACCTTTTCAACTGCTTAGCTTTCAAGGCATGATGAATTTGTGACATGGCACGTATTTCTATTTCTATTTAAGTGGTAAGATTGTATTTTCTCTTCTTAATTTCAAAATCCTTAATTTAAAAACAAGGATAAAACATCTTTTCACATACAAGATTGCCGTATGAACAAAGTACTCACCTCCCAGATACATGCAGAAACTTCATTTTGGTGAGGTTAGGATTTTTTTCCCCACTCACAGTATAACACTTCATCCTATTGATGTCAACAGATTTGTGCCTACACCCTCACTTTCACACTCAGACTGGGTTTCAGCCAGATGCAGTCACCCTGCAGCATTGCCACAATAGCACTAAGACCAGCACAGGCTGCAGAGGCCACCAGTTGGGCAGTGACCTGTAGCTGAGCTCTGTTCCACAGCTCGTGCATTAGCACTGGATTTACAGTTAGGTTGAGCACATCCTCAGGAACTGACCAGCTACACCACTAGAGATGTATTCCTAATTTCAGAACTAAACCTCCAACACTATGTGGCAAAAGGAAATTAAAACCTGAGGCTGCAACTACTGTAGAATAGGCTAACAGGCAGAGGTAAATGAGATTTTTGCCCATAGTGCTTGCTTAATATTTTTATCCGGATGCTCTGGAAAGCTGTGGGTCATTGCTCTGAAGGAATAATTTTGAATCCAGTGGACAGGCAGCTCTCTTGTCTTTTCCATCATCATCAAGTTGGCACTTTCCTGGGCTTCCAGCAGTCAAAGAAATTCCCAATATCATTCTATGATCACAGCATTGTGCACTAGTGAATGGAAAGCCAGGTCACTGAGGGAACTGCTAATGTTGATGAAAGGAACCTTGCTTGGTTGCACAGGCAGAGATGTTTTGGGGCAGGGGGACAGCTCACCCATTTGGGGATGTTAAATCTGTAGTTTAGATCATAACTGTCCTTACATCTCCCCAAAAAGCATTTGAAACATCACCTCAGTGGAGATAAGTCCAAGATACCATTCTCCTTTCTTCACATCTGCCTAGCTGTTGTGCCATTTCCTATTTTGTTGAAGCAGATATTAATAGAAACCATGAATGATACCTTTCATGTTTCTCTTCTGTGAGCCAGCTACAGGCAACAGCAAGGTAGTCAGTATAGATGCTTTTGGATGGAATTAATTCAGCTCTAATCTGCATTAAACAGGTAGGGGTATGTAAGTCAGGTAGTAAAAGAGACAAGTTGTCTGAAATGCTACCAGTGCAAGGGATGGGCCCTTGGGCTGGGAGCCTGAGAATTAACAAATGGAAAGATAACTCAGTAAAATTCCCACAGCAGAAAATAGATACCTACAACAGTCTTTAAAAGCTTCTATGGATGTCCAAAGAGAGGGCTGCAAATCACTCCTCTCTCTGCATTTTAAGGAGCTGACTACAGAAGCAGTAACCCAAGGCAGACCCATTGGATTACATTTTTCAATAACATAGCTTTGTTCAGATGATTTTTTAATAAAGCCAGCTACCCAGAGAAGAGGCCAGGCCTTTGTTTGTGGTTATGCTACAGAAAATGAGCATAAGCAAGAGACAATTTACAATAACAATTTTCCTCTTTCAGGTTTTCCAGTGGTTTTGGCTCATACATTCAGCCAACCTTCTCCATTTATATGTCATCATCCTGAAAACAAGCACCATTTTTCTAAGTGACAGAAACAACCTCTTACATCAAGATAATTAAAAAATACTTATTCTCTTCTGTATTAATGATTACAGTTATAAAGGAAAATGTTAACAAAGCCATTCTCAAAGAACTGAAAAAACACTCTGGAATACCCAAGTTGATCAAACAAAAGCAAATGCACACTGAAAAATCCCTGAAAAGTCCCATCCTTCAGCTTTTGCCTCAGGATACATTTGACACAGGCTAATACCATACAATGAAGTAACACACACCTTATGTAAATCCTGTCTTTGTGTTGTGGTGCAAACCCCATGTGCACGCAAGAACTACTTTTATAGCAGAAATGTTGTCATGTGAATGCTATTTCTTAAGGGTTAGTGATTTAGATGAGAATTGCTCTGCAGCATTTGTTAAAAATGCTTTGACATTTGGGATGTACTGCCAATGTATTTCCAACAGTACTTAAACTTGTTACTTTTAGAAAAATCATGAATTAAGCTGAACATTTTTGGTAAAATAATTGAAAGTGTCCTTTGATGACATAAACCAGTTGACAAAGCCGCTTTAAGAAAGACTGGAGTGAGAGATAAGGAACTTACAGGGTATAAACAACTGCACCTGTGAGATAACACAAAAAGGCAAAAGTTTGGAGTACAGAAAACAGAAATTAAAGAACCAGGAAAAGAGATAGTAGGTACAGTGAAATACTTATAATAGTCAATATTAGTCATGAATATGAATAGTACATGAATACTAAATGAAGCTTGTGTAAAGCAGTGGAATGGATGCAGAGAAGTCAAAAGAGAGAGGCCCTCTCATCCTCCTACAGGGAAGAGCACACACATGTAATGGTTCCTGCCTCTTGCTTTCCTGAATGAGAGAAGGAGATTTGGATTTTGGTTTCTGTCGTGGTTTAACCCCAGCCAGCAACTAAGCACCATGCAGCCGCTCACTCACTCCCCCCCATCCAGTGGGATGGGGGAGAAAATCAGGAAAAGAAGTAAAACTCGTGGGTTGAGATAAAACAGTTTAATAGAACAGAAAAGAAGAAACTAATAATGATAATGATAACACTAATAAAATGACAACAGTAGTAATAAAAAGATTGGAATGTACAAATGATGCGCAGGGCAATTGCTCACCCCCTGCCGACCGACACCCAGCCAGTCCCCGAGTGGCGAATCCCTGCCCCCCCACTTCCCAGTTCCTAAACTAGATGGGACGTCACATGGTATGGAATACACTGTTGGCCAGTTTGGGTCAGGTGCCCTGGCTGGGCATGAGAAGCTGAAAAATCCTTGACTATAGTCTAAACACTACTGAGCAACAACTGAAAACATCAGTGTTATCAACATTCTTCACATACTGAATTCAAAACATAGCACTGTACCAGCTACTAGAAAGACAGTTAACTCTATCCCAGCTGAAACCAGGACAGTTTCTGATTTACTTTCTCTTCCCCTTAAGCACTAATTTTGGTGACAGAATCTGGAATTCATCATGGTTATTTCCAAAAGAAAAGCAACATCAAACATTGAAAGGAAGGTTTATAAGTCTCACATTTAGACCAAAACCTCTCTCTCTTGCAAGACTTGAATAGTTTGAACTGCAGAAAGAATAATGGCAGGACGTGAACATGTGTGTTTTGACCTGTAGACTTCTTCCCTTCCTCATTCCCACCTCTGAGATGCGGCCTAGAGAGCTGTAACAATCTCTCCAAGCCATTAAACAAGACTTCCAGTAACTTGTAACTTTTAGAAAAGACAAAGATCACCTCATGTTTGTAGAAAAACTCAGCAGAGGGACCCTCCTCTGCTGGTAAGAGCCAGCAGAGCTACTAACCTAGAGCATTCTTGTTGAGCCTTGCCAAATTGTGATTGCTCTTTTGCGGAGGAGAGTGAGAGATGACATGACCTTGGACTTCCCTTCTATGTGCTTTTAGGCCATAATAAATCGGCTTGGACATGGGAGGCACCACAATTGCATCAGCCTTCGTCTGTGTGTAGTTTTAGGCTGATAAGTCTGTCCAGCTCCCTGGTGAAACATAGACTCTGTTACATGTCTTATGGTGTCTGACAGGGAAGAGCTCATCATTGATCTGATGGAGCTGCACAGAAAGGTACCTTCACTTTCCACCACCCCTCCAGATTTCCCTTTTTGCTACTCACCAGTACTGCTCTGGATGGTCCTCACTGTGGTGGTTGTACGTGGGGGAGATGAGGACCGCAGCGATATGCACTCATCGTCCTGGGAGCAGCCCTTCTCAATGGCTCTGACGTAGCTGTGGCTCCTCATGCGGAAGCAGCCTGGCATGGGCAGATCCAGTGCTTCCACTGCCTGAGACTCAAGTTCACTGAACACTGACTCGCAGACGGATTCGAACTGACCGTTCACCTCCATCTCACTCACCTGCAGGCAAAGACCGGGCAGGTTCAGAACATCCCATACACCAGCCTACCTGGTAAAAATGCTCACAAGCTACAGTGGCACAATGGCCAACACCTGTTAGAAGAGCCCTTCATACGTGAAGAACAGGTGAATGGCACATAAACACATCCCATTTTACAAAGCAACTATTGTTAGGGGAAAAAAAATGTACTAAAAGGGGAGACAGAGGCATTAGGCAGAGATTCAGCAGAGTTTAGGCTCTTGGTTCCTGCTGAGACTGGTGGGAAGCTGGGAGTCCTCATAGCAGCGTCTGGTTTATGTCACCCTGGGCTCACAGCAGAGGCTGAACCTTTGGCCATTATGACCATCACATTGAAAAACAAAAATCACACTTTCTTTAGGGGGTGAGAAGAAAAAAAAAAAGTCAGCTTAACCCCAGTACACAATCAATGCAACCCACAGGCAATCACAGTGATAAACCTGAGGGACTGGGAAGCTCGAGGGTAGAAGTGATAACAAACAGTTGGGAAGAGGAGGCTGATAAGGGAACCAGCTTTGCTGCAAGGGAAAAATGTTTTTACAACTACTTCTCTGGCTGAGAGTGAGGGCTTAGACCCTTTGTGGAGCAGACACTAGGTGGTGACAAAGACTTGCACTCACACAGGTTAAAGAACATTCAAAAGCATGTGGCCTTGCTACAGGTCTCACAAACCTGGAAACCATTTACCTCGGCTTAATTAGTAACTGATGATCATGTTTCTAAACTGAGAATCGAGCCTTGAGTTTGGCATTAAAGCACAATAATCATCACTGTAGGAAACGTGCACATGGAAAGCATCACTTGAGGATTTGGTTAGTTTTCAAGCATGCAAAAGGCCAAGATAGCAGGAGAAGATAAGACTGTGTTAGGGTGGTAGAAAAAAAAGTTAGAAATTCTTTCCAGGATTAACTTTACCAAGAAAAATGTTATGCTGACTATTTGTACACATGACTAAAAAGAGAAATCTTAAAGAGTAGAACATATTTTTTCAAAGGGAAATTTAAAAGAGCATGGAAGAGTAGTAGATAGTACGTCATAAAGAACAATCTTACTATGGCAGAGAACAGCCATATCCTCAAATACAGATCTCTGAATTAATGCTTTTTTTAAAAAAAAACAACCCAACTTCTTCACACTGGCAAATGATGCTCACTCTTTGGCAGACAGCTTTGTGTAAGTGTTAGGTGTCCAGCTAAATAAGTAACCTAACCTAATATTCATATAGTTGCCTCTAAGACCTGAATTTCACTTCTGTTTCCTCCTAGATACATCCTGACCCTCTTTCTAAAGCATCAGCCCGTACCTTATCCAAAGTGCCTCACTATAAAATACACAGGTGAATACTCCAAAGTTGCAGTGCCCAAATACAGAATACTGCAGAAATTCAAACTACAGTTCCATTCTGAATGGCACATATACTTGGTGTGGCTGTAGCTGAAGTACTGGCATCAATGATGTCATGGACTTTTTTTGACATTGCAATGAGTTGACATGCCGGTAATAAAGGGCCAGCATCTGGCACCACAAATCCTGCCTGCTGCACTTCTGGACTAGTGTAAGAAAATTCTTTTATCCAAGTGGTTTATCCAAATGATCCACTTAAGCAAACAAGTCAAAAATCATACCAAGGAGCTACAGGATTTAGCAGATGAACTCCTGGCCCACTGCCCTGTAGAGTGATAGCACTTTTGCGTTTCTTTCAGATCTGTTCCTGACCAATTCAACTGTACAAGCATGTTGTATGCAAGGACAGGCTATTTTATGATGCAAAAACTCATAAACTGAATGTGTCACAGTGGGCTTCACTTTTCTTCTAGTTTAGAACAAGCATGAAGAGGTCTCACAGGATTTCAGGGCAACAATATGGACAGACCTTTGTACTTAATATATATACTGTAACACTTGTACTATACAGGTGAAAAGTTCATAGGGTGCACAGGGTTAAGAATGTATACAAAAGCATAAAGAAAGCTCTAACATTTCTAATAAAATACTAATAAAATTGTGAAATATGAAATACTACAGATTTTAATTAATACTTAATTTAAAAAATACTTAATTTTCCTTTAGCGTTTCACTCAGCATGTGAACTTTTTTTTTTGGAGACATTCCAAAAAATTTGATTTGAGGTACTAAGCACAAGATCCTTAAGAGAACCTTGTTTAAAGACATTGTTGATGAGCATCTGCTTTTGGAAAAGAAAACCAAAAAGTTAGACTGCTCCTTTAAAGGAATTGCATGTTGTACCACTCATCCATTTGCAAGGGGCAAGTTATGGCATTATTAAATGTTACACTCTCATAAACAAGACTATGTGAAAACATTCCTGTTTTCTTAAAAAGTTTGTGGCATGGAATGGCCTGATTCCACTTGAAGCAAAATCCAGTTTCTCTTATTGCAAGGGCTCAGCTGGTGTCCAGCATGGTGGCTGCTCTCCAGGCTGCCATGGGTGCATGTCACCCACCTGACTGATAGTGCTCATGGCTCTCATGTAGCTCTCGTTGCGGGAGCGGAACTTGGGGGACGTCAGCAGCCCCGCGGGGTCCAAGCTGTCCAGGCTCCTGTTGATGGAGACTTCGCTCACTGCCCTCAGGTAACTGTGGCTCCGGATCTGAAGCTTTGGTGAGTGTTCACTGGATATCCTGGGAAATTTGGGGGGGGGGGGGGAAAAAAAATATTTTTTTAAAACCAAAATGGCTTCACCAGGAGTGAGAATAACCAGGTGTTTTTCACTGAAACAGCAAGACTTGAACAAGTCATTACACAGTCCTTGTGTATTTATAAAATAAGGACAATGTCAGTACTTTTATTTGAATTACCCCACCCTTTTATTTGGTGGGAGGAAAAGGAAAGAAAGGATTTGTTTTGTTTTGTTTTTGTAAACTGCCTAAGCAGAATGGCAAAATAACTTCCATTTTATTTACTGACAGCAACATGGAAAAATTTTATACTGTACTGACAGTGGCAGCAACCAGCTCCAGCAACCCCCCCCCCCACTACGTGGGACTTTTGAAGTGACAACATTGAAATGACTTCACGTGTTGCTTTTAAAAGAGCAAGCAGAGCCATTGAGGTGAGGGAAAGCCTCTGTTCTTACAGAGTTGAATGCAGTAACCACCAAAACCAGCTGGGGGGGGGGGGGGGGAAAGAAAGGAGAGGCCTGATAGTAAGATTGGCTGGATGATCCTAAACACATCAGCTGAACATCCACTTCTTGAAATGCAGTTGGTAAGAATGGTAGGGGCTCTATTCCTCTAAAGGGCAGTTTCTCTGAGGAAACCTGGTGCTGATCAGACCTGCTGGTGCTTTGACTCTTGACACCCATGTATGTACCCATGTAATGGGGCTGCTTCTCATGGAGCCTTCAAGGGTGTAGGGGCCCATAAGGTAGGCAGATCATACACAACATGCAAAATGCACTCATAGTATATCTTAACCTGGGAAATCATTCCAAGAACTTGGGACACCTGGTAAGGCTTGATGTGCTTTAAATTTCATTTTATTCCTGCCTTAAGCTGCAGCTTGAGATAATGTAAGCTAGGGAAGTAGCTTCACAGGACTTGATGTCAAATTAGAAGTTTAAAAACCACAGTTGTGTTTCTGAAGTGATGACTTTCCCCCCTTTTTCCAATACGAGTGATAGATGAGATGTACAAGTAGCCAGAAACAAACACCCCCCCCCATAGGTAATGTGCACAAGCTGCCGTACTCCTGCCATATGTGCTTAGAGTCAGCTAGCAAAGGTTATAACGTGTAGAAACAATCTGTGAGATGTTTTATCCTCTGAAAATGCTGGCTAAGTGCTGGCTTCACAATCTGAGGCATCCTATAAAGATGTGAGTCACAAAAAGTGATCCATGTCATGCCTCTTATGCAATATAATTTGTGTTGGGGATATTTCTTTTGAACCAATTAATCAATGGATAAAGTATTGAAAGGGTGGTTCTCCAATATATTTATTGAAATATCTTTAATATTCTCCCAGTATTACAAAGCAAACAAATGAAAATATTAACTGAATTTTCCATTTTAAAATGTAAATCTCACATATATGTTTGCACATATATGAAAGAAAAATCTGTAACCTAATTACAGGCTTAATCTTGGTCCCCTAGTCTTTAGAAATACATACACAGCTGACCTGAAAGAAGACATTTTATGTCTAATTCCTCAAGCATTTGCTGATATTTTGTATTCAAGTAGCTAATGATGGTAATTAGTATGAGCAATTTCCCAGTGGCATGCACAATTCTGGTAACTGTCAATGTATTTTAGGACAATTCCATTGTGTAATCACACACCTAAGTAGTTCAGAAACTGGGTCTGTTTCTGAACAGTAAAATGCCATAATAAAATTTAGGCCATCTCTACAATACTGTATTCTCTGGCTGCTAATTTCCTGCCTAATAAAAATACATAATCTTATGCTAATTACTTGATATTCCTCTCACAAGATGAAGATAAAGCCTTTGCTTCCCATTTTCACTGTGTGTACAGTGCAATACTCACAGCAGCCATATTAATACACTTTTACTCCTTACACCATTTGATTCCATATGACAAAAGTAGGAAAGCTTTTTAGACATTATAATTAGTGGTGTTCCAAACTCCAAAAAAGGAAGAGAAAATGATGAAAAAGTGACCATTACTAGCAGTTAGCTTCAACATTTTGATGACTAACACTAACCATGGAACTGTTGGAAAAAAAAATTGTCTGTTACTTGGTAAAAAAAAAAGAAATAAAAAATTAAAAAAGATAAAACAGAATGAATAATTCAACAGACAATTTTTCAGATGCACGCAAGCTACTTCACCACTCTGTAGATCTGTAAACTGATGAGCATTGCCTGAAATGCATTTCTTAAATTAATCCAAAATGTATTTTATGAATATGTTGTGAACAGTTTGCTGCCAATATGTGACATGCAAAATTTAAATATCCTTGATCAGCTGCCAGTTAGTCAAATACGTCACCAGGGGCTGTCACTGTTCACTGATTAGCTGAGCTCACAAGAAGACTGCAGCACATCACCAAATTCAGTGCACAGATATTGCCAGACAGAAATTTGCAAGTGCTGAGGCAGGTGCCCTTTAAAGATTGGAACCAATATGACAAGATGCAGGTACACATAGCAGCAAGGTTTTGCTGTGGCAGCCAGAGTAGAGATCAGATCAGATGCTCCAAGTGTCACGGAAAGCCACCACAAAAGGTATTGAGATTCATTTTCTGTACACATTAGTGTCACATAACAACATTTTCCCAACGCTGCTTGAAACAAGGGCATTCATCCATGAGAGTAAATGTTGCCCTGTTGTTTCAGATGTGGGTGGTCAGCACAAGCTACCTTGTTTTTCTGTCTAGTTTTGTTCCTGACTATACAACTGGCCAGTTTGGCGCATATCTAGAACTGTAATTTACAGGTGGCCACTTATCTTAGCCTGCACATACCTCCCATCTGTTGTATAAAACAGACTAGGATATTGGCAGCTGTTGGAGGAGGTGGCTCCTTGCTTACTGATTGCTACAATCACTGTTAGACTAGATGCAGTGATGGGGGAAAAAAAAAAAAAAGGAAAAAAGATTTAAAGCAGAGAGAAAGAAACATCTGAAGGTCTACATTTATAATGATTACTACTGCTTTTATAGCTGTGTAATAAATTGTCACTATATTCTACAGTACACTTTAATGAACAGCTGAAATGACACTGGAAGTTTTGAAAACATTCCATTTAGGAATAAATCTGGCTGTGTGTGACAGGGGAAGATCTGAATGTCTAATTTATTTTCTCAGAGTTACTATTACCAGTAACCTGTACATGAAAATATTATTTTCTTCCTTAAAGGTTCAAGTCCATCTTCTATTTATCCTGCACTACCTAAATTTCTGTTTGTGCCATCATAATTTCCACAACTAAGTATGACAGACAAGGGTCTGAGACTTTGGTACAGCTCTTTGGCCAATACAAAATGGTCTGTTAGCTTCACTCACTGCATTGGAAATATTAATTGGCAGAAAGAGGATGTGAATTATTAAAGATCTTGAATGAACTCCTCAAGCATGCCGCATCATTTCTCTGCTGCAGTGCCTGCTGGCGTGACATGGGACAAGCGCTGAAGGGTAGTCCTGAAAGTGCCAGAGCCCTTTCAGAGGGGCTTATGCGCAGCTCATCCCTTACTGCTACAGTAAAAGAGAGATTTCTTTCCAGGGAGGCTGCAGTCTCTTGTGGGTACACGACATGATGATGTTGGCTGAAGCAGCATTCAGGGAGCTTCCAGTGGGCATGGGGAGCCAGGCTGTCCCATAAAGGCACCGTGCTCCATTCACAGGTGGCAGGTCCCCAAACTGGCTGCACCATCCTTTTTCCCAATACTGCTTGCCCTTGCCCCAGGGCTCAGCCCACAGGATGGGAGCACAGCCACAACAGCAACATGCTGGTAACACGTGGGGCAGGAGGAGTAGCACTGCTAGACGTGCTTTCCCAAGAACCACAGCAAAAGACACCAGGGGAAGATGAGGGCTTTGAGCTTCTGCCACTCTGCTGGCTGCCGTTGCGGGTGTCCCAAGGGGATTGATCAGAAAAGGAGCCAGCCCTGTGCTGAGCTGTGTGAAAATGGAGTCTGCCGAGTCCTGGCGGAGAAATAAAGTCTCCCCTGGGCAAAGGCAGGCAAGTGCCTCTGATCCACGCTGTGCCTCAGGGAAGATTGAGGTACCCTGCCTGTGAGGGCAAAATGCTACTGAAAGCCCGTGAGGGGCTCTGAGAGGCAGGAGAGCCTTCATTTAAGCAAAAAACGCACTTTAGCGAAGCATCTGAAACAGAAGACCATGTAGGTGTGTAAAGGAAATCTTTAAGCTATGTTTGCATACTGCCCTTTCGTTTCTGCTTTGTGCGTTTCAGACATAATGGGAGGCTGATTCTCCTGTTTTCATTCAAATATGGAAATGAAAAGTTTAAAATGCGCACACCTAATCACCATCCCTAGCACTGTCGCAACTGTGCATGTTAAGAAGTACTTTTAACTGACTGTTACAGATGTGTTTGTATTTACACAGTCTTAATTCAAATGGAAACACATTTTGGTCCCTAATTTGCTTAACTGACTGTGCAGAGTATGGAGCTGGTCAGCACAGGTAAGCATGGGAGGAGCTAGGCTTAGTTGATTTGCTCTGCTCTGTACAGGGAAGTCTGAGACAGGGGCCGGAAATAGTCTTAGCCTAGGGCCCAACTCAGGTGATGGTCCAGGATGAATGAAGGGGGAAGCAAAGCTATACACTATCTTTACATATTGCCTTGTCATTTCTGACTTGTATATGCTGGCTATAATTTAGTTCATTCATATATATATTAAAGGGTTTTAAACGCAGTGTTAGCAGGTTAAAAATGAAATAGCTTTGAGTATATTCCTGGAAGAGTTCCTTTGCCTTCAAAATATCTTTCAAATGCCAAAGAGAAGATAGACACCAGGGATTTACAAGAACAGGCAAGTTTAGTTTCAAATATTTCCTTTTAATTTAGGAAAGCACAATGCACTCTGTCGTCGATGTGCGCTTTATGAAAAACACTTTCATTTATTTCATTTCATTTCTGAATGAAGAAAGGGAAAGACAAGACTGACGATGGCTGCTTTTTTTCCCCTTTAGGCCAGACACAATATAAAAAAGCATTATAATGAAAAATAGCCCTAAGACTGTATTGTCTTCTGCAAGTTCAGCATTCAGATTCATAGCACAAAGCCTAGTGTTGTGCCAGATGGGTACTTTGCTCTGCCAACAGAAAATGACAAAGCAGAATAAAGTGAAAGTCCAGAAACATGTCCTGAATACTTCTGTAAGCCAGCAGAGGAGTGTGCTAAAATTTGCCTTCAAACAGAAAGCCCCCAACACCACACCACATGCAACTCAAAACCAAGAAAAAATAAACCTCAAAACCACCACTATTGTTAAATATCCCAGCTCTCATTTTTGTAGCTTACAATGGACAGCTTTGTTCCTTGGGGCTTAATTATCCTCAGCTGAATGCCCTACCTCTGGCATGACTGGTGGGCACATCCAGTGTACATTTCTGTGCTTAATTTTCTTTGCATTTTAGTGTTGCTAGAAGGTAGAATAATCCAGCGTAGTCTGACACAAGGCAAACACTGAAGGACATCAGGGAGGAACATGTACAGAACAAAGCCATTGAAGTGCATCTGTCTGATCCCAGTCATGATATGGGTCACCAGGCTGGGGTAATTTGATTATGTTGGCACCTATGTGCTGCTGCTTTTTCAGTGAAGCGATCACAAAGCTGTCATGCTACCAATGGAGACAAGGGCAGCACATAAACAGTTTTGAGCATTCTTCCCCCTCACCAGGGATTTTTCTGAGTTTTTAAGTTCTTCTTTTCTGCTTTTGTTTATACTCAAGTGAAAGTCCTCATAGGGATTTCCTACACTGAAGCTAAAAGTGCTAAAGAATCAAGTGGGAGAAAGAAAAATCTAAAACTTGGGAGACAACCAGAAAAAGCTTGAGCAATTCAATGTTATCAGCTCAAAACTGGCATTTGCTTCCTTTTGCATTATAAAAGATTCCACTACCAGACCACAAATCGTCCTCACTGCATGGACCAGCCAATACATACCACAGAACTGCATGGGACATGCCTGGGTCACAGGGTTCATCACATGGTAAGAAGAGGCAGAAATTGCAGTATAGTGTATTTGTCTCCCTGCCTGATTTTTTAGATTCTGGTAGGGCTGCAGAGGAAAGCACTTAAAAAATAAAATAAAATCCAGAAGTCCACACAGTTTGGTGTCATGCAGTTCTCTAATGTGTCTATCTCCAGCTGTTTTGGTTTTTTTGAGTAAGCACATGGTGTACTGCCAGAGAGCTCCTGTTTGTTTGATAGAGGCCAGCAGGAGCTGGATCAATGCTTTTCAGTGGCAAATACTTCTAAAAAGCCCAGTCCCTTTTAAAACTCTCCACATCTGGCTGCTGCCAGCTTCAGAATGAGCCATGAAACCACTTCTTCGTGATTTTATTACAAACCTGCTTTCCTTTCAAAGGACACAGAGGCTTTGGGTGGTTTTTTTTCTTCTTTTGGGGATGTGGAGGTGTTGAGGTTGTATGTTTCAAGAGCAATCTTTAGTTGTTAAAATGTTAGCAAGAAAAGCTGACTACTGCAAAAAAATTCACATATAAATTAAAACAAAGCTTCCCCTTTATCTCAAAGATCCTCTCAGGTGCTGTGTGCAATCAAAAAAATACAGCTGAAAAATGAACTGAAGGAACATTTCCCTTGACATTGACATGCCGTATCTTCTCCCTGCTTTCTAGACATGATGAAAGAATAGAGCACAGCATGGAAGGGGCACATAATGCCATATGGAATTGAGTTGGTAAGAGAAGCAGGTGGAAGATGATGCAGACAGATATTATAAAGGTCTTTTTAATCAGAAATCTGGTTTACATGCTGGTGCTGATTCCCATGTGGGGGTGTGTGAGTGGGGAATAGTTGTGAGTACTCTTCTGTTCCACTGTGGAGAGTGAAAAGAGATGCTGAAATGTAGAAACAGTTCAACCCAGATGAAGCAGTTCAACCCAGTGATGCCAGGGTAAGCTGTTTCTGTATAAAACCACACATTTTTTGTTTACACTAGAAGAGAAATCCATCCTCTCTTGTGACACCTAGCAGGGTAAGATACAATGTAGTCGAGAGCACCCAGCTTGAGAAGAGTAGCTTTCCTCTCAGAAGACCCTCTAAGGAAAGCTGTAGGACTTAATGTTCCTCCCCCTGTTGGCAATCTTACTGAGTACATGCTCAAATGGGTTTTGGGAGGTCCTTGCTTGAGGGAAAGATGTCTGAACCCAGGCCAAAACTGTAACACAAGGCTTTAGACTTTTTCAGCACGAGTCTCCTTTGGGCTGGCACTAATAATCCCAGCAACAAGTGCTGCTCACCAGCAGATAGATTCACCTAAACTGGAAAAGCTCTTGCCTCATATCAGGTATAGCATCAAGAAAGAACACTGCCAGGGGGCCTGAGCAGGTCACCCATGCCTGCAGCCCTGCCTGGAGTCCTTTGGCCCCTGCTGCGGTGAGGATGGATCCTTTGCTGCTCCCCTTATTAAAGCCTTCCACCACTGCTTTGATGAACTCCCTCTTTGACGGCACAGAATTCAAACCCTCCTTCCTGCAGAAGACACTCCTTCAGCTCTTCTTGGTGGGGCCGGGCTCATCCACTTGATCCCGCAGCACTTTCCATTCTGGGTTACTTCAGTGCAGCCTCTCCCCACTAGTGAGACTCAAAAGTCATCCACAGTCTGCTCAGATGAAACTCTTCTTTTAGTAATTCAATCATTTCTGTCTGCCAGCCAGCTACCTGCGAGCATGTGTTTGAGGGCAAGGCCTCCAAGAAGGAGGGAAGGAGATGCCTCCCGGTCCGCTCAGGCACAGCTTTTGGCATTAGGCACGGACCACTTCACTGCCACTTCCATAACTGCTGCTATTATCGCAAGTGAGTCAAATCACACTGACATTTTCCTCCTCTCACGTGTCTGGTAACACACTCAAAACATCCTCTCACGCACTGGTGGGTCCACACTTCCTGAAACATTTTTGTTGAGAAGTTTGAGTCTCCTAGCCTGTATTAATATTAAGCTTACTCCTACTCAGAATAGTGACAGACAGCTTTTTTTTTTTTAACCTCAGGGTATCTGGGATCAAGATATTCCCTGTTGTAGTCCTTGTGCTATTCTACAAGAAATCACAGTTTCCACAAGCTCGGACCTCACCTACTTAATTTAATTTTCAGGTCTCCCCCATTCATACATTAAAAGTTTGATTAATTCTGCCAGTGGGAAAACCCAAGAATTACAGCGCTCTGCCAAACCGCAAGAGGAAAGCAGTTACTTTTCAGGAATGTCACCCGGCCATGTGCTGAGCTGGCTGCACAACCAGCCCTCTCTGCTTAGCACCACGATTTACGCAGGAGCTCTGGCTTGCTCCCGGGCGTGGGAAGATAGTGCTCCAGCTCAGCTAAAAGGCATCTTCTGGGCAGACTTCCCATAACTGAAAGTCCTCCTGTGCTACTCCAAGTTACAATATTAGGCAGTATTTGTCTACAAATAATGTTTTCTAGGTAAATACTAAAAAAGTATTTGCTGATGAATATCACTGCAGTGTTTATTTGAAAGCATTTTTTCCTGACAAATCGCAATGCATTTTCAGTGTTCAGTGTCCTCAACTCCCCATGGACCCAAAACCAGGTGATGGTCACCCACACACTGCATGAGCCTGCAAGCCCTGCCATGTGCCTGCTTCTGAGTCATCTAGTTCAGAAAGTCATTTCCAAACATCCGGGCTAGATCTGTATAAATATCTGCCAGTGAGATTAGGAACACATCTTAGTTTTGCAAGTCAACACTGCTACTCCAAAACTTTCACATAAATAAGCAGCCACCTGCATTTTCCAAAGATGCATTTTACATATGCAGCATTTTTTCACTTCCTATTCAGTCTTCTGCCATTTCTAAAGTTTCAGTTACCTACTAAAAAAAAAAAAAAAAAGGCAGATTCAACACCATTTGTACAGATGTGCAACACAAACCAGACTACTGGAGGAACTCTGAAAAGCAGGTACATTTTAAAGCAATGAGGAGGGTAGGCTAGTAACTCTGCAAGGGAGAAGGGAAAAATCCCAAATTCAACTAAGGGGCTGAGCTCACCTTCTTACATTTCTGAGTAACAGCACTACCTCCAAATGAATGTTTGAGAAAGGAAGATTTAATACACAGCAAAGCATGCTACCTGACAAATACTTTGAGTAGCTCACCCGCTGTGGGCATGCATTATTTCTTGAGAAGACCTGCAAATTGTTGACCTGGACTGTAATATGCACTGGTGGTAACAGTGGATTTTTCTCTCCTCTTCTGTCCTGATGGGTTAATTTTGAAGGATCATATGCATACTCTTACTAAGTGGCTATTTCAGTATCCTCTATTTTAGCTCGTTTGTATTTGAAGAACACAAAGCAGTTTAAAATGCCTGAAGAGAAGACTGCTTTTTCTTCTTTTCTAAGCCAGTACTTCTAACTTACTACATTTTGTTTCTCTGCAGAACCTGGGAGTTGGTGACTTGAAATGGGATCCAGCTACTCCTGACAGCACAGGGGTTGAGAGGAGGGTGATAAGACAGGGTAGTGACCTCCTGGATAACTCTACAACCAGTTTCTTGAGCTGTGTCTGGATAGGTATAGCTTGAAGCTCAGATATAACTTGCAGCTGTCTCTTCCTGATAAAAAAAAGCAAAGATTTTGGGAGAAATTTTTCAACTGGGAGTTATCACTGACTAAGATAAAACCCTGCAACTTCTCCCATCATACCAAAGCAGCTGGAAATACTAAATTTTCCTCTATATTTTTATTTAAAGTAATGACTAGAATAAATTAAAAAAAAAAAAAAAAAAAAGGGGGGCAGAAGGGTTTCTGGCAAATTCTCTACTGATTCCCTGTGCAGCAGTCTGGTGCTCTGGGGGACTTTCCCTTTTATCACTGATCTTGCGCAACAGAAGTGATACCCCAGGAGCAGGGAGACTTTCCCTCCATGTAACTTTACCAGAACCATTCCTTAGCAAAAAAGGAGCTGCTACGACTTCCCCTTCCGGTGCTTTTACATCAAAAGAAATCCCTCAGAACAAACCCAGTTATCCATGTGTATTTTATAATTCCCTCTTTCCATTCCAAAGTCTTTCCAGTTTTGTTTTGCAGTGATTACAAAAAGATCTGTCTGCTGTACTGAGATACAACATGAAGTGATAACCTGTTATTTCAGGTGTGTATATATATATATATACACACACACATTTATATACATATATATTGGCCTAAGCAGGTTGGCTTGTCAATGCTTTTATAAACAGGGCCAAAGCAGTGAATACCTCAAGGTGGAAGTCTGCAGTTGATTTCCATTATGAAAACTTTTCTGATAAATAGAATTTTGCTCAAAAGATGTAAAATTATGCTTGACACACATTTTTAGATTTTTTTTTCCTTTTTTAAAAAAACCAGATGCCTTCTGTGTTATAGGCTATCGTTGGGCCAAACTTGTCCAGAATGAATTCTGATAAAGCAGAACTAACTATATTTTGGACCATGAGAGAACAAAAGAAAAAAATGTCTTAAGAAGTGTGCATAATAATGCAAAATCCAGCTAGGGACTTAAAGGGATCTTTCTTTTTTGCAATTATTTAAAACAGTTATCTTTTAATCCCATGAAAGACAAATACCCTGAAACATTTATTTGGGTCTGGGAGTAAAGGAATGGACAACCAGTTATCATGCCATTCATCATGCCGAGTCAAGTGTAATGATTCAGATAGAGATAACGAGAATGTAAAAAATATTTCTGAAGAGTGGATGCTCTTCAGGGTTGAAGTTCTTCAAAAAGGTTGAAAGTCAGCTGGCTTCTTGACTGTAACAGTAGGCATTCTTAAGTATTTCCAAGTATTTATGTGAATTTAATTATCATGCTTAGAATTAAAATATGTGGTTTACTGAACTGGGACACTGCTCTTTTCCAATGAAAAATTAAAGCAAAAAAACCCCAGCAAGGTCAGACAAAAAAGAGAAAAAATGCCCAAACATCTGTGTTGGCATAGGGAAAGGAATAAAGCTAGTTCCTTACAGAGGACTGATTAATAGTGTGCTCTCAATACCATATAAATCAACCAACCACTTGTGAATGAGTTAAGAAAATCCCCTCTCCTTTTCAGAACACAATGGTAGGATATGTGGTGAAGCTGAAGATGGCCTTCTGTCCTACTCAGAAGATGAAAATACCTGGATATCTATATTTTTGTTTAAAACATGGTAACAGAAAAAAAACCCAACACCCAAACAAAACAAACCTCTAAAATTTTCTGGATAAATAACTTCTACCTGGCATTTAAAACCATGGGCAATGGACTGTGGTTCATGGGTTCGGATTTCAGTGTTGACAGAAATTTGCTGTGTGACCTGGAGGAGGAGTCATATAAAGCCTCAGGCTCAGAAAACAGGTGTGTTAATACTTCCCTACAGTGCCTCTCAGGTGGCTTTGTGATGCTGAATTACAGTTAGCAAACACAACTGAGGTTCTTTCATGGCAGAGAATAGTGGCACCGTATTTTTATTATGTTACTGGAGGCAAAGGTGACAGAATGACTGAAATAATAAACTTCAGCCCCAGAAACAGATATTGTACATAAAGCAGAATAGCTGGTTAATAAAGAGTAAAGAATGTTTGGTGTGATGGTCAAAAGGTACTTTAGAAGAAATGCATTTTTTGATTAAAACCATTATTGACTGTGGATGGTGATTTATGATACCATCTCAAGTCAATGGTTTTGCTGAGGTAAGACAGAACTCCTTGAAAAGGTCTCCAGCCTAATAAAACTTCAGTGAGCTATGGAAAAGTTTAATGCCTATAATGTCAATTTTAAGCAAAACATAATGAAACATATATTACTTTCTCAAGCCTCACAACTCTTATGACAGGGGGCTGCAATTTTGCCCTGAAGTTACATAATTTAATTGCATTGTATGAGTAAGTACCCTCTTCCTTAGATGGTTTCCTTAAATGGCTGTTGTACTTACAGCAGCTATTTTTTTCTGCTCAGATTTTTTGTCACCTTGATTAGGAAAACAGTAACATTATGATAATATATTAATCCATTTCTTATTGTCAGGAGCAACAGGGCAGAGACCTATCTGATGATGTTTGAACACCAGCATGTCTTTGCATGCAGGCAGGATGCACAGGGCCACCTTCAAAGGTCTGCTCAGCATCCTGGGACTCTGGCTTCTCCTGTGATGTGCCAGGTAAGGGCCTATTTGTCAACCCACCGAATTTTGTCCCTCCAGCTAAGTAGGTAGGGGTTGCTGCTAGGCAAAATTAAGTGGAGCATTTCAGCTCTGCAAATCCTTTACATTTTCCTGAACTATCCATGAAGGGATGTGTTTGGTGTATCTTAATAACATGAACGCGCCTGAGCTGCCCACTGGTGTATGAGCATGCACTAACATGTCCAGGTAGATGGAGGAAGCACTGGTGTCCTGCTCACTGTCCAAACACAGTTCCCAATATTGCACATGACCAGACAAACTAAGCTGCCTCAAATTCATCATTTTTTCAGTTTAGCATACATCATGGATCAGCTGTGATAAATTACCTGGATTTGGTGCGATGTACCATGTGGAACCACAGAAATAGAAGTGGGGTGACCTTCTTTGACTTATACTGGGAATCATGTAATATAATGTACAGAAGGGACTGTGAAAGCTTGAGAACACTGTAGAAAGGTGGCCTTGAAAAATTGAAAGGCTGGTCATGTCACATAGTCACAGATGTGTACACAGAGGCACCGTGAATTAGCAAGCAGGCAGGGAGCTGGAGGATACTAGCCTGAAAAGTAAGTTCCCAGTAGCTAAGCTAATGGAATAATTCCTCAAGATGTTAACAAAGAGCTCCATTTATTCTCACTGGAGCCAGCTAGCCACTAGAGGGAGGAATAATCTAGTGCTGCCAGTGATTGCTATTTATTATGCTTCTGCAATGCATTTTGTTTTTCTCAAAGATCATCTCATGAGGCTTGCAAAACCTTTCCAGTTAAAGGAAGAAAACCCTCGAGTTTTCACAGTTGCTGAAGAAAGCACACGAACACAAAGTTCAAGGACTCAAGAAACAGAAAACCTATAAAAATGATGCTGCACATCTATTATATCTTAGAATATATTCCGATTTTTACAGCCCAGATGAATTGTGGACCTCATTTCCAGTTAATTAGGATTCATAGGGCAATTTGCTTTCATAGGATTCAGCATATCATTACAAAAGTGGTAGGATTTAAAGCTTTTTTTATGTGCTTTTCATGAATGAAAGTATTTTTCTTGGTGACTAGAAAAAGCAGGTCAGCACTGGGGTTGAAAAAGGCATTTTCCTTCCATACAGAAACTGGCAACCTGCTAAAAATGTTACTTCCATATTCTTTAAGAATAAAGCTATTCGAAAGCAGGAACCAAAGAAAAGCCCAACACAATAATACACTCAATGGCTGTATTACCAGTCTTGCTCCTTTCATTACAGATAACTATGCTAAATATCCATTTATAGCAGAAAGGAAGCAATTTGGGTATGTGAAGGCAGGTTTTTGTGTGTACAGTTATTCACTACTCACTGATGACAAGATACTCAGTAACAGGAAAACACTAAATAATATTAAAAAGTCATTTTTATCTGAAGATAAGTAATTAATTAGATAGGTAATTGCTAGATGTTCAGCAGGTCAAATCTTGGAGTTTTGCTGAAGGTCTATCAATGGGAAAGTCTGAGTCATGTTTTTTTCCTCAACCTAGGACAATTCTGCTTAACAGGCCCAGCCCTGCCCTTCCAAACAGGAAAAAAACAAGCTTAAACTCAGCAGAAAAAAATGGATCAATAGGGTTCATAAAAAGACTGGAAAGCTCATGGATAATCTGTGTTGTGAGTGTACTAAGAGCTTGGGATGCAAGCAGAAAACTGCTCCTCTGCTAGCTCTTGTGGGTTTTACTGTCCCTGGCAGCACCATGCTCTTAGTGGGTGATTAGGCTGCCATCAGCACAGGACCATCAGTGCTGCTGTCTACCCTCTCCAAAGAAGAGAAATAAGGAGACAATAACAGAGACAGGTGTTTCTCGAAGCCTTCCAAATGGCTTTTCATCAGAAGATTCACGGGTTTTCCAGGAATAGGCATGCACAGAGCATACAGTGGGAACTCCCTCCACTCAACCGGACTGCGATTTTCAGCATGTGTGGTGTGCTTGCTTCTCTGTGCAGCACATACCATGGCAGATCAGGCTCTGAGATGTATTAAAATATCTTTTCCTAGCTCTGAAGGCCTTCCCTATGGAAAAAAAAAATAATTTTAAGATTCCCTTCTGCTATAGTGTGAAGGGTAACAAATACAAAGAAAGTTTAGAGAGAAGTGAGTGGGAAGCCATGTGTTAGCGTATGTAGGCAGGGCATAGAGGGAAGAGCAGAGGTAGGACTATCTGAAGGGAAGCATGTATCTATCATTTACCCTCTGTGGAAGTATCTATCTGACCCACTCTCAGACATATGTTAGTAATGGGTGTGGGCTGCATGGCAGTATGAGAGGGGGAGATGTGTCAAGTTATGAGAAGGTAGTACCTATGAATTTCAACAGACACAGCAAAATGCAACATGAGTTACTGTTACTCCTAGGAGTAGTGTGCTCCCCTTCGGGCTTTCACACATCACTGGGAGAGCAAATACGTACAGCAGGTGGAAAGACAGAAGAGAGCATTCTGGCAGCAGGATGCACATGGGAAGCACAGTGGGGGAGGAACTACAAGAACTGACCCTTTTATCCCTGGCTGAGGTCTCACCAGCCTCTGCAGCTCCCCCTCCGGCAGGGAAGTACAAGAATGATTTAACTTCTTCCCCATGCCATGCCTCGCTGCTTGCGCAATATGGTGGGGCTGTTCCCAGGCATTTTGGTGAGCACAAGGAAATGCTGCCTCAAGCCTTGCTTCAGGAGTACAAAACAGGACCTAAGAGCAAGGGGGCAATGACTACTGATGACTGTGTTAGCATTTCTGCAGCCTCTTTAGGAGGCTCTGTAATTGCTGCACTAGCTGCATATGAATCAATTCTCGTGACATCCCAATGTGCAAGAAAGAGGTGAGTGTTATTATCCCTTTTTACCCAGAGCTGGAGGCACATTGACATCCGCAGCTGGGAAGAGGCCAGGCAGGGAGCAGCAGTGGTGGGGTGCCCACCACTCCTTCCTCGGCCCCTGCTCCCGAGGCCACAGCCTACCTGCCATGGAGGTACCGTGCATAGGTGTGGAGGCGAGACTCTCCCATCACCCTGCTCTCCTCTGGCAGAAAAAGGGGCACCACACCTGAGAGTTTTGCAATTTCAGTCCTTCATTTGAATTGCTCGACTGATCCTCCCTTTCCCTACGGGAATAACACAAGCCAGGTGCTTGTTCCAGTGCACCCCTCATGCTCTTTTTAGACCTGAAAAACACTGAGCAGCCAAATCATACCTTAGACTGCTCCTGAACTATAATTAACCTTAGTGTATCATTTTATGGAAGAGAAAGCTGTTAAATTTCGCTGAATTCAAAAGAACTTGGAAGAACAGTGGCAAGATAGTATTTTTAACAAGCAGCTTGATTAATTCATGGCAGAGGTTATCATCCCATTGTGTTGGGTAGGAGGCTCACATTTAAAACTTTGTATGTACTTTGTCGGGGGGGGGAGAAAAAAACCTTCGTAGCTCAGAAGCTACACTTGAGACTTGTAAACAACCCACTGCAGAATCCAGTACTGAGGACCCAGTTCCCAATTGTATAGTATTCCCAAGGACTTTCAGAGAAACAGTCAGCGCTCATTTTTCTGTGCCTTATTCCTATTAGGTCTCTTGCCTCAGGGTAAAAATCCCAGTGTTGATTTCGAGTACAGTGCATACCTCCCCACAGAGCAGGATGCCCTCCCAGTGGGTATTTCAGGCCTGTACTGGGGGCAGTGGGTAGCCCAGGGAGCAGGACAGGGGATTTACATTCATCTCAGATCTAACCTAGGTCAGATCTAACCTTCCCATTCTGGCTGGCTTCAGTGCTACCCATGATAGAAACACCGAGGGATTAATTGTGAAATATAAGATAGTACAATATAAACTGTAAGATTCAGCTCAGAAGCAAGCTGTTACCTGGTTGTGGCTACAAAAAAGACTAATTTTACTTTTCCTCTCCAGAAATATAAATATTCTATTCAGGAGAAGGGATTAGATTTTTAAAAAAATATTGATAATTGAAAATATTGTAAAACAGGCTTGCAAATAAACATCAAGAAGTTCTAAAATCAGTGTTTTAAGTATTAAATGTCCATTTTATTTCATCCTCTCCTTTAAAAATATTCCTTAAAAATAAAGATTCTTCCTCTATATATTATTTATTATTGTCTATTACATACATCGTTTAAAGGAGGTACATAAAACAAAACGCATAATCTGAAAGCATATTCAAAAGATGAAGAATCTCTGTGACATCAACATCAAACTACAGCCCTGTTTTTAAAGAGACAGCTGTTCAGGCAATTCATTGTTTGTATGAACTTCAAATGGATTATTTTGTTATTCTTTGGGCTGTTGCCCTTAAGGGAACTAGTTCCATTAAATAACAAGCTACCATTATACGGACATACTGATTCTGAGAACAGGGGAAGGAAATATAGTCACAACATGCAATTTCAACAGAAAAAAGAAGTCTTGTCAATCTTCTGCCAGAGGCAAAATGCTCAGGCAGATACTGCAGTCATCACAGAGATATAATGAATCTGATTAACTTCTCTGGAGAAGGGACAATTAGAGCTGATAGGAGAGAGCCTCCTCGGCATTTACGCATGTTTGCACAGGGATCGGTGCGCAAGGGCTGCCTGACCACTGGTCAATGGCAAGGGCACCTTGGCTGCCAGGCTGCGGTCGTGGACCACTGCGGCAACTTCTGTCCGGAGAACTGGAGCAGGGAGCAAACCCAGTGGCCCAGGAAACCACTCCAAAGATAGCTTGAAGTGTGACTGAGTGCAACTAACCACCACATGTATGGTGGCAGCAATGGAGCACCAAAATGAAGGAAGGCATAGCCATTTTCCAACACAAGCTGCATGCCTCCTGGGTGAGAAAAGGATGCAAAGAGAAGGATCCAGGAGTGCTAGCAACAGACCAGCTCTAGTCAGGACTAGAAACTGTGGGATAAAAGGGCTGTGAAATTCTCACAAGGATGATATTAGTAACAGGACTAGTGAAAAAGGTTAATTAAATCACCACTGATGAAAATCTTAGCAGGAGAGTGTGTTAGGGTCAGGGCTATAATAAATGAAAGCAGAATGGAATGCTACACACTCATTATTTTCAAAGGTGTGAAATCCATTAAAAAAGGAAATAAAATAAGCAGTGGGGAGGTAGAAATATAGAAATAGCTGACAGTCAACAGATCATTCTGTCACTGTATGAAGGCATAGATGTGGTATTCTTCATGCAAATCTTGGCTCTTTTAATGGAGAAAGGATGCTTAGCTAAGTACTGAGAATTGTTACTTAGGAATATTAAGAAATCACTTAAAAAAAGAAAAAGAGAGAGAAAAGAAAAGAGAAAGGAACAGAAATAGTGACATAGTGCTGACATTCATTCCAGCTACTGTCAGTCTAACATCTTACTTGAATAAGGCATCATCCACTCCCTCTCAATTCAAATATGTTCATCACAGGTAAACAGCAATTAATTTGTGCCCTAAATCAAATGATCTCTAAGTAGGGGGCGGGAAAGTAATAGACAGAGAGTTACTGCTCTGCCAGAAATTACATTCTACCCAACAGTAAATGACTGAACAACTGCAGTGGCACAGCCTGACTCACCAGCATTTCAAACAAGCCTAAGCAACAAATCTCTGCCAAAGCCCTGTTGTCTCACAGCTCTTACAGCCACATGACTGAGATGAGTCCAACAGATGCTGCACCAGTCTGAAATCCATAGCTAGACATTTAGATTGGACCCTATTGACTAGACAGTGCCAATGTTTCTGAGATTTCTAACATCTTTGACTGCAACTTCATGAGGATTGTTGAATGACATGTTGGCTACATCCCACTAGAATAAGGAAAAAAGACCTTTTCAAAGTCAAAAATTTGGCCCCCCCCCCCCAATTCCAGCTTTTATAAATGCAATTTCTATCTCTACTACAAACATAAATATTATGAGATGAAATCACGACTCAGTCAATGTCGTCATTGACACCATTTCACCCAGAGTGGTTGTAAGCTTTCTGCATTATGTAAGTATCCTTGCTTTTGAGATTTATGCAAAGTTCAGAACAAAATTATTCCTCTAAATGTGATAAAAGCAAAGTAGCAGTTTTAAGTTCTGTAAAAGAAAGAATATAAGTAATAAATGAAGGATGAACCTTGTATTATTTTGCATTCTAGTACATTTGCCAATTTTTGTTATGCAGACAGTAATAAATGTTGATTATTACAAGAGAAAGTTTTAATAAATGTCTCTACTATGCCTATTTTGGTGTGATAAAGTAATAAATAGTAACTGTGAACATTTTTAGGACTAGCCCAAGGAGGACTACCTTCCAAAAGAAGTTTTTCAAGGTTTCCTTTCAAGTGTAGAGTAATGAAGGCTTAGCACAGATTTGCAATAGCAATTGTCAGATATAAACCAGGAGAGATTTATATACTAGTTGTGAAAGCTCCTGAGCTTGCCTTCAGCATGATACATCACTGTCACAGTGCAGAGCTGCACAGACACAACCCAAGCATGGCTGCCACCCGGACATCACTTAAATAAAGGGAAGGATTTGGGTGCTCTGGATGTGGCTGCTGGTATTTGGGGACGACAAAACCAGTTAGTGCTTTCTGTGGTCCCTGGGCTTGCTGCAGGGAAAGCTGCTGGGCAGCTGGGGTGCAGGCTGGTCAGGTAGCACAGCCGTTCTGGAGGGGAATGGGAAATTGCTGTGCAACTCAGCTACAGATGCAACCATAGAAATCTCTCACAGGAACTCAGTAGCTGCTGCAAAGGTGCTTTCAACAAAAATATTTTTTTCACACCAGCAAATAACACAAGCAGTGCTTATATGATAGTTCTCTGGCTTTGTGGTATACAATGAGTAAGAAAGCAGGCACAATGTAAGGAAGTTTTTTAAGGATTTTCCCCAATTTCTCATTTCCTGAAAAGATTTGTGACTTCATTAGGAGGAGAGGAGATTTTAAAATGTCAAGTCTCTTCAGATGAACTTTCATCCATGGGTGTCACTGGGAGCAGAGTGGTATCTGATGCTGCCCTACTTCAGTGCCTTGGCTGCCAGGGGCCACATGCTTTCTTTGCTGCCTCCTGCCCCTAACCTTCACCCCATACTGCACCCAAGCCAGCAGAGAATTAGTAAAGTAAGTTGAAAGTTACTCCATCTTAGCAGTAATACAAACACAAGAAAATAAAAGAAACAAATGACTGGGCATCAACATGACTTAGATATTAATAGTATCTTTTATTTGTAAGGGCAGAACAATTACTCACTCTTGTCGTCTTTCTCTCTCACCCTAACATGATGCAAATTAACAGAAGATCCCAAAGCATGTCTGCAGAAACAGTTTGCCTTGTAATTTCACATGAAAACTAAAGCAAAATACACTATTTTAACTTTTTCCACTTTTAATCTTAAAGGTCTTCAGCATTTCACAGGGAAGGAATATTGCACTTCTAGCTGATCAGAACAGAAAATTATTATGAATAATTAACTTAATTATTGTTGCCTGTTTGCTTGTCTTGTTATGTTGGACATTAAGGACTCCAGAGTGAATTTTGTGCAAACGCACATGTCTTTTTATGCCTGTGAATCTCTGCATGGCAAATTTAATACATCAGCTGAGCTCCCTTTAGCAAACTAAACCAGATAGTACAAGATCACATACAGAGAGTCAAGCATGGTATGGCTGGCAGCAGTCGGAACATAATTTCAAAATGCTAGCAATGAAATAACATTTAAAATACATGAAGGAATTACGTAGCACTGTTGTGGCTCGGTTATGTATATTTACTATTCAACAACAGGCCTTCAGGAATAATTTGTTCCTGATGAGAATTTTATTTTTGTATTTAAAGAGTAAGTTAAGAAAAGGAAGAACAGTGATAGTGGGTATATTCAATAGCCTGAGAAAGACAGATAGACAACCATAAAAGATAGGTCTGAAGAGGTCTTCTCAAGGTCATTTGGTCCCTCCTCCCACCCTAAAGCAGGATCAGCAATACCTAAATTTGTCCTGACAGACATTTTCTATCCTTTTCTTGAAAATGTCCAGTGAAGTGATTTCTCTTGGCAATCCACTCCTGCACTTAGCTATCATTATCATTAGGAAAATTTTCCTAACATATAGCTTGTGTATGTCCTTGCAGTCTAAGGTCGTATTTCTTCTCCTGTCCCCACTGGACATTATTAAGTTCCTTTCTGAGGCAACCTTGTAAGTAGGTGGGCAGATGTAGGGCTAAAAATAAATGAGACCAGTTTTGTACACAAACATGCAGATTGGCTGTGTAAAAACTATCCTGAAAGAGATGGCTGCAACACACCTCTTGGTTCAGTGATTGTAATTGTGTTTCGTAAAGCAAGCCCTGGAAGTGCCCATTTGACCCATAAAGTACAGCGATAGGCCTTGCTTTTGAAAACAGACAATGGGATGGACTTGAATTCACCAAAATAATTTGCTCTGAAATGAATAAATGTTTACAGGATTTAACTCAGAGAAGCTAAAAAGTTGGAAGTCCTCACTTTCATCTGTAGCTCTGTCTAACATAAAGCTAAATCTTGTGTGAAGTTGAGCCAGATGACTAGATACAGGACAAGGATTTTCATTTCTGCAAGTAAGGCAATCACATAAATGAGGTTGCAGCTTTTTTTTAACAAATTATTGACTTCCAAAACTGTGCTCCAGTATTGCCAAAAGATCACACATTGACTAGCAAAGTTAAAGGCTTTTTTTTTTTTTGGCCAATGTTCATTCTTATGTAAATTAATTGTAACTGTTTCATTGCTTCATATTTCAGCAAGTAAAGGTAAAAGTACAAGTGAGGCAACAACTGTAGTATAGGTCACAGATTACAACCAAATTATGACTTTTCATCTTAGAGAAACAAGAAATAACAATATTTATACAAATGTGACAATACTGACGTAACAGGGCATATGGAGCTAGGTGTACATTGACACAAGGGTAAGTTTTATGATGGGATAAGCAATGTCTGCTAGCAGTGAGACTGCGATAGTTACGGCATCTCAGTTTCATTGCAAGATAAACTGGTGAGGATCATCACAGAAGTAGAGAGGAGGAGTGCCCATCCTGCCTATGTACTATTCAGTGAACTGTAGGAATGCCCCATCTCCACAGAGGCTTGTACAGTGAGATGAGTGGGTTCATTTCTGTGCTGTAAAGGCATACATACCTTTGTGTGAGGGGACACAAAGACCAGAAGGGAAGCTGCCATGTGGCACAAGCTTTCTCACATGCCCATCAGTGATATTAAGAATTAACTGACTGAATATGCTTTATATATCCATCAGTGGATAGTTGCTACTGCTCATTAAAAGCTCCAAGCTCTAAGTTCCTTCAATAAATCAATATCCTCTGCACCTTAAATATCATGTATTTAATATCATGTATTTAATTAAATATCATGTATTTAATGTCAACTGCCATAAGGAAACCACTGGCTCCAGAGGTATGCCCACCTACTACCTCAAAATAAATATATTTTTTATTGTCTTGCCTTTCAAATTTTCCTCTGACTTATAAATTATTCACTGAACTTAATAATACCTGACACATGAGCCTGAAAAGTGAGAAACCTGCCAAGAGCTTCTCCCTAGCTTTCAGATGGAAGAGAGAAGGGATTGCAATAATATGAACAAAAGGCTAAGTAATAGATCATGCATGAGAGACTGTGGGCTGGGAAAGTTACTACCTAGGCCAACAATAGCTCCATAATACTATTCCTTCAGCTGCATGCCCAAAGCTCATGGAGATGCTCCAGTCTCTTTTGTGGGAAATCCAAAAAACTCCCCCTTCAAGCAAACAAACAAAACACACCTCAAGGAAAATGGAAACAATTCTTTCACTAGTTAAAGGTTTGATGAAAATAAAAGAGACTGCAACATGAAACAATGAAACACACTGTAAAACATACTGTAAAACACTAATAAAAGATTAATCAGACTTATTCCTGTTGTACTAATTAGGAAACTCATTGTTCCCTAATTGGAAGTCACTCAACAAGAAAGAAAATTAACAAGCTTCCCTGCGTGTGTCTAAAAATATTCACCATAAGGAAGATGTGGTATTGCATCACCTCATATTTTCCCTCTCCCTTCCCCCTATCTGTGATCTCAGCCAGTGAAGTTAATGGGACATTTTCATTAATTCTAGCAGAATGAGGACACCACCTCCATTTAAAAAAAAGTATGCTTTTGTTTATATGGCACCTTTTTCTGGACAATATTTTGGGACATGTTATCATAACATAGAATAACATAGAAACACCTTAAAGTAAATAGGACCTTATTCCTAAGAACAAGATGGCATATGTGCTACGCTGTATGATGAAGTGCAGTGTAAGGACATCAGCTTCAGCTTGCTCAAATGCCAGAACAGCCTAGCCAGTGTGTCAGGCTACAATTATCTTTACATCCCTTACCATTTCCCTCAGTATGGACACTTCCCAAGAGCAGCATTTTAGAAAAGCTGAGAAAGTGTGAGAACCATCTCCAGAGTTTATATTGTTCCATAGTTTTCTGAGAGCTCCATATTTCAGTTTGAGAAATCATGAAGATATCTACATACACAAACACGTGTTGCATCACTATAGGAACATGAAAGCTGTAATGACCTCCAGCATCATTTTAACAACATCCTTGCCATGTGACATTTAATTTGCTGTCTTTAGTGTAACAAGCTTTTGGAACTTTGCTCATCCTTTCATTCACATCAGTGCTAGCATCATGTTTGAAAGCAGACATCATGCAATTTCACCATTAATTCACTCAGTGCACATGATGCACTTTACCTTCCCATCAGTCTATATGAATGTGCCCATGTGTGCATATCACCTTCTTCCTGATCACCACAAATTATCACTCTACAAAACTGTTTGAGAGCTTTGCAGATTATAAAACTATTTTGATCATAATTTCTTTGACTTTTACAAGGATCAGAGGATATTCTAAATGAAATATCTTATACTATGTAACAATGGGGTGGTTGGATTTTTTTTGCAAGACATCCTAGCAGAGGTGGTCCTGCAACTCTGTCAAGATTTGATTTGTAATATTGGTTGACCCTAGCTTGAAGGCTTGTCCTCCAGGAACTGACCTGACCAATTCTCAGACAGGTGATGAAAAGTTGGAATTCAGGATGTATAAATCAGATCTACCTCTTTCTTCTGCTTTTGTCACTGTTACTAAGTTTGCTACCAGATTCTGCCTCTTAATTGAGCTTGATTGTTTACTGTGATTTTATAGAATATTATGAAAAATGGCACAGGGGTTTTCAAAACAATTTTATCTTCAGATTCCCATAAACATACAAGTAGAAAGTACTTAATGCTGTTGTATTAGCACATAAAAAATATAAGCCTGGCTGTACACAAATAACATCCACATATTTTGAGATATTATTTTTTGAATGTCTCTGATAAACTTTAAAGTTAGGATTTGGTTGGTTTATTCTAAGGATCACTCATCTATGCAGTAAATCACAGGAAGAGATGCAGCTATGATGGAAGTTACACAGATGAATTCTTTACCATGGGATAAAAAGGAGAAAAGCCTAATGCTTTTTGCTTATATGCTCCCATACTCTTTTCATCATCAGTGGTGTAACTTGGTGCCCATTAAAAAGTGTTTGTGGTATTTATTATTGTGTTTCTCCAAGCCACGGCTGACTGGAAAAACATGACGTGTCTATTAAAAAACCTTAAAAACAAAGATTTGTTAAGATAAAACTAATTTCTGTTCTTCCTTTGCTCCTTTTTATACAAGTTCTACAAATGCAACTCCAAAGTATCGAGATCATTGAAATTGTCAATATGGTGGCGATCAGAGAGTACAACTTGTCTCAGAAAAAAGTTTGTATGATCAAATATGAGTTCAAAGGAACAATTCTGCAACCATATAAAACTCAAAATCCTTGTAAAATGTCCACAAATAGATTACCATTAAGTGCTGTAATATTTTAGAAAAAATTTAAAAAAAAGTGAAGAAGACTCAAGTGGCTGCAGTCCCCACAGTAGCAGCAATATTGAGTTATGAAGCAGAATGTGAACCCATGTTTTAAGCAGTGAGTGTGCTTGCGGTGGAAAAGAGGAGAGGAGCAGAATGAAGTAGAAAAACTATGGTAACATGATCCATCTGTTAGACCTCTTGTCCACAACAGAGTTTTCCAGTCCCTTCCATATTCCTCATCTTTTAGGCTGGGAAAGTGCTGCCATCAGGTTATACTGTGTGCTGACTCACCAGCTACTTTGCCCATTCTTCTTCAAGAGATCGTAAGAGATGGCTGCAGATCTTTCTCTGCCTTATCCAGCTACGGATCTTCATAAAGTTTGCTGGAACTTCATACCTTTCAGACTTCAGTCTCTCTAGAAAACTTGCTTAAAGTTGGCCAGTGGTTTCAAAAGTTACTGGGAGATGGAGGTGACAGGTTGGCATGTGGACAGACAATGTAATTGCATACTTTTTTTTCAACGAAAACCAGGCTAAACATAACCAAGGTACATATAGCTAGTGAAGGAGTATGTCCTGAATAAAGCTTAGCTCTAACAGAAACATCAGTGATCTGTTGCCTGCACCTTCTGTAGAAGTGAGCTAACCAGTGCATTTTCTATCTGCTTACAAGTGCAAGATAAACTTTTGCCACTTTTAGGGAATAGGCAAGAAAATGACACTTTTTTTTTTCAGGTGGATCAGTTCATCTAGGCTGTGAAAGGTTAAACACCAAGAGGATACTGCCAGCAAAGACAGGGAAAAAGCTGCTTACTTCCTGGTAGTATGAGAGTACAGCAGCGAGGGTGTGCATTTCAAGATCACAGCAAGCTGTGCTTTATTCAGAATGGTACCATAGCATTTGACACATGTGCTGTAACCACATGGAAACCATGGCATGGGAGGAATATTGTAGGAGGGAGATTGTAAGGTATAGCAAAAAAAAACCCTCACTGAAACCAGGAAAATAAATTTGTATTACGTAAAGGAGGTATGACACAGTTGTGCTGTTCAAAAGTTATTCCTTATATAAAAAGAAACATTGGCAATAATGAAAATCCTTTCTTAGAAGAGTAGGTGCATGAGCAATGGTAGGTAGGTAGGTAGGTGGGAGGAACAGCGTGGGTTGTGAGACCAATATTAGACTTTAAGTACTCAGAGAGGAAAAGTCCCACAAGATGAAAATTCCCCTCAAAAACAACAGTGAAAGCAAAAAGCAAAATGTTTTTAAGTTGTTTGCTCTGACAAAGATGAACTGTGAAGCCAACTAGAGACTGCATACAGAAAACAGAGAAAGAGCAGCAGAAAGAAGTGCAGAAGATCCCTGACAATTACCACTGTAGACATACTGCTTTCACAAGGTGCCTTGTTCTTCACTGACAGAAAAAAACATAATTAAAGGAGTGAAATACCACTCAGCTTTAAGGTGTAAATAATGTCCTGCAAGGTCAGCTAAAAAGTCCACTAGTGTCAGTAAAAGGCTGCCTGCTGACTAGAGTGGCTTTTGGCTCATTTCCCTAAAGCTCTTATTCAGGTGCAAATTGAACTCAAGTCAACAGTAAGCCAAGGAAATAACTTGTTATCACACATTACACAATTCCTTGATGACCTATATTTAGTGAGTTAGGGGCCCTAATTTAGTCTCTGGCTGACATGCCAGCAAAACTCTATCACAACTCTCAGAGTAATCAGGGTAGCCCTGGGATGAACAAGCAATGTCATGGTCAAGGTCAAGTCATGCTACTAAGAAAGTATGAAGAAGTCTGCAAAAAAGACCTAGCTTAACAGCAGACTTCAATTCCCAGAGCAAGCACTTGGCTAGTTCTCACAACCCCTCCTGTGTCCCCCCCCCCCCCCCCAATTATCATGTTCAGCAGAAAGGAATAAAAGCAATACATAATTATGTACTACACGATCTGTCTCTGAAAGGGGAAAGGTTTCCCAGGAAGAGATATTTCTATAAAGTATCATCACAGATTAAAAGAAATAATCCTACTTCATACCAATTTATGCTGAAAAGTCATTGAAAAAGAAAAGTTATTTCATATTTTGTCCTCTTCTTTGTTCTACTTTTACCATTTTTCCCTTCCTTCTTCTACCCTGTGATTTATACCCTATTTCTGCATAGCTCCTAAACTTACATGATTTTTACAGAATGCAGCTTAAAATTAAGCACATTCCTAAAAGTTTTCCCAAATAGGAAGGGATTAAAAGACATATGTGAAATGAAGTATTCGTACAAGCACTTTGCTGAATTACAGTGACTTCAAAGCTAAACCCAAAAGCTTCTGCTGCCTAGCCCCTCTGATCTAACATCCTCTGTGGCTGAACAGGGACATGCAGGACTTTTTGTTTTTAATAATTCCATATTCTTTTGCAAATCTCATATCTACGGAGAACAGAAATGACCAAGAGCAAATACACTCACTGATGCATTTTACTTCACATACATATTATGGAACTATGGAATGTATGTTTCTAAAGTCTCAAAAAGAATTACGCTCCATGCCTGATACTGTGTCCATGCGTAAAGCATGGCTTTATGGAGTTTGTGGTCGTACCCAACATTGATGTTCACCTTGCAGAGGTTGCAATAACTGAGTTTTGGCTCAGGAAAGGATGTGGTAAAGTCTGCTGGATGATGAGAGAAATCACTGGATCCCTTGAGCAAGCGCCAACTAGCTTATGAAAATCCCTGCAGAAAATGAGACTGCTTTCTCCTTTGGACACTAATGGAAAGACAGAGCAGAAGCAATTCCTGGCTCCCCCTGAGACAAAGTCAGTCAGGCTGCTATGGGGAGCTGCAATAAGCATGTTTTTTTCTTCTGGTCTATTCATCACTGATGTCAAGAGCATGACATTCTTAACAAGGATCAAACACTTTTCTCTAAAATCTATTTCTCAGATAAGGTCTCTGGGAAAAAAATGGGGTAGAGGAGGACAAGGAAGGAGAGGAAATTAATGAGGGAAATGCAGGAGTCTTTTGTCACTAATCACAGATACTAGAAGAGATACAGCTCTTTTTTTTTCCATTTTAAAGCTACAGCCTTAGGGAAGTTTTATACTAAAATTAGGTTATTTTTGGTTCAGTGAACTATGATTCACTATTATAGCTATGAATTTTGCAGAAGACAGACAGAAACAGTTGTTGATTTAAATCCACACTATTTTCTTTTATGGATACAATTTATTTTCTTGCTTTAGGGGACTTCTCAATTTTAGAATAATTTAAAATAAAACACTAATACAAAAATTGTCCATTTGTGCAATTTTCATAAGAATTTGGGTGGCTCTTTTAAAAGGCCCAAATAAAAGAAAAACACAAAGTGACATTAAAACCCATAAATTCATCATTCTTCTTGAGTAAAGCTTTCATAATCAATTAAAAAAAAATTCAGTTTTGGCTATATTTCTCCAAAAAATACAGTGCAATTCTGAGTGAACTAAAGAGAGGAAACCATGGATTTGTCTAATTTCAGACAGTCATTTTCTTTTGAATTAAATGTCAGATGCTCCCTGATGAGTTGCAAAGACTAGCTTAGGGCTGATTTCACATGTTGAGTATGTATAAATATACAATTATGCAAAGCTTTCACAGGCCAAAGCTGTAATTCAGCCAAGTATTTAAAGAACAGACCTATTGTACATACCTGAATACTCACTTAACACTAGCAGGTTGAAATACTTTGCAAATTCAAAGCGCAGGTAGTAGGGTCCCTTTTCAGAATAACATTGAAATAAATTTTCCAAATCGACCCTTGTTCAGAAAAAAACCAATGAAAATAAGCATGACTGAACACACTTGTTTAAATACTTCCCTTCACTGGTACCTAGAAGTAAAGAGTAAAAACAAACAGGAACAGAAACTGTATGTCTTAATGGTGAGGTCTATATGATATAGGAAAACACGGACTTACTTGAGGGTGGTGAGCTCTGTAAGGGATGGCTGGGTGGCCTTGAGATAGCTCTCTCTCCGTGCAGCAATCTTTGGAGATGGCTTTGGACTTGTGTCTGAGTCTCCACTGTCATCATCCCCCATGGCTTTGATGTAACTGCCACTACGCATTCGTCGGCAGGGAATCTCATCATCTTTCCCTCGTGGAGTGTATCCAGTCCATTCATCTTGAGGAACCTGAAGTGATAAACACAATTCTCTTATTAGTGCACTCTTCCCTGATGTAATTGCACAGCAAGATTTGACTGTGCTAAGCCACAACAGAGCTGTAACAAAAATTCTCATTGCCAAGGGACCATCCTCAATCCCATTTGACCATGGGTTGCTGTTTGCAGTGGAGGCCCACTTCTCCCCCTGAATAGTCACAAGCACCTCTGGAGTTGTATGTTATTTTCCACTACTTATCTGGAAAGTTTCTAGCAAACATGCTGACATAGGAGCCTCAGTTAGGTTTAATACTAGGCTGGAAAGATCTGGGTTTTTTTGGTTGTTTTAATTCAAAGCATTTACGAACCACATCAGGGTATTTTTGGTTCAGCTTAACATATTGAATACCTTTGGGGAGGCACAAAAGATGAAATGCGAATCTCTATATCAATCTTTTCAGAAAGAGTGTGCATAGCTATGTTTACCAGGATGATTTTGGTTCAAGATACATTTCAAATTAGTGGAGCTATGTACTAATCATCACAAAAGTAGGTCTGCAAGTGTGAAATTATACTACTATTGCTTCTACAGCATCATTAGTGTGACTGAACACCTGCCAGCTTGCAGGGATCCTCCTTTTGAATTATGTTAGTCTGAGTGTCTGAGTCATACAACTTCTTTATTCCCTTTTTCTTCTTATTGATGTGCGTTATTTATCTTGATCTGAAGTAAGTGCTGTCCGTTCTTTGCATTGGAAATCTGGAAGGCTGGGAATGTGCATTCATGAGATTTTGGGACATAGCAAAGGACAGTCCACGAGCATGGTGCTCTTGCCCATGCATCCTCTCCCTTCCTCTGCTCCTGGGGCTTCTGAGCAGTGTAAACCAACATCCTTCTCTTTCCTGTAACAGCGGAAACAACATGAAGTGGAGCAGGGTCCTTGAAGGAGTTGTCCTGAAGTTATTTTGCAGAAACCCCATTTTTATAGTAAAGGTGAAACTCCAAAAGGGCTTTTTAGTAAAACGTATTTTGTGTTAGATTTAAATAAAACTAGTTGTGAATTTTTAGTTTGCTACTTTTCTGATTAGTCTTAGTGAATCAACTCTATAAAGCAAACTATAGCTACAATGCTCAGAAACACTTACAAGCCATATTAAACAAGGAGTCTCAAATCTGGGTTGCTAAAATTTGGCCTGCAGCTTAAGAATACTAGCATCTACCAGGATAATCACCAAGTGTCTCTTTTCTATGGAAAGTTTGTTCTTCAGCAACATTTACCTTCTGCAGAGTATCTTGTGTATCCTTTGCTTCCCAAACTTCAGCAAGAGCATTTACAAGCCGGCTTGTTTAGACAACCAAAACTGAAACACTGCACTGTTTGCTAACAGATTAGCTGTTGATGCCCACTGCAAACATAAGCCTAAGTCCAGAGGCTGTAAGGCCTTTCAAATGTTACTATCACTGTAGGTCAAATTTTTATGGCATTTTATCAATCTATGCTGTTATAAACTGCTATCCAAAAACCACTGTGCTGTACAAAGGAACAAAGATATTTAACAGGCCTAAGCATTCATGGGCTTATTACTAATTATAATTAATTAACCAAACTATTCATAAGCCATGTCATTGCTTTGTTTCCTGCTGATTCCAAACCCAAGACCTTGACAACTTTGTTCCTTCATTGACTCTTATTTTCCTGCTACTGACATAATGATTTAGGGCCTTCCTTGAACTTCCAGGCTTTTAAAGTAAAAAAAGTGCCTTTTTAAAGTAAATTTCCATGTTTTCTTTAAATATCCTTTAGTTAATGACTCTGGTAACTCTACTTCTGTGAAACATTTAAATTCTTATCTTCCAGCAGCACACAAAGTTTGTAAGTTTGTTGCCATTTTCTTTTTGTTTTCCTGTCTTTTTTTTAATTTGCCTGGGCTTCAAGAATATAAGTTCCTTAAGGCAGGAATATATTTCAAAGTACAATTTTCTTATTGAACAATGGCATGCAGAGTTGTGTATCTATAGGAAGCAGTTGAATAAATACACTTAAAACCACTTAAAATATTCTTCTCGAAGAGGGTAAGACTCTAAGAATTGCAGTATTACAGACTGAGAGTACCAAGTACTAAGAGAACCCACTGGAGGAACAGGATTGAATATACAGCTCTGATATTTTTCCCCGAAAAAAAAAAAAAAAAAAAAAAAATTCAATTTTGTGGCTTCTAAGTTTATGCCTAAACCCCAGATTTGGAAAGTTGATGCTTTCCCGGTGTATATATGTTTGTAAAGTGCAAATGAAGGTAATACTTGGTAGTGGGTTTGATTCTGATTTTTGACATACAAGAGTATGGAGCATTTTACACTCCTCCTCCAGCCACTTATGACAGACAGAGGGTAATATTTTTTTCAGGTATTATTCTTGCATTGGTTCTAGGCCTATAGCATCATCAAACAGCAAAAATACAATCTATATTCATACCGCCCCACACATACATTTTGGAACCTACAGTTCCTGCCTGTCAACTGTAAAACCTTGACTTTTCAAGTCTGTCATGTACAAAAAAGAAGTTAACACAGGTTTAGTAAAATCAAGCTCTGCTGACATTTTGATGACATGCTCGGACTTCAGTCAGAAGTTTAAAACCTGTAATAGCGTATTTCTGATCAGTTTTCAGGCAGATATTAGATGTCTAAGTCAGAGTATGTAGAAAATCTGTGAATTCTCAGAGGACGTGCACTTTAATCTGATTAATATTTTATTCACTATGCTTTAGTTAAAGATCTTGGCTTTTTTCATTAAAAGAAGTTAGTGAATTAATCTTTAATGCACTAAATAAAATATATTAATATAATGTTAAGGTTGGTGTCTTTAACTGAGAAAAAGTCAGTGGAGTTAAAGTTACAATGCTCATACAGCTCCCATAATTCAGGCAAGCTGAACACTTGTAGTTTTATTAAATAATAGACATACTGTTAAAATTAATGCTGTAGTTTATAGGTGCAATACAAGTGATGAGATATAGTTGCTGTGGGCACCATAACTCTGAAATTCTTGAGTTCTATTATCAATAACCCCATACATAAGTACAATACCTTTTATCCCAAAGTTTCTCAAAATTATTTAGATACGATAGGCTAACTTTTGAAAGCTGGTTGCAATGAATTTACCACAGAACTTCCTATTTACACATGCAAACACTGTATACCATGATGGCCTTTGAATGCCTGGCTCTAGCGCCACAGTTTGTATGATGTGATCAGGAGGAAGTTTCCAGTTTGAGCTGTGCTTACTCAGTGAAGTGAGCAACCACTGAAGTACAGCATGCTACCTTTTTAGTAGCTCTTCCACCTTTTGAACACTCTAGTTGCAGAAAAAGAAAGCTGAGCTATTAACATAGAGACCGGGGCACACCAGTCTCAGGGAGTGCCACAAACCCACTGGCTGGTTTGTGTACTGAGTTACTTGCATGTGCAAAACCAAAGGAAATAATACAAATGCAATCCAAGTGCCATTACCACGTTATGGGTGTAAGGGTAAACCCTGTATATGCCAAAGAGAAAAGGTTGGCTATGGTTAGGAAAAACATCCAGATTTAGAGAACAGTCTAAAATACCAACCCAGATATGCTTCTAATTTGAGTTAACACATTGAGGAAGTTAGAGTGTTTGTACAAACTAACTTGCCTGCCTAGACAAAGCTGCAGTAGAAGAATGTAATGGCTATTTGATTAAAAAGCTACTTTAGTTAAATAGTTTGCCCAGTTTTCTTGCAGATATTTAAGGCTGAGTGTTTTTTTGTTGTTGTGATTTTTTTGTTTGTGTTTTTTTTTTTCTTTTCAGTAAGGTTTCAGTATTTAAGAGAATATTAGGGAAAGAAATTTGGGTCCAGTTCACCTTTATCTTGTTTCAGTTTCACAAGAATTAGAAACCCTGATTTCAAAGGCTGGAGTAGGAGAAAACAGTAAGACATTGTGTAACTGGTAGAGAGCACTTGCAGGGTAAAGAAATGCTTTAGAAGTAGTAGATTTTTGCTTTGGCTATTAACAGTTGTAATACTTTTTATGAAAGGATCTCAGAGCACTGTCTGTGTATAACTTGAGTAGTACAAACAACCCTTAAAGCTCAGCATTTCCTTTCATTGTACCTATTTTGCTGTTTAGAAAATACAGGCAGATAAAATAATGTCAACATTTTAATACTTCTGTGCCTGTAGTCAAATACCTCAAGCAATACCTGCTAAAAGAAGTGACCTGATTTTCAGAGTGCTTTCTTTGGTGCCTAGAAGGAATGGCTGTAACAGCTTCTAGCAAACAATGCAATTTACTGTCACAGTAAAGTGTTTCATATCATGGGAAAAAAGTAAAACATAAAGCCCTCTCAAAACTACAAATTGCAAAAATAAAATTGATCAGATTATTTCATGCATTCTGTTTCTGTACATATGGTACTAAACATTCTGTACTGTGTTTCCTTCTGTTGATCTGGAAAGATGCTGGGAAAAGTGTCTATGTGAACCTCCAGCTCTTTTATTTTTTCAGTCAGGTGGTCTGCACAAATTTTCCCACAGGCTCTTACTTTGGATGGCCAATATTATGTCTTGCAAGGTCACATACCACACTGCATGCAAGTACATATGCATGGTATCTGCTGCCTTAGAGGATTAATGGCATTAGGATTAACATACCTGAGATAAAGATGTTTCATGCTTTTAAGAAAATCATTATCCAATTACCTTGGCAATACCATTTTTTTCAGTATCAGAGTATCAAGCAGGAACATCATTTGCATGACTGTTTTTACTCTCATGAAAAAGGGGGAGAGCTAAACTCAGATCTAACAATGAAAATCCTTGTTTTTATTAAAATAGAACTGCTATTATTCACACTATTAAAGTTATAGAGATCCTGGAAACATTTCATTCTGCAAATGATCTTTAAAATCATGTACAATTCCTTATTTACAAGCCTAAAAATCAAGAGTGCATTTAACTTATACAAAAAGCGCAGAAAAACAGAACACTTTTATTACTTGAAAATACGTAGAAAATATTCAGCAAAGGCCTCTGAGCCAGGAAACTTACTGAAACTGAAGACTTGGGCATACACCTAGAAATAAAATGTTTGTTAGAAGTATGAAAGCTAAGCCTGACTATAGTTTCTTTCTTCTGATTAAAAGGCAGATATCAGATTCTTTTGTAAACAGAACAGATTATACAGATAAATACTGACACCACCCAACATCTTACCTGGATCCAGCTTCATTTAGTGTATAGATTACATGTCCTGATCTTTAACTAAATTTATGTTGCTCTGGAAGTGTTCAAACTTCGACATTAGCCAGGCTGGACTGACTGGTCAATTCCTTTAATGCGTTTTTTGATATAAAGGAACTGGATTTTTCTAATAGATACTCTAGGTCCCCAAGTAAAGAAACTAAGCAAACAGGTATACTGGCCCCCCAGTTTTCAAACATTAATTTCAAAAGCTCACACATAATGTATGCAAAATAAACCCAGAACGTAAGATCAAAGGTAAAAAACCATTTTTTATTCAATTTCTAAACAATAAAATTAGAATATCTAATTTCCTTCTTTTTTGCTCAAAATTGTTATTAACTTACCTTGCTGGATGAAATAGCAAACAGACTGTCTCTATAGCAAATTAAGTTCATTATTGATCTCTAGTTTGATTTGGTTTAGTGCAGCTGAAATCATTGAAGCTTCTCCCTGTGCTTTGCCAAAGCAATGTGGATGACTGTAGAAGTAAACACAAGGACTGGAAGGAGTGGCTAACCATCGCTCACAGCAGTAGACTTGTAACTCTAGCTTTCTATTAGTATGCAAATACTTACTGAAATGAAATCACACAACTGAAGAACAATGCTTAATGACTGCTCACTGCAGATTTTCAAACCCATGCAATTTGGTTTTCTTAGCCATTATTATGCCTCTTCTGCCTGCTATTAAGGAAGTTTCAATTGCCATCTTCCACTTACTAAGCCTATTCCTAGCACTTATGAATATTGAATTAATCAGACCAATAAAGATGAGTAGCATTTCATTCTATCAATGTGCATGTGTTAAGAATCATTGGAGTACGCTAAAAAAAAGGAAGCCTTAGAAAGCTTAAAGAACAATATATGTTTAATAAGCCTCAAGAGTTTTCAAAAAGGCAGATATGAAGGTTGCTTCTATTTAGGACAAACTTCATATGCTCAGTATCTACAGCAACACTTGCTTTAGCTTGTACTATTTCACCAATCAGGTTCTACTATAAATTCATTTAATTTAGCTGACTTATCTCCATATTTTACATGAAGAGCATTAACAGCCAAGACAAAGACCCTGTCCAAGATAGAACATTACTTCCTCAATCCTAAGTTCCCACACCTTGCATCAAACCTGAACAAGCAATGTGAAGAATTGCAATCTTCCTTCACATAACAGTACTTTGCAGTCTTCTAAAACAGTATGAATCCTCACAGAGTAAGTCAATAGACAAAATTCTTCAAGCACCACTCCAGTTTATCATTTTCATTCATCAAAAGGTGCCTTGACCACTAGCTTGTCAATCTGATTCACATCCTGTTTTATGAAGAGGAATGTGGGTCTCCTCCACAAAACAACCACATCTTGATTCCAGATCAATTTTCTCCTCCTGCTTTACGCATAAAAAATCCAACCAACCGTGAAGAGGGCCACGTGGATACAGTGACTTGAGCCAAGAGCCTTCTATGTTTGCCACCCCCAAACACATTCTGCAGAAAGGAAGCCAAACAGCAAGTACCACATCTGTTAGCTGAAGGAAACATAACTGAAGGTCATATAGCAGGACTCTTGGCCAGGACCTCAGACTAAAACTGCTTCAGTGATACTCATGCATGATACTCTCTCTGTGGCAGAGGGCAGACATTCATTCTCATCTTTCTCAATACCCTTGAAGCTTTCAGTGCAGTTGACTATAATGAGATATGGCTCCTTGCCCAAGTAAGGATGACAGGATGGCTGTTAACATGAATACCAATCCTTGAAAGGGCACTTTCAGTGACTAGCAGTGGAGAAATGTTCTTTCACTTCTAGATACCTTCTTTTGGAGTGAATCAGTTCTCTCCCTAATCATCACTTCAGCACCTGCATACAGTGACTAGTTGGCATCAGATGCCAATACTGTTAAATGAGATGTCATTTTCCCTTTCTTTCACTACATATGACCACAAGCCCACCATCAAGAAGCCAGCAGGCAACTGGCTTGTGGATGGAGAACACGTAGCTGAATCTGTATCCTTGGAAGAAAACAGATGTGGTGGGGAGAGCATTCTGAGAAACAACCCTTATGCTGTTTCTGTTGGCTGACTGTAACTGGATAATATCTGGTGCTTTGCTAATGTAGTGCTCTCACAGGCAGCAGGTGTAAGTAATGCAGTTAAGCCACCATCTCCAGCTGGCTATTAGCTTCTGCCACATTTTAATGTACAGTGGACAGACTTCACCGAAACTTCCACAATGCTTTCTTTTGGATTACATCAATGAAATATACCTGCATAAGAAGCTTTCACTCGGATCCAAGGAAACTTTCCCAGTTTTAGAACATCAGCGTGTCTTCTCAGCGACTCCAAAGTGTCACCTCTGCCCTATATTAGTGTCCTATTGGATATCAAATCAAGGTCATGGTCTTGACTCTCATCTGCTGGGAACTGAATTGCTAGAGACCAGGAAATCTCAAAGATTTCCTAACAAACTGATTAGCAGGCTGGGGTTATGTCAGTAAAGCAAAATAAGACACAAACTTATTTGCATAAAAGACTCTTGGAGACAATCCAAAGACCGTCTCTGGAAGCCCTGGCCCATCAGAACTGTCCCAGTGCCTTATCCAACTGCATCGCACATTGCTTAGCCTTTGGTGAGAGAAACATATTTATCAGAAGTCCAAACAAGACAGTCTATTGCACAGGCTCAGGGTAAAAGGATGAAAGGACAAACAATATACAACAGATTCATATTCTTGTTGCTAATTCACTAGTGACAGAAGCTCAGCTTTGCAACAAACACAGCACAGGAGCATTTGTAAGGCAGAACAGAAACTGTGGCCAGCTGCCCCGAGCTCAAACCACTCCTCTGGCACTGTAGTATTTCCCCACTCAAAAGCTGTATTACAAATTCCATTCTTGAAACAAAAAAGACTAATAACTGGATGTAGGGGAAATATTCCTTATTACTTTGCAGTGACTGAGGAAAACGTATTATCGCACAGTGTTTTTTTCCCCACCTACTTTGCATGTCTCCACAATAAAAGTTAAGGATTTCAAACTCAGACACAGATTGAAATGATCCTCTTTGCTGGACTTGATTTGTCTTGAAGATTGTTGTTGTTGGTGGTTTTGTTTGTTTGTTTGTTTGTTTGTTTGTTTTTAACAGTGAAATGACTGAAAATAATATTAGAACACTCCAGATATTTAAGGCTACAGATCCAGGACTGAGTCAAATCTTACCCATGAAGGAACTGAAATAGATACCAAATGCCAGCTATTTTGTGCAGCCATAATTTTCATAAACATTTCTGACATAACAGTGT
>NW_010973443.1:3226585-3226838 GCF_000737465.1 Haliaeetus leucocephalus | reverse complement strand
ATGCCTGGGAAATTAAGCTAAAGGAATGTGTTGATCGTTTGCAGTTGTGATAAGAAACCTGAAAAAAGTAAAACAATGAGGGGTGAGAAAAACAACTTCTGACAACTTTCTGACCAATGAGGGACAGATATATGTACAAGGTAACAAGTAAAATGGGTATAAATTTGCTGGCTTGTAGTAATAAAAAAAACCCTTCTTTGCTTGTACTATAAGAATGCGTACTTGTCGTTTGTCCGTCTCGACCACGACATAA
>NW_010973443.1:3194630-3226575 GCF_000737465.1 Haliaeetus leucocephalus | reverse complement strand
GACATAACAGTGTATGTAATGTAGTATCACCCAAGTATGTTGCTAAATCCTATATATGGTAAGCTAGCAACACAAAATGGGGATCCAGCTGCCAGAATTACGTTCATTAATGGGTGCGCTATTAGAATGTAGGGATGTTAACAGAATGAACCAACAGTAATTCAAATTAATCTAGAAAAATAAGATCAGTGCCAGTATATTCAATACTAAGAAGTCACAGATGGTGATAAAACTAAAGGATATAAAATTATTAGCTAAGGAACATGGGCAGATAAAACTGCAGCTAAATCTGAAGTACTGACATTGCTGTAGAACAGCTCTCTTAGTACTTAGGTGGCCCCCATTACTGCATTACTCAGACACCAAAGGTCAGTCCAGATTTTAATTAAATGAATGAGAACACAGCAGTTGTTAAAGTGAAATATGTGGCAAGATCATTCTCACCAACTCAGTGGACAATTTCTTTTTTTTTTCAGGTAAATTAAAGGACCGCAAAGATGAGGAAGATGGCTAGCCTGAAATACTCTCCTACATATTTGTCTTAATATAGTAAAGACATCTTGAGTAGGTTTGCAGGTAGGCTAAATGACCAAGATGTAGGTTCAATGGAATTATTTGTTATTAATATATTTTTTTGTAAATAAGCTATTTTGTGCTTTATTTATATTTTCCAAGTGCCCCAAAATTCCCTAACTTTATTTATCCTTCATATTACCAAGCTCACAATTTAAAAATTGAAATAAATTAACTTTCTGTGAATGACATTTTTTCAGTTTTAATGTTCTTAGATACTAGTTTATTTTAAAACTCATGAACATTTACAAATTTCCAAATCTTTTCATGATTATTCCATTACTTGGAAGCTGGCCTATAATACATTATAACATTTGACATTTTATTTCACAATTGTTCAAATTGTTTCACTAGCTTTACCAAAAAGTATGATTCATATGAGCTCGGTAAAAAAATTTGAAACTCATATGCTTTGTAGTTCTGACTGGAAAATTGAAGGGGAAATAATATACACTTCATTCATTTTCAATATATAATGGAATAAGAGAAAAAAAGGCAGGTCTTCAGATGTATGAAAAATGGAAGATCAATATTAGTGGATATTAAAATACAACTTTTATGTATATATATACAAGGACATACTGAAAGACTAATTTGAATGTGGTAGCTGTGACAGAAATGCAAACGCTACAAATGAGGAAAAAGTAGAGATTACCTGAAAATGCAAATAGACTTGCATAGATAAGCCCAGTATAACAGATCTAACATAAATTGCTGTGTTATAAGGATAAACACTTTGTAATTTAACATGCCACGTTAACAAATCATATAACAGATACTGGTCCTTATTAGCACCCTGACCTTGGGCGATGCCCTCTATTTGGCCATCCGTGGACACAGGCAACAGAAGGAGACTGGGATTGAGCAGTATATCCTAAGAAACTGTGGAAGTGCCTTGTCCTGAGACTGGAAAACAAATCGCTTTAACTATGATTTTCTTAACACTACACATTATATAATAATGCACATTACAGACAACCTTCACACAGGAAACTGAGCACAGTACAAACCAGATCCCTTTGCTGCCAGAAAATGCTTATTACACTGACGAACTTGGCTTATATTTTTTTATAGTATTTCTTACAGTTTCCCACCAAAGGACAAGCGATGCAAATGCAGAACTCAGATGACTGCACCATCGTCCCCACCTACTGCACTTCAGTTTTCAGAAGGAAAATCTCCATCCTCAGCCCCAAGTATCTGACACAACTGACTTCAGCCTCATCAAATGGGACCAAAAGAAAACATATAACTGACCCACATAAGAAAAAAAAGAGGAATAATACAAAACCTGTCATCCTTTGTATTTTTCTTCATCTCTTAATGAATAGACCAAGGACAATGGGGATAGTAATTACAGGGAACATTGAATGGGAAAACTATAATCAGAGACAAACTCTGCAGTGTATTTGATACTCTATTAGCTTCAACAATCATGAATTCATAGAAAAAAAGAGTGTCCAAAATATCTGCCCTTGTATTTAGACCCTATTGTTCGCAGAAAAGCACTGCTGCTTACATTTTGCCTTCGATAGTTTTGCTTAATTTTAGTTTTTCCACAGGATAAGCTACTAGCAAAGTAGAGGTTGTCCACTGCTTTAAAAATTATTCTCTCAAGGGAGGGAAACCATTTTGAAGAAGAATTTTGAGAAAACATGAACAGTTCCTTCTCACCTTCCTTCAAATTAGTCCAACTGTAAACCCGGATCAAACAAAAGCACTTTCCTGAAGTAAGCAGCAGCTCAAAAAAAGGACCTTATCTTTCTACTATCCAGCTCCTCATTCCTGAAAGGAGAAATAGAGAGAAGAGAAAAATACAATTCCATTCCCAAAATGCAGGCAAGAGGAAAAGGTTTGCTTGATGGTCGTTAGACTAGTCTGGGAGCTAATATCTCTTTCTGAAGATGCATAGTGTTGAGCCAAGCCTCCCCTAGACCTCCAAGGACGGATACTGCACCTTAGCACCCTGGCTGGAAGCGGAGCCTGCTGGGGTAAAGAAAGACTGTGCAATGCAGAGGGACTCTGCACTCAATCCAAATTCCAAATTATGAGAAATAAGCCCATCTGTAACACAAACTACTGCCAATTCCTTCCACAGAATGGTTATGTGGAAAATACCACACCAAGTGAGATAATTGTTTGTTATTTCCATGTCTTTACACTGAGAATTAATCCAGATACTTTTGTGATAAAAGCTCTTACAAGCAAATGTGAAGTCAGTGCCATCTGTAATCTCCAATATACTCAGATCTATCAGGATAAAGAAAAATATCCTGAGTACCCTAAGTTGAAAAAAAATCACTCCTTCATTGAATTTGCAGGAACAAAACAGTTGCCTCTTTCAAGGATCAGAGAGTTTATGTCCTGGACCATAAACAACAGCTTAAATTACAAACGAGTTGATAAAAGCATCTATGTAACATTTAATGAGTTGAATAAAGCAACAAAGAAGTGTCATAATAATGAAATTAAATTATCAGAGTTGTCCAGTATTGTCATGAATTTGCAACTTTCATCTAATTTAGTGCATTTCTAATTGTTCTAACATAGGACGTCAGCCTTTTGGTACAATGATGAGAAGGTCACCAGGAAAATAACAGATATATAGAATACCTCTGCAGCGCACTAATGGAGTAATACTCTGCTGCTGTTAATACATATTTATATTGCAGGACAGCCAAAAGGCCTCAATTAGGTTCTGCACCCCATTGTACCGGACACTATGGAAACACAAAAGGGAACAAAGTCCAAGCCCCAAAGGGCTTGTAGTATAAAAAGATAAGTGATATAGTGAAAAGAAAGGCAATGGGATACATTCAAAATAGACTGCCTTTTTAATACCTATATCCACTTGTCATCCTTTCAAGCTGCCAAGAGAGAAGAATAATCCTGACCTGCTTCCTCAAATCTACCCTACTCTGTTTGAATATTATTTCCAACATTAATTGAAGCCTGGTTAAGATTTTTCTTTAAAAAAAAAAGCCAATTTTAAACCAGTTATATTTCCCTGGCTTTTACAAGCAAGCATACAATTAGAAAAAAATGAAACAAAATGAAATGAAAACCAAAATAAAACTACCAGTGAGGATGGGAAACAAAGTGAGAATTTAGTTATTCTAAGTGAGAACTTAGTCATTCTAATTCTTGCCCATGACAATTGTTGGGACATATTTTCATACAGACACAGATAATGTCCTCTAATTCCACTTCAAGAGTCTATTCCTGTCAGTTAAACATTATCTAAAAGTCCCTATGGAGGTGTTCATTTAAAGCTGATGCTGGCACAGTTTTTCGCTCTTTTCTAGCCATCTGGTCACATACTGAATTGTCAGCTATTTTATCTAAACCCATGAGGAAGATTGAAGGAGTAAACAAAAACATCAACAAAAGAAATCTCAGGGTCCAAAGTAACCACAACAATCAAGCCTAAAGTTACGATTTCTTCTCACTCACAAAATTCAGACAAAAGAGACTTAATACAAAGAAAACACCCCAAAATGTTGCAACCTGAGGCTATCTTGAAACCCCTCTCCCTCCCCAGTCCATACGCACAGCTGTAAACACACACTGAGCATTCGTATTGCCCCCTCTCCCCCACCCCACTCTCCTAACAATTAAGAGAAAATACACAGATCCATTTCTTTACATTTAAAACTTAGAATCCCAGAGTCTGGCATTCAAAATTATTTTGCATGCCATTCAATAAAACCTTTTAATATCAATTTTTAAATGCGGATGCCTCATTCCTACGCTTTCTCTGCGTACTGACTTAAACAACAGAATGTGGAAGCTGACTGTCTTATTAAAGCACCCATATGAGAAAACTCGCTACAGTTTCTATACAAATGCACAAGAGTCCCACTACATTAAAATGAAACCAAATCATCTTAGCAAACCTCTTTTTTCCTCATGGTCTTCTCTCTTCTCTGCGCAACGTTGTTCCATCTTACACACACACTTAGATGTGCCATAAGTGCTTTGTTTAAAGTGCATAAAAGCTATCCACAGCTCTCCTAAGAATGAAACAGTTTTAAAATTTTCTGATCCATGTTCCTGCCACAAACATTCACTGGAAGTGTGATAGCTCCAAGAGCAGACATCTGATTCTTGACATTTAAAGATACAATACTGGTGAAAAATAGTGACGCTGTATTAACTGCAAACAGCTTGTGAGGGAGTAGGTGATGTACTCCTAAAATGTATAATCAGAACAAGCAATAATTTCAACCTTTTGATTTTTTATTTTTGACTCAAAGCCATGAGAAACGGGAATAGCCAGATAAACAAATCTGGACACATTACAATAACTGTTTTATGAGAATTTATATTCTATGGCAAAAAGGAAATTAGGTTGTTTTCCTGCTGCAGAAAGTATTAAGGTACCCCAAAGTTTTTCAAAAGGGTCTCAAAAGCTTTCATAATAAAATAAGCAGTAAATGAAGGCAAATCTTGAAATTACAGAAATCAAAGAATTTGTATCCTGGTAACATTCAGTTAATTGACATTGTAATGCTAAGTGCAAGCACTACAACATCAAATTTCCTGTACCCCTACTGTGACTGCCTTACAAATTCAAAAATAACACAGAAAGGTCTTATTTTTCCCACCTGAAAAAATTAAGCCTGTTCCAATATGAACTGTTTCTTTGAAATACTGAATGCTGGCCAAAAAAAAAAAAAAAAAAAAAAAAAAAAGAAAATTTTTTTTTCATTTCAGCAGCATTATCCCTTGTTTGGTGATCAGTGACCTCTTGGGAAAGTAGAAATATCAGGGCAAACCTCCATCCCCCACAAACACCTGAGACAAGGCAGAGCATAGTTAACAGCAATCAGTTCTCCACACTGTACCTGGAGGTACTGACATGACCGTTCCTGTTGACACGTCTCTGCCTTCACCACTGTCTGGTCCATGTTAACTGATGCTTTCTGGTAAACTTCACGGGCTCTGCTCACGGTTAATGTAGAGGACCAAGAGCTTTTCTTCATTAACTGGGAGTCCAAATTCACAGGCAGGTTTGCACAGGTAGAGCATTTGACATCATTATTGCTTCTGGATGACTTCACAGTATGTTCACTAATAGTGTTATAGGCTTCCATAAAGTATTGGGAAGAAGAGCGATCAGGGCATCTTCCCATGGTCATGACCCCACTGGGGCCATGATAAATGCAAACATCATTGTCCAAGTTGTCATCTGAACTCCACCATCCTGATGCATTGGATCTGGGCTTACCTTCTGATCGCCTTTCCTTACTCTTGCTGCGCTTCCCATACCTCATCGTCTGCGACTCCTCTGGGCTTGCTTTGCCACCATTGACGCTCCCCTTGGATGGTCCCTCCAGTGAATGGGACTTGGTAAAGAGCTTTTGGACAGAATGAACCAGATGCCGGATCCTCCCTGGGCTGTCACTGCGGTGCTCCATGGCAGTCCGCTTGTACTGCAGAGTGTGGTAGCCATCCCGATTCAGAGGCAGCTGCCGCTCAAATTGGTCCAAAAGGTTGGCAGGAATGCGGTTGGTCTTGTTGGCAGTTCCATGGGGAACCAGAGCACACTCATCCTTGAGTTCATGGTGGGAACTGTAGTGCCTCCGGGGAAAGGTGCTGCTGGCAATCTGATCGCTGTAGGGCACCATGCACTCTGCCTGAAAAGAGTTCCTTTGAGTGTAGTAAGGGTGATCTGCAGGATGGGGGTCCATCGGGTTTAACAAATATGGCTTCCTGTCTGGGTGGTGTGGCAGACTGTCACATGGAGGGTCACACGTAACCCCATGATGATGACTACGGCTGCTAGATAATCCCTTCATTGCTGATGTAAAGCAGGTCCCAAAGTCATCTAATATGTATGGCTATGCAACAGGCAGATCTCAGAGAAAGACCTAAAGAATGAAATACAACAGAAGCCATAAGATATTCAAGCTAAGAGAAAAACCAGCATGTGCACATTTAGCATTCATTGTTTCTTATTCTAAAAATAATTGGAACATTCTCTGATTCTTTTTATCGCTTAATCTTTCCCATATCCCACATAGTGATAGGGACACCTAAATAATCACAAGAAAAATTATCTTGTTGCATCAGCTGGAAAACAGATGCAAGAAAATTTTTCTGTTATGAAGTTCACTATTGTTCATGAATCCACAGCAAGATAAGTATCACCACCTATACTCTAAAACATTACTCCTGAAAGCATTCATGGACAGGGGCCTCCCAGGAGCCCTTAATTGTTCATCTGCACGTTTTCAGGGCCAGATAAATGCATTAAAAAGGTTAAAATTAAAATCATGTCCTTAATAGATCACTTTCTGGGTTACTTTGGTCCAAATACAAAATGTGGTGCAATTAATGGGAAACTTTTCTCTGACTTCAGTGCACATCTGTTCATGATTCAAGTGCAGTTTTACTTGATGTCCAAGTTGTCTGCCTAGACTGTAAGCATCTCAAGACAATATCAAAACATTATTTCTGTAAGCTCTTTTCAAATTAAGAATAAAACAATAATACATTATGCTAACTCTGTCAAAATGAAGTCAAACCAACTGTTTAATAACCAGCATATTTGCGGTTGTTGTATTTACTGTTTACTCACTCCTATTCACAAAAAAAATCTTATTCTTATAATGCATGGCTTGGTTTAATTTTCCATAAATTTTCAGAGTACTAAGCAGTGTTTAAATATCCCTACCTACTCCTTCTACCATTAGGGGAACTCGTATAGCTAAAACTTGCACACTGCTATAACAGCGTAAAGGATTTAAACACTTAATAGTTGATTGTAGTTATTTGGCCCTGAAGTAACTCACAGTGTTGTAGACTACTGATTACAATAAGTTGAAAATAGAAATCTTCATCACAAGTGAAATAATAACCACTCTGTTTGAAGCCAGATATCCTGATTTCATCTCTCACCACTAGCAAAAGTCTGGATGGAACTGCTACTGCAATCTCTGAGCTACTAATGTGCAAATTATGGGGTTTCAGATGTGGCGAAACATTCTCATGGTGCCATCTCAGCTCCTGATGGGCAGAGGACTCCTTGGAGGATGCCCTCTTCTACCACAGACAACTGAAATGGGAGTCACTCAGCTACTTTATTCCTTTCCGACATGGCTAATCACATAATATTTTTGGAAATGTCATCCTTGCGATCTTTCTTGGAGTATGGATAGATATGCATAGTAAATGGTTTGCCACAGTGTTCCCCCAGTGTTCTCTCAGACAAAGTTCATGTTTTAACAGGTTGTAGACATTGTACTTACTGGCAAATTGGCAACAATGAAGTTTTCTAAAATAGCATTAAGTTAATGTCAGTCTGGAAAAGCATGCTCTGCATTTCATCAGAACATATTTCAAATTTTCTTCTGAATCTGTGGTGAGCTAAAGAGGAATTTTTTCAATATGCTTCAAAGCTAGTGTGGCTGTCCTGCATTTCACTCCCCCTCACTGGATCCCTGCAATGCAGAAAATGTTCATTCTCAGGAGACCCTGAATTCCAAAAAAAGAGTTTTCAAAATACCACAAAAGGCACTTGAAATATTCCAAATGGATGAGCTCACTGGCTTACCTGAAGAGGAGAATGGCCAAAGGCACTTTTAAAAGCAAAAAATAATATACTCCGAGAGCTGGACTTGTCAGTTACACTGTAGTGACAATTCCTAGCTCTTCTAAAGAGCATTTTACATCCCTACCAACTCCTTTAAAAAAGTGATCTATTAGTCTGTGTAACAGAGAAATATCCAAAGGGATGTAGTAGTAGATCCATTATTTAGCTCATTGAAAATGTGACTTGACCAAGAATATCCTGTCAAGAAGAATACCACTAAAGGATGTAATGACCAAATAAAAATACTCCAATCTCTGGTATCTATGAATATTTTTCACACTGGAAGGCCTGTGAAAACAAGGCTTCAGCCAGTTAATATTTACTTAAATCCATTTACAATCATGTAACAGTCCTCAAGATGATTGATAAATTATCTTAGGGCTAACAACAGACTAGTGTGCTATATAAGATAAAAATAGTAAAACCTTGCCCCAGGGATATGAGAAAGACATGGAGAAGTACAGTAAAGTGGGATATGCCCAGAACCAGTGATTTATTTTCATTTTTTCTTTATCTGAATGGCTACGAATTTTTCATTTTTGTGTACTGTGGAAAAATATGCAGACAAAGAACTGAAAGGACTGATAATTTACAGAATAGTGAAGTCATGACAGGCACAGGGGATGTCATGGAATTATTAAGAATATGTAGTCTTAATATATTGATAGAGCAGAATGGCTGGGATGAGGAAGCACTTGATCTGATTTATAGGCTGGTACAGAATAGTGTGGAACATCTTGAAGATAAAGATGAGCTTAAAAGATATAAGTATGATTTGACCGATGAAAGCATCATATGTTTTGGATGGACTGGCAATATGGATGCTAAGGAGGATGTGCAAGAAGTCTTAAAAAGTGAAAAAGCTCATGAAAAGTGACATTTGTCTGTACAGAGAGAAAAGGACAGGCTTTCCATAAACTGTGGAGGAAGATTGGCTAAGCACTGCTGTATGAGCTTGGATGGCAAGTAGGATGGTAGAAATGTTTAGGAGAAAAAGATAACATTTAGTTCTACACCCATTTTGAGTCTGAGCTGTCAATGAATCTTCCATGAGGAAGTACTGGAGAAAAAAGCAGAAAATGGATAGGATGATCTGCCCAAGAGGAATCAGATGAACACATACAGAGAATAACAGAGAAAATATGCTTGCGAAAGCAAAAGGTCACAGAGTTACAAAAAAAGGAGGATAAAGTTTGCAGGAGCAACAGATTTAAAAGAGGAGGAAAAAAAGAAGTAGCAAAGACCAGAGAGTGACTGAAGAACCAAACCAAAAGCAAAAGGGAGAAACCAACCGGTGTAACAAAAAGGAGTGATGGTAAGGGCTCCAAAACCTGGGAGAAATTGAAATTGAGAGTAAAAACTGTTTATTTGTAACTCTTAGACTGGTGTATGCCATTATGAGAGGTTTTTTTCTGCTGCAACACCATTGAAAATATTTATTTTATTATGTGTCAATTGTGATAAAAAAACATGAGTATTAACTAGAATATAGCTTATTTTTACCTTAACTGTATTACTGCTGCTACAGTACTGAAAGTGTAATGAATTAGAAAAAAAACAAGAATGTACCATGGTGCACCTTCCAGGAGGGAAAGAATCAGTATAATATGCTATGCATTGAAGAAAGGAGTGGTGCTTTTCTTAAATATTTAGTGGACAATTCTTCTGCACAGAAAAAAACACAATTCCTAAATCATTCTCACACCTCAATCTTGCTTTAATATGTTAATATACATCTAGAAAAAAACACCCTACGGCCTTTGATTCCATCAGTATTTTTAAAAAAATACGCATCATTTTCCATAATTGTGTTGGCTGAACCTATCAGTCAATGTTTAGTGCAATTAACAGCTGGAGACAGGGCTATCTGATCATGCCATGAATAGCTGAGACAAAGCTAATTAAGATTTTTTACTGTATTGTTATTTTTTGGCCAAACTAGGAACATTTAATTACTCATGAAATAAGGCAAGATTATTGATGAACATACTGCATATTAATAAACAGTGGAAATAGCAATTCTATGGACAGCAGACCAAAACCACTTGATGGCATAGGAATAAATGAGATGTTAAATAGATACAGCATTGTAAGGCTGAAGAATGCTTATTTCTTTCAACATTCATGTTACATTTGTTTTTGTTTTCTTGAGGATGCCCTGGGTAAGAAGAATACAAATATATTCATTCTTGTTGCTAGCATGGTGTCCCTAATGCACAGCAATTTGTTGGAATAACTTAGTGGCTAGAAAAATGTGTAATTAATTCTTATGTAATTAAAGTAAAATGCATGCAAAATAACAAAACCTGAATGCATAAATTGCCTACACTTTCAACAAATTTTATTTAACTATATTGTCTGCTCCTGTGTTCCCAATTTATTCATAAAACACATCTTCAAGAAACATATTCTTTCCCTTAGATATATGTGAAAACTTCGCTCTTGTAAAAGATTTATTGATATACCACACATGCCCTGCAATTTTACCTCACAAGACTGCAGAATTACATTTCTCACATTTTACAGGAAGCTGTGAAAAACAATCAGGTAACAAATGCTTTCACTAAAATAATGCATACTTAGGTATAGAGAGAGTAGGTCAATAATACAGGAGAATGTAGCAGGTATTACAAAATGGATAATTAATAACCCCAAATGACTAATATAATAAAAATGCTTTATGGCCATTAGCAACTTACAAACCTTCATAATTGAAATGTATTTTATAGGATCAGCATGAAGAGTCAACATTCATAATTTTCTCTTTTTTTTTCAATAATCTGATTATGTTGTAGCAGTTCAAGATTCAGAGCAAGGCAAACTGCCATATGCACAATATAATGCATAATGTAAAGTGTAAGGTCAATAACTTCTAAGATAACTGACAGAATGGCACATTTGGTGAACGTGGTTCTTCAAAGATATCATTCAGTGAGATTGAAGATGCTTCTGAATCCTCATTTTTGTGCCAGGCCCAGAAATGGAAGGGGTGGTACACAGGTAGAAGGCAATGTAAACACATAATGTCACGCATGTACAGCTCTGAGCGAGGAAGGCCTTTAATCATGCACACAAATTGAAACACACATTTGGACCATATTGGTACCTATACCTCAGACCACAGCAGTCTTTTCAAAGAAATGCTGTGTTACTGTTTGAAGTGAGAGGGCATAAATTATGCTTTTTAGCAGTACTATTTGTAGTTGTGCTCCCATTTTATGCTCTATGGTAAACAAAGAGAGGTTCTCATTTCCATATTGAACACCAAAGATTCTCAGTATTTGCTTATTTATTTACTCGCACGCTATGGAATGTTCTCAGAGAAATTTCTTTCCCTGATTATCAGACTTTTACAAACACATGGAAGATATGTTTATGCCAAGAATCAAACTTCCACATGCTCCTCCTCATGCAGCATGTTGCTTTATCCCAAAGGTCTTGATATTTTGCAGGCATTCTGTATGGCCTGTTACGTTACGTCACATTAATGAAAATCTAGACATCAATGAAAGGACACATATTCTAAAATGCATCTGCCCACACATTTTATTAAAGGTGTTCAGAAGAAAATGAGGTCTCAAATTATCTTCCTAACCCATTTTGGCACATAATATGAAAGATACTGTGCCTTGGGTAAAAGTTTCAAGAGAATTTCTGGCTTTTGCTTCCATGTCAGCAATCATACCAGGTGAGTGATACAATATATTTTAACCTTGAACAGTGGGTGGGGAGTCATAGAGAGAAATGTTTTGGCCAGTAACGTAAACTCATTCCAAGTTCATGGGCAGATTAATAAGTGGGAGTAACTGGGGAAAAAATGTAATTAAACTCTAGCTGATCTGTGAGGAGTCCCTTGTGAATGGTATGCATACACTAAACCCAAGAAGATCGGCGTCCCACCAACGATGTCATAAAAATGGATGTTGGGGGTTTTTTTCTGTCTGCATCCAACAACCTTTAGTTTGCATATACTTGTGGTGACAAGTTTCACATTTATGTTTCATGACTGTTTTCATCCATGTGCTTTTTGTGAGCAACTGTGGCGGTCAGTACCAGGGTAGTATGTGCCCTGAAGGTTTGGATTTCTTTGCTTCATCTCTGTGGCTAATAGCAAGTTGTTTCTTCACTAGGAGTGTCACTAAAACTGTAGTCACTAAAGGAACTTAACACATAATTAATCTCTGAGTCATATCTAAATACATTACAAGGTCTGCAAGAATTCTAGCAGTAATATATCAGCAAAATTTTGACACACAGAGCCTGATTTTTTTCAATCCTGTTAGGAGTGCGACTGGCAATAGCAGGATTGCATGCAAAAATTTTGGCTCTGCAAATAGAAATACTAAACTGTGATCATCTGCTCTTCCACTCTCCTCATTTGCATACACAATTAACAGTCACCTTTTAAAACACTCTGATGTGCTCCAGTGAGTAATAATACACTATGTAATTAGACTGCTCCTGCCTTTTCTGTGGTATAGGACACAGAGTCTCTCTGACTCAATAAGGCAGAGCCCATTGGTTGGAGAGTCTGTTGTGAATTCCACTGCAAATTCAGAACAGCCAATCAACATTTTCTTCTCCCAGAAAGAAAATGACCAGGAGATTAAGTCTGTATAATGTGCATGTAAGAGAATATATTAAATTGAATCATTTGATAAATGTCCTATCGGCAGTATTGAAGCACATACCTCATATACAAGTTTAGATGTTGCATTTTATCCTCCTCAGTCTCTAGGATGATGAACTTTATGACCTTAATATTTTTTTTTTAGCAGTTCTTACAATGAGTTTACAGAATGCTGTTTGGGCTGGGTGAACAGTGAAAGGTGATGAAAAGGAAGATACTCCAAAATTTGGAACGAGATTAACGCATACTTACCTGGGTTGCTCTCTTTTGGGTACCCTACTGTTACACCTAAGTTTGCAACTCTAGGGATCTTTTACTTGCTTTCCTCACAGAAGAGTTCTTAAAATGAAAGGATTACAGTTACTACTTTCTAGCAATTACAGATAATCAATGTGATTTAGACTGCTTATATTATCTCAGGATTACAAAAGAAAGCAAGTATGAGGGATAGGACACATGTTTTTTCCTACCCCACTGACATGTCATAAAAATAGAGGGGCTACCACAGTGGCATAAAACATACAGCATTAAATGGCTAGTACACATAGGGAGATTTCGGGTATGTATATAGATTCCTGCAAGCCAGTCAGTTACGAATGTCAAAGGCTTATTTTTCTAGTAGGGATGAGGTGATCAGCAGATAAAACCTACATTCAATGTGTGCAATCTACTTTTCCTGTGAAAGTCAAGTAAATTCATGCTCTGCAATGTGGTCACATAGTGAAAATGGACATCCTTGTACTAAAAGAAGCACTTGATCCTCATTGCAAGGACACTAATGTGACCAAGCAAAGGAGCCACCTCAGCATCTAGTGACTGTTAGACAGCAATCTAATGGAAGCTGCTAATCTAAGTCAGACTTTGCACCATTACACAATCCTCAGCTGCATGACTCGTTAACTCATTTTCTACCAGTTTTTTAAGTGCTCTGGAATTCTGTAGCATGGGACTTGTGGGACTTTTGTGACAGAAATCACAGTTAAATTATTGCCTGAACTACAGGTTTTCACGATCTCAAGAGCTTTTCTACACATATCTTGAAATGACAATATTCACTGTCAAGCCAGGCAACTGGCTTTTCTTAGTTCTGTGCACTACAGTCCACTCAAGGCACACCACACCAGAGAATCCATACTTTTATTTCTATGATGGCAGTGACAGTGTGATTATAAGTCTTCGCTGGTCTTGACCAGCAGTTCTCATGACTCAAACTGGCTCTAAGCTTTTTATTCCTTACTATTTAGAAATTAAGCTAAGCATTATGTTAAATATTTCTTTCCCCACAAAAAATCACCCAATTAATTTTAATTTAATGAAATATAATTTTATGAGACTCTTTCTACAGCTCCAGTATTACTCACAGACCTTGACCTCATTTAGCAGAAATAGAGATTGATTTCCTTGAAAAATGTTCTTCCAAGTACACTGTGATCTTTTAAGTCTAAGCAAAAGTGAATGCTACAGAAACATATAAGCATCAGCATCTCTATGCTTGCAGATGGTGTCCCTCCTTGGCTTTCAACTGGTAGCTCTATTTGAATGGTGTCACCCCTGAAAATCTGTTGTCAGCCCCAGAAACAAATGAAAATGGAGACAGAAATTTACAAGTGTCTTAATGCAGAAACTTCATGGAAACCTTACAGGAGCTCTATGAAGACCAAGCGTAAGAGTTGTGAAGACATTAGTTTTAACAGAATGACACTACAGGGCTTACCGATCTTCACAGCCTGGACAGCCCATATGCTACTCCCACTACCCCACCAGAAAAAAAAACACCTGCAAAGCCTCAGTCAAAATGTCCCATATTGTAACTACCAGTAAGAACTTCCTGGAAAATCCACTTCATAGTCATATTGGTAGTATGGACCTTTGACTGTATTAACACATGTCACCACTATGATCGCCCTGCCCACTCATGGATATGTTCCAGGTCCTGTGTGCCCAAGCCAGGTTTCTCCAGTGAGGCAGTAGGAAAGAGATGAGGCAAACAGTAGCAAGAACATTCTGCTAGTATCTAAGGCCAGTGAACTTCTACACAGGAGAAAACTGACTCTTGGAAGAAAAGCCCTCTCTGAAGGTATGAGAAAAAGGAGCTCAGCAAGTAAGGTGGAAAGTTCATTGGGTTGGAAGAAAACAGTCATGCTTAGATCAAAACTTAATCTTACTCGTTTTAACCTGTTACTTCCAGCACAATCTAAAAGTAAAAAACAGCAAACGTAAGCTCGGTTTGGTATTGAATATGAAACATCTGATTAAAAGGCAGAGAATAACAGGACTATTGTAACTTCCCTGAACCAGGGCTGTAACGCTGAACTTCCTCAGTTTAAGGTTCCCCCCCCTCAAAACTGAAAACTGAACCAAACCCTCATATATACTGTGGTATATAAATGCAGTTAAAGAACTTTAACCACCTTATCTTTGATAGCTACAGTAACTGATTTATATTTGTTGTCACATAGCAGATGGAATGGAAATAATTTCTGATTTTATAGCAATGCAATGAAATTGAGTTAGATTTAGTGGAAGTCTTAAGCCACTTCCTCAATTAACTTGTCTCGTTTCACCTCTACTGGCATAAAAAATAATAAGAAACAGAAAAATCTTCTTTTCAGAAGAAAACTTTTACTACAAATATTTTTCATGCAGCTCTAGTTATGAAGAAATTGAAATGGCAACCATTTTGAAAGTTGACTATATTTCACAGAATTCCATGAAAAATGTTTATGAGCTATGGCAGAATGGGAAATAAAACTTAATTTATGAAGAACGTCTGAAAAAACTACTAGTATGTTCAGAAAGCTACTTAAGTTTATCAAGTACCTCACAGAGTACAATGTGACAGCAAAAGTAAGTGCAGAAGAGAATGTCTGTGGGCAAAATGCTCTTCCCCAAGCATGGCACAGGATAGTGGCTGCATCCCCTCTAGGAGGGTATTCTGCCCTCGAGCAGAGGACACAACTTCTCAGCTTCTGCTTTGAGGCTTCATTCAATTCTACCTAAATCACAGAACCACTAGCTACATCTAATCTATAATTTTACAACACCAATAATTTAAAAGCTTTAACAAAACCCCCATAACAGTAACTTTGATTTTATTTCTGTATGATTCTGACTGAAAACATAAAAAATAAAAAAAGAGTATCTCAGATTTTTCTGCTATTATTTATAGCATATAATTACATATATGTACATGTAATTTGTTTCCACTGTACTCATGTGCTCATGCCTCTTTTGTTTTAGTTTAGGGTTGGTTTTTTTTTTTTCCCCATGCATTTTTCAGTAAATAGATTCAATGGTCTGCACATACCTAGAAACAAGTAAACTTAAAGATTAAAAAATACTTTTGCAAAGTTTATTTTGAACTTTGTTCATTTATGTTGAGGTATGCAGACAAATGGCATATGACAAGAATCTGATTGTCGGAATTATGCTTATCCAATTAATAATCAGAAAATAAATCTATTAATATGCAGGTAAAATCAAAACAAAGCCTAATTACTGAATACAGAACACTTTTAATTAACCTCCACAAACATGCTAGAATTATTCATAGAAATAAATTTTTCAGAACAGTGACCATGCCTTAAACATTTCAGAAATGGCTTTCAGAATAGCTTTTAAATTAGGAAGAGGCAAAAATAACTGAAAAAATTATTGATGAAATTACTCATTATGAATAATAGCCTGTCTGATGATGGATAGCTGAAAAGGAAAAACAAATAAACATGCTGATAGCTTGAATTGCTGTCCTGGTTTCAGCTGGGATGTAGTTAACTGTCTTCCTAGTAGCTGGTACAGTGCTATGTTTTGAGTTCAGTATGTGAAGAATGTTGATAACACTGATGTTTTCAGTTGTTGCTCAGTAGTGTTTAGACTACAGTCAAGGATTTTTCAGCTTCTCATGCCCAGCCAGGGCACCTGACCCAAACTGGCCAACAGTGTATTCCATACCATGGGACGTCCCATCTAGTTTAGGAACTGGGAAGTGGGGGGCAGGGATTTCGCCGCTTGGGGGACTGGCTGGGTGTCGGTCGGCGGGTGGTGAGCAATTGCCCTGCGCATCATTTGTACATTTCAATCCTTTTATTACTACTGTTGTCATTTTATTAGTGTTATCATTATCATTATTAGTCTCTTCTTTTCTGTTCTATTAAATCGTTCTTATCTCAACCCAGGAGTTTTACTTCTTTTCCTGATTTTCTCCCCCATCCCACTGGATGGGGGGGAGTAAGTGAGCGGCTGCGTGGTGCTTAGTTGCTGGCTGGGGTTAAACCACGACAATTGCACAAGCTAGCTTTGTAATGTCATGGAATTTAACTGTGATTTGTACTTGACTGACTGATCTTCCACAGTTCATGACTGATCTTTTATCAATTTGGTGAGGTCACACAGGATTCACTCTGAGGCTTCGACACTGGGAGAAATATGGTGGTGGTACCCTCATGTTAGGTGCCACCTAAAATGCTTGTGCATGTACTTCACGTACATGTTTGTAAGAAACTCAGATCCAAAGATGACTTCTTCTTCACTGTATGCACTCTGTACAGAAGCTTATCGCAAATCACTATGCTGAGATATACAAAATAGTAAATGAACATCTTACTGTTGAAGGACGCCTGACTTCATCAGCACATTAGGCATTTATACACTGCATGTTTCACTCTTGGGGGCTCAGAGGGAATATCAAAGCACCAGACTGTTATTTTGTACTAGCCTTTACAGAACATCACACATTGCTGACATTAAATACAACAATAAAGGATAGAATTAAAACTTTTCTTTATATATAGAGAGAGTCAAGAAGTCAAAATCAAGTAAAATATAGTAAAGAATATTTTCATTTCACTTGAACTTTGCTGTATTCAGTATTCACTGAAAAAGGAAAATCAAAGTGAAGGAGGGAAAGAATGGAAGAGAAAGCACTAAATGAAAAGAAGGGAAAGGGAGTATGAGTTTAATTCTTTTTTGTGTGTTACTATTTCTAGCAATGCCCTGACTGATATAACTTCATAGATCTCAGTGGAATTACTCCTGAGTGAGACCAGCATGAATATCATGAAAGTGAATGAAATGAACTTAATCTCTTCTTTTAATACTTGCTAGTTTAAAGTAATAATAAAGAATAAGTATTTTCCATAATATTTAGTAGGTACCATTTCAAAACCATTAATAATACACTTTAGAAGAGAATAGTATTAGTAACTCATTGTTTCATCACATAGAACTACCATAAATGAAATACACTTCAAGGAGCTCTTGAAATTTATTTTGCAATTAATGGCAAATGATAAAGTGTACATATACTGGAATAACCTACAGTTTAAGGTGAAATGCTTTATATCTACATTCTACTGCAAAGCATCTTGTCATACGTATTTTAAAAAATCACTTAAGTAATGCATTTTAAATTATTTTTAGTTAAATTAAGCTCATTCTGTAAAAACTGCCTACAGAGTAATATGTATGTGTGCATTAAATATTTCCATAGTATTGAAAATACTTCAGGAAAATTGTTCTTTAAAAGAGAAACACCATAAGCAGACTACTATATATATCAAACTGGTGATACATGCAGAACATCCTGATAATTCTTTGTTACTTCCTCCTAATTTAATTTCATTTCAGGGTGAAGGGTGAGTGGATTCATACACTCTACTTTAATTTGTGGAATAAAAAGCCATACTCCCTTAAACCTGAATGAAAAGTACACAGCCTTTTCACTTTAATACATCTTAGCTATTCAACAGAAGTCTCATCCTTCCTTTCAAAACATGAGGTTCATCATATGTTAAATGTCAGCATTATTGTGTAAGCTCAGGAGGAGCCACGGTTGCTACACTGTTTGTCCTCATATGTAACATGAGAGTTATAAAAACCATCCATAGCTGCTATTGTGGAGCCACAATTTTTTGTTGACATAGAGTACACCTTGTAGAAAGATAGTCATTCCAATTTTAAAGATATGAAGTAAGAGAATCTGCCCCATTTCCAAGCAAATTGTTCTGGTTATGAGCCACTGACACATAGCTGCCTCTAAATGCATCTGGTATCCACTTCCCGCTAATAGCTCTGGAGTTTTTTGAATAGACCTTTCCAGAAGCCTTTACCATGAGCCATGTTCCCTCATGCTGCTATAACACTGAACTATTTCATGCCCTTGTCTGTCATAAACTAAATTGACTGCGTTTCTTCAATCACATCTGAAGGCAGATTTTAGGCTTTTAGTAACTCCTGAAGCTGCCTCCCACCCAGCCTTTGGCTACTTTATAAAATGCAATTCTTATCAGATATGCAGTGATGTTGTTATGCTGTATCAGTAAATACATATTTGTTCTTGTCAATTCCTCTCTCTACGAAGAACTTGACTGAAAATGTCAAGTAAACTTGTCATAGCAGGGCTTGGGGCTTTTCCTGCTTTTTGCCATGAAGATCCTAGTTTGGACTGTAAACAGAGTACAACATATAACATAAAAGATACTTACTCACAACTATCTTCAGTTCGCATAATAGACTTGTTTTTTTTGTTTAGATTTGGAATGTTAATTTAAACCAATAATTTTTCAATTCTTGAATTCATGCTCACACAGAAATACAGATTCACATTTTACCAATAATTAGATAAATTAAAAGCATTTCTGTTGAGACCAGTCATGTTAACCTGTATTTTCACAAATGTAACTCAGAATCATACCCAATGTTTAAGTAAACTAATTTTATTTTTCATTCATATTTTCAGCCATTACTGTTTACCAATGTAAAATCTATACTGCATGGAGAAAAGGAAACAAAATGACATTAGCCTCATAAAACAGTAGCCAATCTAAAATTTCATGTTTACCCTCTTTCTTGGGAAGTTCGCAGTAAAGCCAGACCTAGTGATCATTATCAACTCTGACAGTCAGGCTAACCCCTGCTGAGACAGCAATGCACGCAGGCACTAGCAAAGAAATGGCACGCATCATTGTTACAAAACTTGCACTACTGCAGCTATAATATCCAGTGTGTTTTCAGACTGTAGTATTTAAGGCACTGCAAAGATCCAAGGTAGGAATTTTGGATAATATGAGTGGTTGCTTTCAGATATGTATGATTTCTGTAGTAATACTTTCCAGCAGATAAATGAAGGACACTGGTTTCAGTAACTATCCATTTTGAAACTACTTGAGCATGAAACTTACTTAAAAATAAAGAATTTTTTTTTTTAAAAGGTAAATAATGTTTAATAATGTCACTTACAGGTGACAGCTGCTAAAAGGATATTAGTAAGCTAATTGTATTCTTTTTATTCCAATTATTGTATTTATGCATTGATATTTTGTACCTATTTATAGATCTGTGAACTGCTAGCCAATGAGTATTTAGGGTAGAGTTTAGTTCTGCAAGGGTTATAAAATCCCTTATTATTATTTGAATTAGTGAAGGTAAAACAGCTGCAGAACACAAGTGAATGAAGATATAGGTTGAATCTTTTAAGTGTGCAGAGTCCTGGGATCTGCAACACTGTACAGCCACAGAGACTTTGGCCGTTTGCACTTTGAATTCCTTTGTTTCCATCTCAGAATGGCTTTCTGGAATAAGGTGGGCTCCATCAATATCGGGATATATATTTCTTTTATCCAGTCTATTCCTTCCATTTTATTTCAGGTTTAAGAACAAATGTGGTTAAGGTGAGATGAAAGGAAGGCCCATCATTTTATTTCACCACCTTCCATAACAGTTTTTTGTAGGGCAGTATGAAACAGAAGAAAAAACAAAACACGTATAGTCCACAAACTCACTGAAAACACACCAAATAAGAGCATGCAAGTAGATTCGGCAAACAATGTTATTCTTTACATGAGTGAGTATTTAGAATGTTAAAAGGTGATGATCCTACTCTCTTTTTTTAGGATAAGTACTTTATGGGCTGATGATAAAGCTGTGTTCAGAAGAGCCTTGCATACTTTTAAAAAGTCATTCCTCTCTTTTCCTAAATAGAAAGAGACTGGCAGGCAAGGACATATGTAGAGAAAGTTCAGAATAAAACCCTGGAAACAGCATGAAGAGGCCTGTGATCTCTCCTACCCTAAGTGAATAGGAAAAAACCACCAAGCCTGCTAAGGCTGTTAACATTGGTTTAGTTCCATAAGACTGTGATTTAAAGGAAAGTTTTTATGGTCTTAATACAGCCATTCAGAGTGTGATCAAGTCTATGGGAGAGATGGTGGACAGCAATAAAAATTGTCTGTTAAGCATTATTTGCCAGGTTTCCTGCGGTACTAAGGTTTATACAATCCCCCTATCTATGCACTCCTGTCCATTCTTTCACCCACTGCCTTACCTCCTGCCCTGCCTCCCTACTTCTAATTTAAACTGGCAGGGTTTAAAATACAAGATTTGTACATCTTTTTCAGTAAAAACTGAAGGTTTTGGTAAAGAGAGACAAATCCCACCTATTTCTTGACAGTGGGAAGAACCATAAAAGGAGACTGAATCTTTTTAGAGATAAAAGAATGTTATTTTTGGATCTGGGCTCCAGTGGTACAAGGCACCAGGGACACCATCAGAGACAGGACCTTTCCAAGAATCACAGTGTCAGAAAAGGTGGCATCTGAAGACCAAAGAATAAGAGAAAAAGGCAACAGAGGGCATCATGCATCCTCCAAGCTCTCCCTTCTTTTTTCTTCAGAAAGCACTGGCCTCCCAATTACATTGCTTGGAAGCCAGGGAAAGCCAAGGAGCACACGGATCGATCTCTCCTCAGGTTTCCCGCAATCAGCCCTCAAGGTTTGCCTGATGAAGGAACTGCCGTCAAGCTCAGATGTGGCCAGCTAACTTGTTTTCTTTGGTCCTGCAGTTTGAATCCTCTGAGCAGACTGAGTAACTCCTATTGCATTGCTCACTTTTACAGCTGACCTGGGAAGTTTCCTCCATGTGCTCAGGTTGACTTGTCCTCTGTTAATTCTCACATCACTGGGAACTGTGCAAAAGAACATTTTTTTCCCTCCAGTTTTGAAGGCCTGTGTGACTATTTGGACTGAATAAACAGCTATATTTTCTGTAATTTTCTCATAAAATTTTGAACTCAAATGTGACTGAGGCAACCATAGCACCCGTAAAGATGATTACACCCTTATAGGTCTCATAAAAAAATAGGAACTCACACCAGTCTGAACATTTACAAGTTCACTTCTTGTCACTTTTTATTCCCATGTCTGATTACTGCAGTTGAAGAAATGCTGCTGACAAAAAAATTATATGAGGGAAGACTAAAGATACATATGGAGTAACAAAAGCACTACCATGACTGAATTAACTATGCAGTCAGTTGACACACTCAAAGCTATAAAAAGTCACATTTCTGAGTGAAGGCAGCCATGCTTTACTCACACAGCTACTTGCTTTATGTTATGATAATGAACATATTAGTATCAACACTTTTAATGTTTTTATCTTCTAGATTTTTGAAAGGCTTAAAATCTATTAATATCCAAGTAAAAAGCCATCCCATTTTTTACACAACTTCCAAGCAGGTCAAAAAAACTTTGAGAAAAAAAGCAAATTTCCCAGGTATTTCAACACTATTTTAAAGTCTGGATTGGGAAAAGTAATCAAAATGAAGTGTGTAAGACTTAGCGTTTTTAAAATGTAATGATGGTGACATATGAGGATTCCACTACCTACCAGTCCAAAAGACAAAGCAGTCAATTTAATATGAATTTGTTCTGCTGCTTTACATCTAACTTGGACACATAGGGCATTCCTGTGAAAGTAACTAGACAGAATGATAAATAGAGAATTTGAATTTAATTATGAGAATTGTAAAAAGCATTATGTCCGTCTCCTTTTCTTAATAGTTCTTTTTTTCATAGACAGAAGCTCAAGGAACTAGAATGTGCTGTAGTAGGAAGTTTTTTAGATTTGAATTCAGCAGTAAAGATTTTTTAACCAAATCTGAAATGGTACTAACAGAAACACTGCTATTAACCTGAAAAAAGCTTAATTATTATAGCAAATCTGGTTGTCCCACGGTCATGCAGGTTACAAAACAAAACACTCCTTTATAACTTCAATTCCAGCTCACCCATATTCTCCTAAGTAGCTAAAACCCACGGCATCTGGAAAAACAAATTGTCAAAATTTATCAATCCTTGTTACACACATTTTAAACCTTAGCCAAAGTGAGAAGTTCTGAAGGTTGCAATATTCTCTTTCTGGGATCAGACTCAAGTGATTGTGTCCTGCATGATGCCTGTGTTTCACAGCACAACCCTGGTCCTCCTCTTGGAGGATATGCCATCCACTTATCAAGGGGACATGTTTGCTGCAGTATCCTGATCTGGTTATCTACTTGGGGCTGCACTGCCTCCCAATAGGCAACCTGTGGAAATCTTACACTAGATAATCACAGGCTTCTGCCTAGTCCTTCTCACATGGACAATAAACCTCTGTTGTTACCTGTTGTGGTTTAACCCCAGCCAGCAACTAAGCACCACGCAGCCACTCGCCCACTCCCCACCTCACTCCCCCCCCGCCCCAGTGGGGTGGGGGAGAGAATCGGGAAAAAAAGTAAAACTTGTGGGTTGAGATAAAGACAGTTTAATAGGACAGAAGGGAAGAAAATAATAATGATAATAATATAAATGACACTAATAATAATAAAAGAATTGGAATATACAAAACAAGTGATGCACAATGCAATTGCTCACCACTTGCCAACCGATGCTCAGTTAGCTCCCGAGCAGCAATCTACACCCTCCACCCCCCACCCCACCCCCCGCCGCAGGCCAACTCTCCCCAGTTTATACACTGGGCATGATGTCACATGGTATGGAATACCCCGTTGGCCAGTTTGGGTCAGCTGTCCTGGCTGTATCCCCTCCCAACTTCTTGTGCCCCTCCAGCCTTCTTCCTGGCTGGGCATGAGAAGCTGAAAAATCCTTGACTTAGTCTAAACACTACTTAGCAACACCTGAAAACATCAGTGTGTTATCAACATTATTATCATACTAAATCCAAAACATAACACTGTACCAGCTACTAGAAAGAAAATTAACTCTATCCCAGCCGAAACCAGGACATTACCAGACTTTGTGGTCACCATTCTCTCATGGCCTGAAGTCCCCAGCAATTGTTCATGTTGTTATTCCTTAACACTAGTTGTGATTAGAAAAGAAGATGAAGGCAAGAATGCAAAGTAGTTTTGTTAAAAATGCACTGAATAACAAAGTTACATTTATTTCCCTAAGCTGCCAGTTTTAATGCGATTTGTCATGAATAGTATGGCAAAACCGAAGATGTCACAGACAGAATTTACCTGGAATGGAACAACACTTCAGGAACATTCAGCAATGAACTTAACCTAAGCCCCCTGTTTCAAAGCTCTTCTAATGACTAACTAGATGCCCTTTGTGAAGGTAGAATAACTGGCAAATGAGTTTCTAACTGTCAGTAACTGAATGGTTTTTGTTAAACACTTAATGATATGACTTCTCAAGGTAGTTGCAGTCCTAAATGAACTCCATAGGCAATAATTTTTTCTTTTATGACGCAAGGGATATTATTCTTCCCTTTGCTTCCACGGATAACTTCAGCACACAGCTAACTTCCCTTTGCTTTAAGGTGATTTGCCCTCAGAAGTACATGCTCAGGGACACATGAGCAGCATTATGCTTCTAAAGAGCAATGTTCTGGTTGAAAGACAAGATGTAATGACGTATGGTAAGAAACATGAAGAGGAGTGAGAGGAATATGAAATGCTCCATGGCTAAGAGAGCTTGGCTGACTTAGAGGCAGAGGAGACAGTAATAAGCAAAGAAATTGGCTGGTGGTATTAAACTACCAGCCAGAGAAAACCTCTTCTGTTTCACCTCCCGGTCAGTTACATCTTGTGGCACATATTTCTTAACTTCTTGGAGTTCGGGATATGTAATGGCCTTCTTTGTGAAGCATGAAGAAACAGAATGTACACAGCTTCCCAGAACATCACATGATACCGAAGAGATGAAGTGAAACAGGAATGTCTCAGTGACGCCCACAGGAACAGTCACCATTGCCAAATTGTCAGCATGCCTCTGCAATGCCAGACCACAGTGAGCATATGGATAGTTTAGGCTTTCTGCCATTAGACTAGATTAGCAAAGCACATGGTTCATGCATATCTAGTCTAGCTTTGTGTCAGTGGGAAAAATATTTCCCGTATAAGTAGCCTCCCGGACTTAGGGAAGAAGGGCTAGTCCTCGGGCAACTTCCACGGAAAAGCCTGCTGCTGCCTTCTGCACCTGTCAGGTTCTGTGGTACCTCCCTGGAGAAACCCTTCATGTGATCTGCGATTACACCTCTGAGACCATGAACCGAGGTGTGAAACAGAATACCCTTCCCTTCTGTCAAGCGAACGTGACTGACAGTTCTGCAAAATCCCTCCAACAGATGACACTACTGGGGATTTCCATTCTGTTAGAACTCACGCAGGCCATACAGCAGCAGTTTGTGCACAGCCTGCTCTCCATGACCTCCTCAGGCAGAGTGCTTTAGCGAAAGATACACACTGCCCAGAATCTTTTGTGAAAAAATGCTCTGTACCATTTGAAAAAGAAAACTTCAAGTCTGGTGGAATTGGATATTTCAAGTTTCATTTTCTTGAGAAAAACATTAAGTCCAAGCCATAAAAAAACCAGAGGGTGAACGGCACAACATATGACCTAATTTTGGTCTCTCTAGAAACAGATTCCGGTATAGTCTGCAGTGCCGTTGTGTATGTTGCACAATGACCAAGCCATTGAGTACATTTTCATGTATTATTTTCCTTATGGAAGATTATTCCAGCAGAAATTCAGTGTTCAAATTTGCAGTATATTGACAAAACTAAGAAACCCAGAATATACTATCCTGTATTGCAGTTGACTAAGTAGCTAACTTTTATCAGCCCTGAATGAACTAAAAGTATGGTTATATAAAATGTTCCTGCTTTTGAAGCTGACCTAGTCATTTATATCCCAGTACATAACCCATATTTCAACTCAGATATGGGAAGGTTTCCAACTAATATGCTATGGATATAACAGTGGCAATCATGTACCTGTACATTTGTTCCACTTCAAACAAGAAGCAGAATATTAAATGGGACAAAAGTTAAATAGCATGGTTAACATATACATTCATTATTCTGCAAACACACATGATTAATTATACTAACTTGAATAATCCTATGCAAATTAATCTATTTGCAAATAAAAATTCATAATATTAAATATTTGTGAAATAGAGGACAAAATGTTCATGCCAAACTCACAGTTGAATACAGCACTTAATGTATTCTTTTAGTATTTGCCTTCCGTTTTTTGGCATATTAATTGAATTTTCTCTTGCACTGGCAGCATACAGGAATGATTCGATCAAGAACTCTTTAAATATTAACAATGAGCCAGAGAAGTCTCAGAGGAAAGAATCTTGTTAGTTGCAATGTAAATGCAAACATGTGCCATGTTTATTTCTGGCATACTACTATCATGGTCCATCTTACAGGCCAAAACCATTATTACCCAACATAGTCAATTAACATAGAAAAATGTCTTTTTAAAGCTATTTAGTCTTCATGTCAGGTATCAATGTATTTTTTCTTAATACTTAAATGTTCTGTAAAACTGAAAATAACAATTACCTATGTAAAATTTCACTAAAGCAGTACTTCTAACTACCTCTCCTCCCTTATAAACTTTAAGCATAAAACTTGAGGCAAGAGTTGAAAAAGAAACTACACATCACTATATAGGCTTGCTCTTCAGCAAAAAAATGCCACGTACAGTCTTCTGCAAGACTGATTACATTCTTTGCTAAAATTATCATACAATGCTGACATCTATTAGTAATTTTATATAATACAAATTATTTCAAGTAAAATATCTTTAAAATATAATCTGGAAACATCTTCTTTATTATCTACAAATCAGAAAACAAACATTCGGGATTTAACACTAATTATAGGAACCTAATTGTTCTGGCAAGTCTTCACATTCCTCTTGTTTGTTCCTACACACAAAAGTTAGTCACTGCTTGCACAAGGAAATATTGGAATGAAGATCACTCCAGACTGGGTACACAAAAATATGTGTGTTTAAATAGGTCATAGCAAGATGCTGTTGGTAGAGACTGAGCAACAATTTTTAAAAACTCTGACTTTTGTACACACGTGTTTTCCTAACAGCTCTTAGCTACGCTGAGCATTGTGATCTCGAGCATAATTTTATCATTTATAACAAAGGTCCTTCCATGCAGCTCCATTGCTGAGACCAGACCTTGGCATGAACATGAATTATACTGCCAGCTTCTTTAAGGTTCATTTACACTAATCTTCAGGTGTCCTGGATGAAGTTGTAAGCCTATAAAAGTACGTGTCGCTGATGCCACTGTGAACTTCACGAGGGTTTGAGGTGCTATGACCATGCACGAAAAATTGCAAAACATTGGAAGTTTTTCAGATACTGCAGTTTCCAAGAACTGTGAAAATATTCTTGAACATCTAACATCTTAACAATTATCAATCTAAGAATGTACATATATAATGTATTCCCATGAGGCAGAAATATTTGTGGTTTATGCATTACAATATCTTGAAAAAGCTGCTTGCCATATTCATGACGATGCAAACACATTCACACATGTTCCTACTCATCCGCTTCATGAATATTCATTTACCCAACTGATTTGGAAGTACTGGTCTTCTAAGTATTAGATAATCCTTCAGAGAATTTTGCATTCTGAAATGGAAATAGTCTTTTTCCCCTGGACAGTTGTCAGTGACCAGAATAAGGGTGAAACTTGCAACTTCATCCTTCATTCAAGACCACCATAATCTATGCGTTAAAAGAATGAAATGAAGCATGAGCTCAGCATTCTCTTATTGCTTATTCATTATTCATTAAAGTATGATTAAAGTAAAGATTTTTTTTTTAGCAAGGACTTATTGCTCCACTGATTTCTGTCCTGAATCCAGAATTACCTATAGAATACCAGATTCCTTCACTGGTATAAGAGATATATATATAAGAGATATATATATAAGAGATATCAAAAGGACTCCTAGGTATTTAAAATGATGATTTACAGTTTCTCACACTGCTTCATTGCATTCCTCGCTGCCCATCTGTCCTCCTCCTAACCTTGATGTAGCAACTTTCAATCAGCAGTGATGCAGTGCAACCATGAGGAACTCCATACAGCCTCCTGTGAATCCAATCTTGATGCAGGGGAACATCCCCATTAGTAGGAGGCTAATAGGAATTGGCAGCTAGTATTTTGAGAGGCTGCTTTAAAATTCCCATTTCTTGCACAGCAAGGAAAAAACCCCACCTCTTAAAAAATATATATTGTTGGATTATAACTACTTGTTCAGTAAAATGTGCCATTGCCTGTAATTTACTACTGCATTTCAATAGTTGGAATATGCAATAAGAATGAATTTGCAATATAATGTCAGATGTAAAATAAGGAGGGAAAAAAGAATTGTTTTCCATCCTTTACCACTTCTGGAGATTGTATTTAATGTGGTTTTGGGAAGGAATTAATTGAAAAAATTCTTTGTCTATGTAAAAGAAAAAGAAAAAAGAAGAACATCCTACCTATCAAGTGAGGCAACAAAACATTTTTACTGCAGGACACTTGTATCACTAAAATATTTGTATCATTGTTATGCGATTAGGCTAAAAAGAAATCAGTTCATCATCTTATAATACTGTAGAAAACTATGTTTGCATGTAAATTACCGCAACAGCCACACTGACTTAAGTTCTCACCCTACAGAAAAATGCCAGACTTCCATAAGCATATTTATAATACCTGTAATCAGGTTTGTTTTTTATAAAAAAACCAAGGGCCAAAGCAATACAAATACTCAGCATACAAACTTCTGGTTGTTTCGTTTGTTTTTGTGTGTCATCCGTCCCCCCGCCCCCCAACATTTCAGTGAATTCCATGGATTAAAATTGAAGGGGCCAGCAGGCCCAAACTCTGTTTTATCATCTCATGCTGCAGCTTCAAGTTCTCCTCATTTTGGCCAAATTCATGTGAGGTCCAGAGAACAACTCCTGCAAGCCCGTACTGCCGTTCAGGTGTTTAATTAAAATCAGGAATACTCATGTCTGGTCTTTGGATATATCAAGCTTCCCTTTTTAGTTTCTCCTACAGGTGCAGTCACTAGCAAGCTCCCTTTCCAAGAAGAGGGTAATTTTTTTTATGAAACCCTAAGCACTCATACATAAATCAGAATTTAAATGCAGCAAAGTAGACGAGGGCAGGATTCACAGCTACCACAGAACCACCTATGGGTTGCCACCAGCAACAGCAGTGCCACAGGAAAAGATCTTGATATGTTATCAGCTGAAACTGAGGAATAAATAAAAAGGAAGCAGAACTGAACTGTGACAGATGATAACAGCAGGTTGCTGAATTTTTCAGTTACTTGCAGACTGCTTGTGGGAAGAGTTCGAGGCAATGTGCTCTTAGCTGCACCTCATTTGTACAGTGGTGACATTCATGAAGCACTCCCATATTTACAGAGATAAAGACACATATTCAAGTTCAGGCTTCACATCATGTCATTTTTGTCAGGTCCCACAGCTATATATAGGTAGGTAATATGAGGAAAACTACATGACATTTAATATGGTATGAGCCAAATATGCAAATCTTTCACAAACATGCATCCAAATCTCCAGATAAATTGACAAATTGTTATTTTGAATTTTTTACTAAAGCACTGTAAGACAGTTTCAAGTTCTTTATTGTGACAATATACATTAATAATATTTTTCTGGTATTGCAAAGATGATCTTCAGATTATACAGCCAAATTCCAGTTCCACACTGTCAACTTCAGCACATAGCAGGTTCCCACAGTGTTCAGAATCTTGCCAGAGCTGCCACTTTCCCTTCACTCCTTGTCTACACTCAAATGTGTCCTTACAAACTAAAATAAATTTGCAATATGGTGGCTTAATTACAGCATTTTTCACAAAGGTGAAACCAATATGGCAGTGAGGAAGAAACATTTCTCTGCAACAAAGTTTTGTTGCTCTTAGAAGAGAAGTGAATGTAAGTCCTCTGAGGTATATTTAAAAATGACAAGTTCAGGAAAACTTTCAGATTTAAGCTCCATTTTTGTGAAAGGCACCTGTAAGCAAAGGGCTTATTTTTCACTTGCCATTCATCCATTTATTATCCTAGTCCTAGCAGTATCTGACCAGGCAAGCATTGAGCTGAGAGAACCATTGAACTTGAGGGAATTAGAAGTGGGTAGAACTTGCCCTGGCTTGGACACAGCTGAAGAACTTACTTGGAAATACTGGCAAAAATGCAGTATGAAGTATAGCTGACTTGATTGAGTATGCCAACGTGGTCAAACAGGTACTAAAACTCTATGCATCACAACAGTATTTCTTATATATGAGACTAGTGGCATCACTTATTATGAAGACTGCCAAATACCTTATAACACTTCCTTTCCAGTTGATGATAACCTTAACACACCTCTGTGCATATGGGTTGACATTTTCCATTATTGGGAGTTTTCCCTTGTTCTGAATATTTGAAATTTTCAGCCAAAAGAATCCCACTATTTCTGCAAAGCAAGCTAGTGAATATATGTTGTTTTGCTCATTTTAAAAAAATGGGGTGATATTTGAAAATTACATATGTCAGCTCCTTTGTACTTTAAAACACAGATATAAAATTTGCCAGACACTTCTTATCCATTCTTGTATTTGCCCAGACTGAAGACTTAAAAAACCATAGTGAGACTTAGGTTTTAACAACATTTCCAAAGTTCCTCAACCCCAGGGCTTACTTACATTTGCAGATGCAATGCAGATTTTTTGAACACACAAAGCTATGCAATTCTGGCTCTGAAAAATTGTCTTAAACAAATGGATGTGCTGTATACATGATAGAACTTTCTCACATACACAATTTGTCTAATGCTATAATGTTTCAAAAATGGGCTACGGATACACATAAAATGCATCTCAGGTAGACTATGCTGTATTGCTAGGAGAAAGAATTATTTGGCTACCAGTTTCTTAAAATGATGCCATATAAAGAAATTCAGAAAAGATGCATGATCCCTATTTTGACATAGTCAAAGTGATTAGTATATTACTGTGTAACAGCTTCTGAGAAGTATTTGGAAGCCAGTCAGCCCTGATAATTCTGTAAGTATTTCAATGAGTCCATTAAGTGTCAGCAATGTAAGGATAAAATGAAATGCATATAATACAAGTGATGGAAAGACACTGAACAAGTGTGCTACCTACCACACAGTGGAGAAGGCAGTAAGTAAATGTGATGGGTTAACCTTGGCTGACTGTCAGGTGCTCACCAAGCTGCTCTCTCACTTCCCCTCCTCAACAGGACAGGACACTCACCAATTACTGTCATGGGCAAACCAGACCCAACTTGAGGAAATTAATTTAATTTATTGCCAATTAATAACAGAGTAGGGCAGTGAGAAATAAAAACAAAACTAAAAACACCTTCTCCCCACCTGCCTTCTTCCAAGGCTCAACTTCAATCCTTTCGTCTCAACTCTTCTACTTGCCCACCAGCGGCTCAGGAGGAAGGGGAATCGGGACTGTGGTCAGTTTGTAACAGTTTTCTCTGCCACTCCTTCCTCCTCACACTCTTCCCTTGCTCCAGTGTGGGTTTTTCCCACAGGCTGCAGTTCTACAAGAACTGCTCCAGCATGGGTCCTTTCCACAGGGTACAGTCCTTCAGGAACAGACTGCTCCAGAAAACTTGCTCCTGTGTGGGTTTCTCTCCATGGGCTGCAGCTCCTGCCAGAGGCCTGCTCCAGTGCAGGCTGTCCACCGGCTGCAGCTTCCATCAGGGCACATACACTTGTGGCAGTATGGGGTCCTCCACCGGCTGCAGTGTGGATATTTGCTCCACTGTGGTCCTTCATGGGCTGCAGGGGGCAGCCTGTGTCACCGTGGTCTTCTACCATGAGCTGAAGGGGAATCTCTGTTCCGGTGCCTGGAGCACATCCTCCCCATCCTTCTTCACTGATCTTGGTGTCTGCAGGGCTGTTCTCTCACATTTTGCTCACGTGTCACTACCAAAAAGCTAACTTAATTTGGGGGGGGGGGGGGGAAAAAAGGGGAAGGGGTTTGTGTGCGC
>NW_010973443.1:3119021-3194620 GCF_000737465.1 Haliaeetus leucocephalus | reverse complement strand
TCTTAATGTGGGGGGGGGGGGGGAAGAAATGAGGAATGTGCTTGTGCTCGATCTTCATCTTTCTTAGTCAATATGCTCTCAGCCATGGTGTACTCAAGAGTTGTTTCTAGAGGACAATACAGTTCACTCTCATTGGATAACTTTGATCACTGATAGTGCACACACAAGATCTGGCCCTGGTTCCTCTCTAGATTGCCCTCTTTATGCAGTTCATTAATTTCAGCCTACATGTTTCCCAGAACACAGCTTTTAGACCCAAGAATATCCAGATACTCCCATTTTTTTGTCATTTTTTGAGAGATTAAGACTAAGTGAAATAATTAGGCAAAACACTTCTGTGACACCACATAATAAATTTTTCATGCTTTATATTAAGAATCCCCCTCCCCAGTTGCTCAGTGCCTAACACAATGGTCCTTGCAGCCAGATTCTCTGATCCATTGTGCAGATTCAATTGAGTTTGAGTTTGAATTCAGTTGTGCTGGCAACTGCACCTAAACTGTGGACTAACTCAGGCTATGCTGGAAGCAGAACTTTATTGTATTCAACCTCCGTAATGTCCTGTGAAGAGGGAGGGTTTATACAGTACCTGTAGGTTTTCTAATTATATATCACAAGAGCCTGAAATTATCTATATAGCAGATCCCCCTTCTTTGCAATAGGACCATGTTTTTTTAACAAAAGAACCAAAACCTGCCTGTCCTCTACTACAACGAAGATGATGGCTGTCCTGTGACCAAAAGGGCTGTGCAGTGCTCTCTTCCTTCATTTATATAACTGAATAGAATGTAAAGCTGATCAATTTACTAAAAAGGGAATTGAACTCCCATTGCAATTGTTCTCTTTTTAATCCTGGCTTGTTTCTCAGCATTTCCCACATAATAACACCCTACACTCTGTTAGAAATGTCGTTGTTCTAATTTCTTAGCCACTCCACTGAGGCACTGAGTTGAGAGATTGTTCTAATTACTAGTGGTGAAAATGTCCAAGTGGACTTGGATATATGCAATACATTTACACACTTATTTATTCCAGCTCATTCTAATAATGCTTAGATGCTTTAAGTTTTCACTTTTTGCACACATTTAATTGAAGGAATTTTCTTTTGTTTGTTAACAGTCACAAAACAAATGTAAGCATGAACACTGCTAGAAAGCACATTTTTAGAATGTGAGTATATGGGAGGGAATATGCACTGAAATTGGTGTATTTTATTTAGTGTTTGAGGGACAGAAGCACCTGAAACCTCAGCTTATTTTTACCTAAAGGCAACTGAAATATATCACATCTCTAAGAACTTGGCCCGAGCTTTCTTTTCTCTTTTCTTTAAAAGCCAAATGAAACACTCAATAACAATTCATCTCGGTGGTTGCTCTTGGCATTCTCACCATTTCATGCAAAGAAGTGGGCTGTAATGGGCTGTAAAATTTTCTTTGGGGATGCATGGTAATGGATACATTTAATAGAATTACACTGTTGGAGCTGATCACTTCTAATGTGCCCAGGCACTGATAGTGCTAAACACGTTATTGTGGTAGTCTTGGCATGGGGTAGGGTAGGGAGGAAAGAAGTGGAAATCAAAGAAGTATCAAAAGCTAAGTTATGATATTACAACACACTAATCTCCCTCTTTTCATTGAACTTAGAAATACAATTTTTGTTTCTGATTTCCTAATGTACAGCACTATTCCCACAGCCCTACACAGAGCATTGCTTTCCCCCCCCCCCCAACTGAATGAACATTCCTCTTGCGTTCGGACTTCTAACACAAATAGTCATAAAAAGCTAATGTGAACTGGCAGAGAAACTCAAGAACAGGCACAGAACCTGAAAATAATTTAGTTAATTTTTTTCAAATTTACTAGATTTTAAATGCCCTTTTATGTCCTTTATTTTGTTGCCAAAGCATTTCTGCAAGGCTACCAATGGGCAGTGTTGCTTTTTTGCACAATTTCCAAGTTAATTCTTTGTTCTCAAAAAGAAATCCCGTTATTTCTTTCCTCTGGGGGAAAAAAATCACAATATGAGGGGTGAGATGATAGGGATAATTAGACTAAATGGTGGTATAGAACACAATGGGGAAAAAATCTTTTATGAAGACCACCTGTCTACTCATTTTTGTAGCCTGAATGATGTTTTGCTTTGTTCAGGGAAACAAATTCACTTAATAAAATCCAAAACACAGATGGCAGCTGCTAGAAAAAAACAATACAAGATTTTGTTGCAAAGGGTGTAGAAGTGATCTGAGCTTTGAATGGAAGAAAGAAAAATTTCCTCTCTCTCTGTCAGTGGTGCTGTTTTCCAAGAGCTCTCTCTCATACAGTCTGGGATTTAGTTAGAGCAAAAATTCTAATCCTGAATGTTAGAAATAAAGCTTTCTTTCATGTCATTCTAAGCTACTTCTTATGTATATTCTTTTCATGCATCTTTAATTATTTTATTGTAAATTATTTGAAAAATAATGCTTGAAGCTACATAGTATTTACTCAGGTTAGTTTTAAAATGGATCAGGAGAAAATTCTTGAATTTCCATTCCTCTTACAGGTTCAAAAGCATATTTTAATGCAAAAATACATAATAGTTTAAGAAAAGATACCAGATTCTCTTTTTTTAGATGCTACTGTCCTTTATTAGAATAAGTCCATATCTCAGTTTAAATTCAAATCTACAGCAGATGTTGACATCCTCAGTTGGCCAAAAATATACCATGAGCTATCTACAAATAATAGTAAAAGCAAGAGCTACTCAGAAGAAAAAAATAATTTTACATATTCACAGTCTCTCTTTGGAAAATCCACAACACCAGAAAAACAGATTTGTTATGAATTCGGTCTGGTTCTATTCAGGAGTTTAGGAAGACAGGGGCTTAATTGAGGACATTTCTAGATGGCAGGTCAGAAGCACGTGAGGTATCTCAGTCTGATTTCAATCTGGCCTAAGTCCTTCAAACATGTTTGTTTTGCATGCTAAATATGCAGCGTAACTGGGAGGATAAAACAAGGACTGTGAACAGCCAATGAATTTTATGGTTTAGATACCAAAATAATCTTCTCACGAAGAGGATTATCTTTCAAGGAATGAAAATTTAAGTAATGTTGGGGTCCTACTTGATCATTTTCCCTTAGAAAGGGAACCTTTCCCATAGGAATCTTACCTGCCCTTAGAGATGAGGGCAGATGTTTACAGTGTCACTGTTCATCCAGAAAAGCAGAACTTCACCCAGAGAGATCAAATAGCATAAAGACTAGTGCAGACATCTGGTATCACACAGTGAGGTTCTTCAGTAAAAAAATAACAGTATAATGGTCTCTGAATAGACTGACTTTACTGTAGCCACTCTTTGTACAAGACCAATGTCTGGCAGATGGATCCTAGCTGAGCATCAGAAGGGTCAGTGCTGATACAGCTTGTGGAAGTGGTTGGTCTAGAAGATTCAGTTGATTAGAAAATTTTCTATTTGCTCCCCTATCACATGTATATATGTCCAAAAAAAAAAAGTTTTCCTCTTACAAGATCTTTCCCAGGAAGATTTCCACAGAGTTTCTTACCATGTTAGCAAAATGAGAATATCACAACAAGTTGCAGATGTGTTAAGTTCTTGGTTAACTGATTCTAAGGCAATCATTATGCTAAGGGCTGGCCAAAACAATAAAACATAAAATCATTTGGAAGTGAACAAAAAGGTGGAAACCACACAGGGCATATGATAGAATCTTGCCACTGAAATTATCTAAACCACCAGAATTTTTCTCACAACTCAGGACAATTGGATTGTAAACCACGGCTTAACAGGAGTAAACCGGGGTGGGTAATAAGCAACTTTTAATTTAAAATAAATGGACACGCATCATACAAAGCTCAATTTCCATCTGCTTGAAAGCTTTTTTATGCTACTCTGGCAGCAGATCCACTGTGGAAACATGAGAATGTAGCCTTAGTGAGTACAGACTTCCTGGATATCATTGCCAATGTATGCTCCAATCAGATCTATTACATGCATTGAGAGCCTCACCACTTTGTTTCTGGGAGAAGGAAAACAGGTTATAGAAGTTGGTGTTTCTTCAGGATAATTTATCTGTAAGGAATTTCTACCAGACACACAGTAAAATGTATTTTGTCTTACTTTCATAAATGCCAAATATCAACAAATCAAGCACAAATTTTGAAAATAACCTCCACTGAAACCTGAATGACAGCTCAATGAAGTATTAAATGATGAATTTTTACCTTCTTCCAAATAATTTACTGAAAAGCAGGAGTGGACTTTAATTACTTGAGCTGTGAGTTTTTGTTGTAACTAGGAGAGCATTAATTTCAAAGCTTCTTTTGAAGCATTCATTTACAGCTTCTAGAGAATGTGAATTTCCAGCGTCTGGAGCATCTACATTGATATTACACACTCTAAATCTCTCAGCCAACCAAAGAATCGAGTTGAAGGTAACTTCCCTGTTTGAGGCAATTTCCCCATAATATATACCGCTTACAAATCCTTTTGAGTTGTTACGTTTCCTTGTGTTATTAAGACTGAGTAAGACCAAGTCTATTAAAGTAGGAGTGGCAGATGGTATGTTAATGCTAGACCTCCTTCTGTCTTACATGCAAGGGCCGACAGAGTCAGTTCTCTCCAGCTTCAGGGTTCTGAAGTTATAACTTTTCTTTCTTTCAGTGCTCCAAAGATTGAAGGAAATCTGAACACACAACTGCTCTCATTAGCAGCATCTGTATAAGAAAATATTACCTCCTTTGAGGTAACAGCAGTAGGCATCTTCTTGTTTGACAACATCTTCACTGAGAGATTTTTATTGCTGAGCACCTCTGATACCACAGCACACTGGTCCCTTGTCTTGCACTTCATTTGTTGTCTTGGCAAACAAAAATACAATGCATTTGACTGGGCAAAATCTGGGGTCTGCAATCAGAAAATGACTGACTTAATTTACTATATGTCTTTAAGAAGTAGACTCTTGTGTTTCATAGAAAATAATGTAATGGGCTGCATGCCATTTCATAAAATGAAAGCTCAGTTAGAATGGCATTGCACAGAAAAGAACTTGGTTTGGCATTACTCGGTGCTTTAACAATGGATCCTTTTGTCCAATATGATGAATCCACTAGAATCTGTCACAAAGACAGAAACACTTTTAGTAGCATGGCTGTTAATTAAGGCATCAATAAAACAAATAGACACATTTCAGAAAGATGATTTAGCTGTTTAATTATATTGTAATTTGATTTTTTTAAAAGGAAATTGTAACACCAGACTCCTAAAATGAAGGAAGCACAGTACTCTAAATACCAACAGAGCAAAATTACTATCTTAATACTTCTATGAAGAGTCCTTAAGGGAGTTTTAAAGCAATAATAACCTGGAATTTAAATATCTTCAGAATTTTCTTACTAGACTGACAATTTTTCTTGACAGAGAGTGTTCATGGTCCTATCACCTCTGCCAAAGAACCATACTGATAACACAGTATTGATAAAACAGAACATTTATATAAAGAGACTTATACTCTCCCTTTGTATATACATATGTATGTACATACCTGTGTACATGCAGTGTCTCCAGCATGATGCCTCATGCGCATGTTGTTATGGACAAACAGGTAAGAAATGAACTGACATGGGTGGAAAACCAGCTAACCTGCTGGACTCAAAGGGTAACGGCTTAAAGTTCAACTGGCAGCTGGTGATCACTGGAGTTCCTCAGGGTGGATACTGGGTCTAATGCTATTCAGTATCTTTAGAATTGATCTGTATGACAAGAGTGACTGCAACCTCACCAAGTTTGTGGGTAACACCAAAGTGGAAGGAGAGATAGATAAGCCTGAAAGAAGAGCCACCACACAGAAACACATCAACTGGCTGGAAGATTGGGACAAGAAGATTTGTACAAGGTTTAACAAAGATAAATGTGAACTCCTGCATCTTGAATAATTGCACACAGCAGTGTGGGCTGGCATCTGGCTGTGGGGTGAGCAGCTCTGTGGAAAAGGCCCTGGGGGTCCTGGTGCACAGCAAGCTGAACATGAACCAGCTGGGCAATGTGTCCTAGGCTGCATCAACAGCAATACAGCCAGCACATGGAGGGATGCGAGATTGTCCCATCTGGCGTGCACTAGTTAGGCCAAACCTGAAACACTGTATCCCATTCTGCGCTATCAAGTCCTGGTCTCCCCAGTTCAGGAGAGACATAGAAAACTGGAGGGAGTCCAGTGGAGAGCCACCAAAACTATCAAAGGGTTGGAGAAGTTGGCATAGGAAGAAAGGTTGCTGGAATTGGCTGTGTTTGGCCTAGAGAAGAGAAGGCTCACGGGGATCTAACCACAGTCTTGCAATGCCTACAAGGTAGTTACAGAGCAGACTGATGCACTCCCTTCACAAGGATATCCAGTGATAAGACAAGGAGCAAAGGGCACAAGTTGCTTCAGGGTAAATTCCATCTGAACATAAGAAAAGAAATCCTTCACTGGGAGAACAATTAAACACTGGAACAGGTTGCCCAGAGAAGTGGTGGCATCTCCTTCACTGGAAACATTCAAAACAGCATGACTGGGCCTTGTATAGACTAATCCAAGCCTTGCGCTGGGTCCAGCCCAGCAGGTTGGACCAGATGACCAGAGGTTCCTTCCAACCTTGACTTTTCTGTGATTCTGTATGTGAATGAAGTAATAGAGTGATACAAGGATTACAAATGCACAATGGTTATGGTGGGTTTTTCACTCTGTATGACAAATTTACTTAAATTTACTCATGAGCAACCAAGCCATGTCTGAGATATGCTATATAATCCAAACAAGTGTGGACAAAGTCTCCAAAATCATATCTCAAATGCACAAGTTTGGTGTCACATTTACTGTGAAAGGGGAAAACCTTTGAAATGTTTGTGTCATTTTCTAACTTAAAAAATCTTTAGTGGACTATTCCTCTATGCATATTTGTAGGCTCTGTATCTTGTTGTAAACATACTACTGAAGGATTGAAACAGAGAGTGAAGTAGGAATATGTAATTTACAAAACAGTCTAAATCCATCATAATCTAAACTGATATATCAGGTACTTCTATGCAGTAAAGCAAATGCTTCTGAGACTGTACTTATCAACCTTATAGTAACAAAGAGGACTGATAAACTACAAGATACTGTCTGTTGGACTGAGACTGAATACTGACCATTTTGGATCCTATGTTGTAGTAAACTTAGGAGGCAAAATGAAGCAAAGCCAGATCTCTAGAAACTGAAAATAAGAAACAGCTGCTACCTGACCATGCTTAGAATCTTGGAAATATGTAAACAGCTGGAGTAAAGCTGCAACACAGGGCAAAGCACTCTTTCCTTTACGTATTGTTGCAGCAGATATAATGTGTTATATGAAGGACAGGGCTTTCCGTATTAAAGCATCCTCACTTGAGCAATGTAATATCATGAGTCAAGTTAACTGAGGTACTCAACACTTCAGTTTGTCTTTTTCCAAAATTGTTTTCTTCCAGCAGACTTAACCAAGCATAGCTTTAGCCATAGCCCAGATTCTTCTCTGGTGGCCAACCATACCTCGTTTCTGTCTGAGTAGCATAATCAGTTCCTGTCCTATCAGGTCAATGGTACCGATCTATTTTTTCCTCTGAGGATCAACACCTGCTAACAGACTGAAATGATAAATGTAATTCTGCCACGCTGTTACAGATTGACTGCAGCACTGCTCTGTGTTTTCAATTTTTAAAGGCCTATGAGAGAGAAGGAATTCCTTATGTTTCAGGTCACAAGACAGCACACACATCTTTCCACTACTATAGGGAAGGGAACAGCTAATTTCATCAAACCCCAAAAAGCATTTGCATATGTACTTTCCTAAAATGGTGCACAGAGGTTTTACTTATGCAAAACAAAATGAAAATCAAGCATTATGAATAAGCTAGTACAAATACATAGATGTTACCTGAAAACTTTTTAATGAAGTCTTAGGTTCCATAAAACTTACTCTCCTGCTGAAAAAGTGCTGGCTGCTTCATATTTGAAAGAAGCATGCAAAAAGGCTGCTTGAAGGTATAGATAAATAATAGATGATGCTCTTCCCAATGGAAAAGCAGTAAGTGTTTTAAAAGCACAGCAAAATGAAGAAAATCTGTGCTAAGAAGTTGAATGGAGCTAGGATTTCACATGAAAAGGAAGTGCTATTCTGTTTAAATTTGTAAATGATCACTGGATTTCTGGGTCAGTGGCCATTCCTGAGTTAGAATAACTTTTGACACATTTTAAAGTGTTACTCACACTACTTCAAAGAGAATACAGGAAAAAGAAAGAGAGCTTTCAATACAAAAAAATGTAATCACTTTCTCTAGTGTTACATTAAGCAAAAAGTCCCTGAACATTTGGAATTGTAAAAGACGCGGTAACTTAATATTAATAGGTTAGACTTTACTCCATTACAGAGGAAAGTATTTTATTTCCTGGTTCATTTTTAAATAGAGTCACAAAATGCAGTAACTGTTCTCCTGAGTCCAAGCAAAGATTTCTTTTCCAAGCATGAGAGAAAGAAATCAGTATTGTATTCAGCCTAGCAGGGCCATAAAAGAGGTCCTGAAACATATGGATTTCATGAATAAGACAAATTTTCTTCTTTTTTTTTTACTGCTTTCAAGCTTCATTTCCTTAAACGTATCTTTGCATTTAAGAGTGAAAAGCTAAGAAACAGAGGCATTAGTCAAGCAGGGAATGACAAACAGAGGATTCCAGTTACTTAGCACCTCCTGGAGTATGGGCCAGAAAGTTGTTTTGGTTTCCATCATAGCACTGTTGTGAAACTCCCAAGTCAGCAGATTGCTGAAAACCCCATAAGCGGAAAGGGAACATTTTGTAAGAAATCCTCTTCTCTCACAGCAAAGGAGCTGTCTCTGAGAGCAGAGGATGCTCTCTCATCACCAAGAATAATAACACTAAGCTGAGAGACAACAGCACCACCCTGAAAGAGCAATTTCCAAAAAGAGTCATGGGCAGATCTTTTCCAGCTCCTCTTCAGACAATTTCCAAACAGGCAGCCTGCAGTCTGCTTCCAGAGGCTCTATCCATCGTATTTCACAGCTTTTGAGAAATTTTCTACACTTTTAAGAAGTTTTCTACACTTTTGAGAAGTTCTGTCCCAGTCTGACATTTCACTTAGAAATTCTGTCCCATGAAGTTAGATTAGGGATGTATCTAAGGGAGGCTTGGGGCAGACTAGTCAGATTCCCATGAGAAACTTCACGATCACACACACACACACACACACACAGTCTCTCTCTCTTTACGCTGATATGCTCCATGAGGATGTGTGTGCACAAGAAAACAAGAGGAATAAGAAGAAATTTCCTGAGTCTTATTCTACGCATACACAAACCCTGTTCCTATTCCTATCACACAGCCTTTGTTGTCTTTACCAGAAGGTACATCATTTGGCAGATTTGAATAGGCTTAACACTTCAAGCATGTCAGAGTCCACCTGGACTATTGCCACAATATGCTAGAGGCACAATTCTCCATGAAACACCACCACTGAACCTGTGCAGCACAAGATACAGTTTAACTCCTGACAGTGCTCAGCCTGGGCCAGTATTTTTGTTCTTAGCATATGCTTGTTCATGTCACTTTTAACACTTAATTATCTGGTTATATGATTCTCTTTCAGAGACTATTTTGGCATCTAATGGTATTCAGATAACTGTCATTTAGATAATCAAACCTAAACTGTATTTACAAGTATTCAAAGAGAATTCTTCCAGTGTTACCACTGAAAAAAATCGGGACACAAACCCCAGAACCTATATTCTCCCCTCTTAACAAATATCCCAGCTGGTCCTCCAAATTGCTTCTTTTCTGCTCTCATCCTCAAAATTTGCATTCTTGATTGCACAGTGACCCTGTAAGCTCAGCAAAGGGAATGGGAAGTGATGGGCAGTTGGGGTACTCAACACATACAGTGGGGCTGAGGGAAGTGCAGAATTGAGGTGTCATACCTCCTAGGTAAGTACTCTGAAAAAGCTACTAGTCAAAAACTTGTATCATCACCCAAAACATCATCATTATCTTCTTCTCCAGGCATATATTTTCTTTTTCAGTTTAGCCTAGCGTATTCTAAGCATGCTCTGAGTCTACCTAGCAAATCAGGACCTTCAGGAGATGCTTAGTTTGTGGATCCCACTGCTGGTCCAGCCAAGACACTGACTGTGTAAAAACATACAGTAACACAGGTTTGGATGTGTGAAAAAATTTAAGTGGGAAACAGACACCTGTGGTGTCGCAGCTCTTTTCTGCTCAGGTGAGCTCTTGTTTTCTACAGCTTGGACTGCTTTTGCTTCAGTTGCATGTTAAGTGCCTGAAGACCATTTTGCATCTTACATTTTGTCTAGAATTGTTCTTATAACACAAAATGAAGTAACTGAGTATCTGGTCCCCTCACTGACAGCAAATAATGGATTACAGAATATGGTGAAACTGTCCTATCATTAAACAAGTACTGAAATTTATGGACATTACTTATTTTCATCTCAGTACCACAGCTGTTTTCACATAATAACTTTGTAATTCACTTTCATCTCACTTTAAGTAAGCTCTAGATGTTTGCTACTGTTTTCACATGCAGCTGAATGCATGCATCGTTGGAAACAGGTAACATCAATTGAGGATATGAGTTTATCAGAAAATGGAAAACACTTGTAAGTTTACCTACATATTGAAATGTATTCATTTAAAGACAACATTTCCAACAATTCATGTCACAGAAATGGATTTTTCATTATGTAATTAGTAATAAAGGTGCTGTTACACAGTACACAGGTAATGACACAGGTACCTTAGATTTTATGCACTCTATTTTATATCAAATACCTACACTTTTAATTCTAACAAACTGGAAAACACAATCTTGTGCTTGAATACTGAACTAAGAAGTGCAAACACATTACTAGGAAATTAGTCTTCCCCCCCGGACAAATTCAATGGCAGCATCAAAGTACTAACAGTTTTTAATAAAGATACAAACCTGTTAGTGAAAAAGTACTTTGGCCAAACCCTCAAATAACTTCATGCTGAAACACTGCCACAATAGGAATCTGCATTGCAAAACGTATTCCTAAAAAGGTATGACAAGTTCTGATCCTCTTCAAAGAATTAAATCATAATTCAATCTATGTGCAAGTGAATCAGATACATTTTAATGTGCAATCAGGAAAATCATCACAGTTGGAAATATCAAAAATTGCTATTTCAGTGTGAAATCCCTATCTTGTTACCTTTCAGTGTTCTAGTAGGGGAATTTTTAAAGCAGAAAGACTATTCTTAAAGATGCAGTAATAGTGTAATTGTAATATACATCTTCCAAAGGCACTTGAAAAGCCATAGGTTGCAAACCTGCCTACTCAGAGATCAGATTATGTTGTCCACTAAACTGACAAAGAGTATAATTGTGGAGTTAAGATGGTGTGGGTTTTTTGAGAATTTAGAAGGTTTTCACTTCTTCCAAAGGCTGATTTAACTCTCACCCTTGTACTGCTAGGATCTGCTTGGAAGCTTAGCTAACACTAATAGCATTGTTTGGAATGTGGAAAAATGCACAGGACAGAGGGAACAGATCTTTGAAGTACCAGAGCAACCACACCAAAAGAATACTGTAACCACAGAAGTTTTGGTATGCCTGGACCTCCTGGGCCAGGTATGTTACTGCTCCAGCACATTTCAATGCTGAAATACTTTGTGTAGATGGAAATCTTGCTGTCATTTTCTAGTTTCCTATCAGCTGCTAAACTGTCTTAATCTCTTTAAATTAGAAACATAACTGACCAAGCCAATGGCAAGTAAGTACACAGTCACTGTCCAGAGCATACGATCAGTACTTTTGGCTTAAAGCTTGCTGTTGAATTAGTCCTCAAATAACCTTTTGCTGTACTCTAATAAGATATATAAAGGAAAATACTGCAATGTGTTAAGGATTAGAAATTAAAGCTGGTATAGAGAAGAACCTTGAGCAACATTATTTTTGTCACAATGATGTGAGCAATGACTTAAGAGTTTGGATCTCCATTGAGACAGTGCATGCTGCAAGTGGGATGAGCCTTCAGCTGAACTGTCTTAATGCTGGAAGGAAGCAAACAGCTCCAAAATGAGCTGCCTCACTATTCCCATTAAAGCCATAACTGTAAAGGTGGACTGATCCACTCTGCTACTTTTGCAATCCCAACAAGGCCACCTATCCACTGTACAGATTTCTCTACCACATCCTCTCCTGTTCCCACTACAGATGTGCTCAAGGAAGACTCTTGTCCTCAAAAGATTAACATTATTTCAAGTTTTGCAAGAAAGGGGCCCTTTGCGTGAATCTGGACTAAAATACACTCAAGCAAAAACTGCTGCATTGCTGGTATGAACCCACAGTATTCCTTGGTATTGCTACTTTTTGCAACTATTCATTGTACTCCTGCAAGGCCTGCAGTTTTGATAAGACAGGTGAAAAATGCTAATGAAGTATCCTGGGAAGTCAGTTGCTGTTATGAATCCAACAGATGTTAGTATTCTATACTCACTGAGGCTAAAGAAATTATTAACTTATAGAATGTAAGACTTAAATTGACAAGTATCTCAATTTGAAACTTTGAAAAATCCCAGATCTTGTTTTACCTCTGTATGTACTGCACTAAGGAAAGGGCAAACCTGTTTAGATTGAAATGCAGGGGGAAATTTCACTTTTCATTTTAAACTAGCTCTTCCTGATAATGCATGTAAAGAATCAAAATCCGGCCTTATGGTTAGCTCCACATAAGCCTGAGAAGTTTCCAGCTGAACCAGTAATCATAACAGGAGAAATGAGATGGTTTGGATCTGCACTGTTTCATTGATGTAACTCAAGTTATACTTGAAAACCCATCAGATGTTTTGTCTCTTGAAGTCAAAGGACATTTTGCTGGCAACTTCAGTGGGGCCAGACACACAAGTGTTTAGCTTGATGATATATTGCGTGATTAAAATGGGTTTTGAAAAATTTTTGAGTGGAGCTGGAGAGAGATACTCATTGACACTTAAGAGATGCAAAACACCTTAAGGAAGACCAAAACAACGCTGTGCTGATTCCAAAAGTGCAATTTTCTTGTCTTGGCAGAATAGATTTCATAAATAATTTAAGCAAAAATATGTGCAAGAAGACAGACATCTCATAATCTAAATTAATATTCCTTAGCGTAACAAGTGACCACTTAGAAAAATGACACACATGAGTTTGAGTAATGCTTTTAACACTGTTCAGTGCATTCAATGAGCAAAAAGAAAGGCATCCTTTGCACATTTGGAATTTTTGTTAAGGATTCAGGAAAAGTCAAGATACTTGGGCTAAAGCATTTAATGTCTCTCTGCTTTAGAAATGGTAGATTTGTATCAAAGATGTATTTTATTTGGAAACAATCTATTTTCCTTCTCGGCATGAACTTCTGAGCATATCATCTGGAGTTTTGTGCAAAGCCAGAATGCGATATAAAGCCTAGTTGTTTTCCTCAATATATATGGTTGACGAGAATCACACATTTAGAAACATTGTAAAATTAAATTTCAGTGAATGACAGGTTTTGGGTTGGTTTTTTTTTTTTTCCAAACTATTTTTTAGGCCAGACACAAGAAATAAAGCTAAAGTCCTTTTCAAAGCCAGGCTGTGCCCAGCCCATGATGAATAGCAAAATTGGATGTTAGAATCTTTCCTATGCTTTTGTATATAATACAGGTGGTATAAGAATGAATGGAGACTGGGTCTCATTACACTTTTGTAATACTTCCTGTGGCATCCTGGGCCATGAATTTCATGGATATATGTATTTATAAGCTAACTGTACCATCAGTGTTGGCTTGAAACTAAGTGTTTGCCCTCTGTGATCTACGTGGTAGATACATGCACAAAGGTAAGTCTTAATAAAAGTAAGAGTAACTTAAAAATGGTTACTTCTGAAGTGCCTTTAAAAGAGACCCCTGGAATAAAATGAAGTAAATGAACCCTACTCAGTAGTAATCTTCACAAAGTTAAGAGGTGGCAGATAAGGAATTAGAACAATATTATCCACCAAGTATTTCTCTAAGAGGTGCCTGACCTGACCCTAGGGAAGTCTCTTCTAGAGAAGGGTGAGCTGGTAGGGAGGAATGAGAAATATCAAAAAATTTCAAAAAAATATGAGATAAATCTGAAAGTTCAAAATACTTGGCTTTCTTCTCTACTTTTGAACACATTAATACATAACAATTCTAAAAATAGCTATCTGTTATCTGAGCAAGATAAAAAAATATCCATTGGAAGAATTTAGGAGAGCAAAATATGCTCACACAATCTGAATTTACCAAGTCACCAGAGCTATTATTAATGCTCTTTCAAAATTCTGTAAGATCACAGAATCATAGAATCACAGAATGGTTTAGGTCAGAAGGGACTTTCAAAGATCATTTAGTTCCAACCCCCTCCCATAGGCAGGGACATCTTTCACTACATCAGGTTGCTCAAAGCCCCATCCAACCTCACCTTGAACACTTCCAATGATGGAGCATCCACAACTTCTCTGGGTAACCTGTTCCAGTGTCTCACCACCCTCAATGTAAAAAATGTCTTCCTTATGTCCAATCCAAATCCACCCTCTTTCAGTTTAAAACCATTGCCCCTTGTCCTGGCACTACAGACCTTGGTAAAAAGTCTCTCTCCATCTTTCTTATAAGCTCCCTTTAAGTACTTGAAAGGCCACAATAAGGCCTCCTTGGAGCCTTCTCTGTTCTAGGCTGAGCAACCCCAACTCTCAGCCTTTCTTCATAGGAGAGGTGTCCCAGCCCTTTGACCATTTTTGTGGCCCTCCTCTGGACCCGCTCCAACAGGTCTATGTCTGTCTTGTGCTGGGGACCCCAGAACTGGAGGCTGTACTCCAGGCGGGGTCTCACCAGAGCAGAGCAGAGGGGGACAATCACTCCCTTGACCTTCTGGCCACACTTCTTCTTATGCAGCCCAGGATATGGTTGGCTTTCTGGGCTGCAAGCGCAGATTGCTGGCTCATATCTAATTTTTCATCTACCAGTGTCAGTGGATGTTACAGCAGGACCCCTCTCAATTATCTACCAAAGGTCTTGGGAGTCTGGGGAGGTCCTTGCTGACTGGAAGCTGACATTGGAAGCTAGCCAGTGTTAGTCCACTCTATAAGAAGGGCATGAGGGAAGACTGAGGAACCTACAGACCTGCTGGTCTAACCTCAGTTCCTAGAAAAATTATGGAGAAGATCATACTGGGTGCTATTGAAAGGCATTTATAGGACAATGCAATCATCAGGCACAGTCAACATCAGTTCATGAAGGCAAAGTCCTGTCTAACTAATTTCTTATCATTCTATGATAAGGTCACCCGCCTTGTGGATGAAGGGAAGGCAGTGGATGTAGTCTTTTTGGATTTTAGTAAGGCTTTTGATACTGTCCCTCACAGTATCCTTCTGGACAGGTTGTCCAACTGTGAGATGAGCAGGTTCACAGTGTGCTAGGTGAAGAACTGGCTGAAGGGCAGGGCTCAAAAAGTTACAGTGAATGGGGCAACATCTGGCTGGTGGTGCTCAGTCACTAGTGGTGTTCCTCAGGGCTCAATTCTGGGGCCAGTTCTAGTCAATATTTTTATCAACTATCTGGATAAAGGAGTTGAATGCACCATTAGTTAGTTTGCTGATGGTACTAAACTGGGAGGTGCTGTTGACTCTCTCAAGGGACAAGAGGCCTTGCAGAGGGATCTGGATAGATTGGAGCATTGGGAAGTGATTAACGGGATGAAATTTAACAAGAACAAATGCCGGATTCTGCATCTTGGACGGAGTAACATCGGACAGAAGTACAGATTGGGAGAGGCGTGGCTGGAGAGCAGCCCCGCAGAAAGGGATCTGGGGGGGGGCTGGTTGGCAGCAGGCTCAATATGCATCAGCAGTGTGCCCTGGCAGCCAAGAGGGCAAACCCCATCCTGGGGTGCATCAAACACAGCATAACCAGATGGTCAAAAGAGGTGATTATCCTGCTGTATTCAGCGTTGGTGTGGCCTCACCTTGAATATTGTGTGCAGTTCTGGGCCCCACAATTTAAGGATGTGAAGATCCTTGAATGCACCCAGAGGAGGCCAACAAATTTGGTGCAAGGATTAGAAGGCAAGTCCTGTGAGGAGCAGCTAAGGACACTGTCATCAAAACAGATGCCATTTCAATCTTAACTGCTCTGGCTTAAAGAAACATACAGAACTGTTTACAGGGAGAAGTCTCTTGAAGAAACTAATACCTACTTTGAATTTGACACCAGTTAATTTACTAAGACACAAACAGCAGCAAAAATTGAGTATGTATTATCTGTGCAAACGAACACACCTCTATACAGAATGAAGCGTCACAAGCAGCAAAACTGGCTAGAGTTCATTTTAAAAGGCCAAATGATTATCCATGCATTGGACTGCTTTGCAGCTAACTGAAAGAAAGTTGGCTTGCTGAAGAGACAAGGAGTACAGCACTAAGGAAGACAAATTATGTCCTGGCCAGACTGAGGTAACAGACCTGGCTTCTGCTGGCTTCTCTGTGATGTGCCCATGTTTTAATGAGTTGACGGTTGTCTCCTTCCACCAAAAATGGGATAGAAGTTCCTTCTAGGTATAGGGCATGAGAAAGAACAGACACCAGTATTTGTGTTTATTCCATCGAGACTAAGTTTTATTCTATTGAGATTTAGCATTTTCACTGATGTGGGACTATTTACATGCTGCCCAATCTAGCAGCTATGTTTCAGAGACTAGGAAAAACTTTTATTCTTTGCCAAAATTGTGGCCTCATAGGTGTGAGTTTTAACCTTATGAAGAAAACACAACTTGATTGGGTTGGGGAGAATTTATCTGCTTTCTTTTCCTGCCTTTCTCACATAGGTAAGTATTTTTCTGGGTTTAAAGTGATTATACTGTGCTTGACTAGGATTTGCACTCAACTTTCTCTTCTGAGTTGAGAGTATGGGGAGTAACCTCACTTTACCTCTTAAACTCTGCTTGCATTATGGATTCATATAAATTGTGTTTTGCTCCAGTTGCATAAGCTGTGTTATACCCTCAATAGCACTTGGGCTATTTCTAGCATTCACTCCTATGAGAGTTCTCACCAAAATGAATTTTCTGCTAATTTCACATGGAAAAAAACCCCTTTTTCCTAAAAGGAAGACAGAAATTCTCAGGTAATACTAATGTTACTATGGAAAAACAAGTGGATGTTAAAAAAAGATTTACTAGCCACCATGTTCTAGACCACTGAGCATCCCAGCTATATGGGAAGTTGACATTAGAAACAACTGTTAACCTTTCTGACATATATTAAATGTTGACATATGGTGACAAAACTATAGACAGCAAGAGCAGTACCTGAATAATTCAACAATGGAGTCACAGAGAAAGAAGCTGAACCGACTCATATTTAAAGTAGACTTTAAGGATATGTATGTTCTTGGAGTTTTTCCTACAGTGATGTCACCTGACACTATGCCACTTGCTTTCTGCCAGTGTAAATAAAAATAAACAAGGTACACTATTGCTTTGATTTTAGTGATAAATAAGGTTACTTCTCTGCTGATTTCTTCTGAAGTGAGTTTCTGCCTTTATCCAATACTTCTGGTGAGACTGATTAGGCAAAACACTTCCCAGAGGTAATGGTTGCTAATTTGACAAGATTAAACTTCGTATGGAGGACACAATTTTTTATTGTTAATTTGTCTACTAATTCAGATTTTCTGAGAAAAATATGGGGATATTTGAGTGTTTGCAGCATGTGTCTTTAGCATTTCACAAATGATCAGTACAGTGATAAAACTAACTTACTAAAGTTAAAATGAAATATGATGATTGAATAAGCGCATAAATTGTTTTCCTGTAAATATCTAAATTCTCAACAAATTAGGGATTCTCTGCATGCCATGTGGAGTTACGTGTGTCCTAAGTTAATTTGTCAGTTTGTTCTAATGCTGTTCACTATATGAAATAATAATTAAGACAACATCTCTGTTTTAAAAGGCCTGGCTTAAAAACAGTTGAATTCAGCAATGAGTTTTCTGATTGATTTTGAAATATATTGTATTAGGTGCTTGAATATTCATCTTTTGGAGGCTATAAGACAGCATTTCAAAATTCATTTAGAAAATTACCAGCAGGCTCATTTGGCCCAAAAGCAAACTTGAATGGGATTTGTTCTCATTTCTGTCAGATAACATGCTATGCAAGAACAAGGTCATATTATGTGCTATAGAAACAGATACAGCTTAAGAAGGAGTAAAAGCAATGTGTTTTGTTACACATGCATGGGACTTGGTACCTTAAGAAATGCTTCCAACTATTGCCAAATGGACAAAATGTACATATGTATATATATATACACACACATACATGCTGTACACACACATACCACATTCTAATCATATCAGATGTTATCCATGCAGACTCCCAGTCAGTATGCAATAGATATCTACAAACTAATCTGTCTGTGGAAACCAAACCTTCCAGGAATGGGTTTTTTTGATTAATGTGCAGGGACTAGTGCAGCTCTTGACTTCCCTGCTCTGTCTTGGAAGAATGCTTCCAAATGACATACAAAATTAGGCACTTGCCTTGCACTGGAATAAAGGGGTTTTAATTTTTTTTTTCTCCTAAGGGAATATAATTTCTAAAATAGAGACTTAGCAGATATAAAAACTTTGAGGATCTCACCTTAAGCCTAGAACTATGAATTTGGAATCATTAAAAAAGACTGCAGTCACAAAATTCTGGAGGACCTGAATGCCCATGACAAAACAGCCTCTTGGTCTGTGGCATGATGTCCTAAATGTATCCATTTATTTGTTTTAGAGTGAACTGGCAGTTTAGCCTTCAAAAGAAACCCTTTCCTGTATATAGCCTTTGCATGACTCACAAATACTTACACGTAGGCTTATACTCCCTCTCACATAAAATGTATTTTTCTTTTTGCAAAGCAGTGCTGGTAATCATTAAACATATAGCATACATTCACAGAATGTGACAAACACAGAATCCAAGTGTAGTCATGTCCTAAGGTCCCTATTTAGCTGAAAATACTAGTGACCTTTTAGGCTGATAGATTCTGGGCCAGTGTGAATCCAGCCTATTCAGCAGAAAGGTCAGCAACTCATTTCTCACCCTCCCCAAATCTTGGGTTCAAGACTCTTTTAGTCCTCGCTTCCCAATGTTTGCTCTTGAAAAAAAAGGAATTACTCACTTGATAAGTTCTAATGATCACTGAAAGAATTCTCCTCTACAGTCCTATATGCATGACTGGGAGAGGCATTGCCTACTGCTGACAGTCTGCAAAATAATTTATTTTCTCAGGCTGACACTTCAATTACTGTAGATGTACAAAGGGAAAAAAAGAGAAATTATTTAAAACTAGATAAAATTGAGCTTTATTTGGCAAGAGATTGCAAAACTATGACTGTTTATTTTAAAAGGAGGAAAACAGGTTTACTCATGGAAACATAGAATTATTTAGGTTGGAAAAGACCTGCAGAAGCACACAATGAACACCTACAGCTAAGTTTCACAGAATTCATCTGCTTTTCCTATCACAAATGTAAAGAAGGATGGTATGGAATACAACTGAAGGCAATTTTCCATTTGAAGAACATGGAGCAGAGTCAAAGAGGAAAAAATAATCCACTCAGTTACCATTTGAGCCATGGGGATGAGACACATGTATCCCTGCACCACTTTAACAACTCACCAAAAATATGTTTATGGAGATTTACCAAGTAAAACTATCACTCATGTACTTAGGCTAAAGCAAATCATGCAGTTTTGCTGGAACTTTGGGCAATAGCTTGTAATTGTGTTAAATCATTTATTCTCTAGAATTACTTTGCAGGTCCATCAGGGAAAAGCAAATGAAACTCTTCCTATCATGCGTTTCCCTCAATTTCTCCAAGCAGACAGTAAGAGACAATATTGCCACTTCTCCTGAAGCTTTCATTGCGGAAGAACCATTTCAGGTTATCGCAGACTTTCCAAGCAGCCACATGTGGCAGAGGTACTGAAAGGAAACACTGAGTGGCAGCCCCAGCCCCACTGGTTTCTGGCAATACAGCAGTTTCTCTGCAATGTTTAGCTGGTAGCTCTCCGGAGTGTCTCTCCTTCAGTGAAGCGGAACTGCACCTGCTTTCCATTGCAAATAACCACAAGAGCAAAGCCTCTCTGTTGCCAAACCCTTAAACCTGTGGATGTGTTCCCTAGCTAAGTGTAGCACTAACAGTCTATGTAACAGAAGCAGTTCCTGTTGGTAATTAGCACCGTTTAAGTTGTTTTTTAGAAAACTCTGTTTTCCTATGAGAAATCCTGCCACCTATGAGCAGAAACTTGAAACGTCTCCTCCACAGGCTGCCTTGAGGTGTTACAGCTCTACCTAGAATTTGGACAGGAGTGGTTCGTGATGTCAGCAGCCTTCTCGCTCTTTCAAGGTGGCCTGATGTAGATTGGATGCATATGCATTAAGAAAAACTTTCAGTTCATTGTATTGGGAATCATGGTCAAGGATATCTGTGCACTGAAATAACACCCTGTTGTTTGCATATTGTTGTTGATCCTTTATTACTTTGGGTGGCAGATATGTAAAAATGGTTGCCTTCTGTCTGCCTTATACCAGCAGTGGTATATTTAGGAAACTTAGTGTACCAACAGCTACTCAAGAGATTAATATTTAATTAATCTTAGCCTATAAATAAATAAATAAACCCCCTAGTGTGACTGCATCTAGAAGAGCTACTCCCCTAATCTAGTGGTAAAAGACCATGTTTCTTGAAAGCAAGGGTATTATGTTTGGTCTGACAAGAAGCCACTCAGCTTTCACTGTACTGCTTCTCAATTAAGGAATTTCACTGGAAATTGGAATTTTTCTACAAAGGGTTAGAGTTATGAAATTGAAGATTTAAAAAATAGATTTAGGATTCATCTTCTGATTAGTTTTTGTAAGAAATACTGAAGCCTGACAAAGAAACAAGCCAGTAGGCTTCTCACATGATCTCTATATATTCAGTCTGGTCATTGTCCCTTTTTTACTTTGGATCCTCTTCAGGTTTTAGGTGTGTCCTGGTTTCAGCTGGGATGTAGTTAACTGTCTTCCTTGTAGCTGGTACAGTGCTATGTTTTGAGTTCAGTATGTGAAGAATGTTGATAACACTGATGTTTTCAGTTGTTGCTCAGTAGTGTTTAGACTATAGTTAAGGATTTTTCAGCTTCTCATGCCCAGCCAGGGCACCTGACCCAAACTGGCCAACAGGGTATTCCATACCATGTGACGTCCCATCTAGTTTAGGAACTGGGAAGTGAGGGGGCAGGGATTCACCGCTCGGGGACTGGCTGGGTGTCGGTCGGCGGGTGGTGAGCAATTGCCCTGCGCATCATTTGTACATTCCAATCCTTTTATTACTACTGTTGTCATTTTATTAGTGTTATCATTATCATTATTAGTCTCTTCTTTTCTGTTCTATTAAATCGTTCTTATCTCAGCCCAGGAGTTTTACTTCTTTTCCTGATTTTCTCCCCCATCCCACTGGATGGGGGGGAGTGAGTGAGCGGCTGCGTGGTGCTTAGTTGCTGGCTGGGGTTAAACCACGACAAGGTGCTATTTATTTACCTCAGATATATTTGAATTCTGAATACCAGGACTCTTTTCTTCTCCTCCATCTCATTCTCATCATCTCTGTATGCATAAAACATCAGAACCTATGTCTTTTGTTTGTGTTTGGATGTCAACATGCTTAAATAATTTTCTTTCAAAAAATGCTAGGTTTACTTGCTGAGTAGATGCTTTCAGTTCGCCTCTTCAATAAATGAACAATTTAGTTCTCGCTCTTTTTTTCCTCTTCTAACCTACTATATTTGCATTTTTCTACTCTTGCACGTCATGTTTTGCACATGATCTGCTTGGATTCAAATCCACTTTGACAAATGGCAGTGATTTATTTCAAAGGACTTGTGAGCTTAAATTCACCATCTCAAATGTACCTTATATATTGTCAGGGGGCTTTTTATTTTGCTTGGATATGCAGCAATGAAGTCAGCTGCAGAGTTCATCAGTAATCATTATATCTGCCATGAAAAGCCAAATACCAGATTAATTTTTCTCCTCTAGACATATATTTTTTTGGTACTAAACAAACTCCTAGCTTGATATTATTAGATATATACTAATGGAGCAACAGGTGCCAACAGCTGAAAGTGCACTCCTTCCAAAACTCAATCTAGTTTCATGAATGATGCAAGTTTATCTGAGAAAGCTGTTCCCAAATGCTCTTCATGCTGCCAGCTCACTGAATGCACGCCTAGACTGCATAAAGGCAGTAAATTTCAAATAAGATGGAAAAAAATATTCCTTCCTTTCTGAAAGTTTTATTATTTATTCCTCTAACAAAAAGATGAACACATACCCTTTATTAGAAATTGTTAAGCAAAGATTATACCTTTGTGTTCCAATGGAGATGTGGTATTCCATATTAAATCTTAGAGATTTAATATTTTTCTATTAACAAATATACAGAAGTGATGTCAAAAGAATTCACTGGTGAATACGACAGGAGTTTGCTGTTACTCCTGTTACAGACTGGCCACTACTACAAAGACACTGAGGGACTAAGTCACAACATTTACAACATTAGATATCAGAAAAATAATATAAATTGGGATGAGCTACTAACTACTCATCTAATGTGCATATATAGAAGTTTACATTAGCATATATTACCATTACACTGTAGAGATGCTTTGTCATTTACACTACAGTTCCAGTACTACCATGAAGTCTTTACTATCCTCCATTTAAATCACTACTGTCTAGATAAATTTTTCACACAAGTTTTGAATACTCTGTCATTCTGGACAGCATTATAGGCTAGCCACCTAGCAGAACATAGAACATTTTTCTATCTGCTAAGGATAAAAAAATATTGTTGGCTATGGTAAGTCATCTAACCATATTTCTAATAGTATTTATTTTGTATTTTCCAGTTCAACTACTGCTTAATTTGTGGCAATCTTCCAAGTCAATTAACATTCAGAGGAATAAGAAAGCAACTATGTACTAAACAAGTTCAATCTTGCATTTTACAAGAGGATTCCATGGTTTTAAACTTTTTTTTAAATTATCTTTTTTAAGGTTGCTGAAATCTTGTTTTATATAGAACACATTTTATATTTCAAATATATCACAGAATAACCATTACAACAGCTGTAAAGTCTCTCTTAGGGAATTGTTCCAAAGCTGTTGGGAGGTGAAGAGTGCTAAAAAATGAAATCTTAAAAATACTTTCAAGCTGGAGAGGTCATTCTGCTTCTGAAGACTGGTAGTTTAGCTCAAGGTTTTATCTTGACAATAACATGTGCTTCTCCAATATTTTGCTGTCTTTTTCATTTTTATTTAGGAAATTAGGATAGTCATTTTACATACCAAGGTAATTAAATGTAACACAGTGAGCTATGACTGTGAATTTATAAAATAGGTATTAAAATGGGTGATAAAAGAGTAACAAACCTCCAATTCTGTTGCATAAATCTAGACTTTACATGCTCTTCCATTCTGTCTTGGTACACCTCCTGTTTCCAAACTGTACTGAAATATATTTTTCAAGATTAGTCACAGAAAGTACAACGGCAAAGCACGGTAAAGGAATTCCAATTTATATAGGGTTGGACAGACTGGTTACTATTCCTTGATGGTTACTACTGACTGTCCTATCAGCTTAAAATCATTTTTGTTGCATAAAATAAACTACAGATGAATCCTGCTGTCCATTAATCCATAGTCACAAAACACTGACCCACCTCAGCTTCCTCTTTAAAAATGTAGTAATTATTTAAGAGAGTACCTATCCTACAACAATACTATTCTCTTTCTTAGACAGTATTTCTAAGATTTAAACTATACTCTAGTTACATAAAGGAAATGTCCTTTCTCTTTGTCCCAGTAAAAACAACAAAAAACCCTAAAAACAGATTTTGTGGTAGAATGTACAGATGCCACTTTTAGGGAGCCAGATTCCCCTCATTTATGTGAGAAAGAAGATTAAGTCCTTTCAAAATAACAAAACCTGTGTATTTTAACCAACAGCTTTTATAAAACAGTCTCAGAAGAATTTGAAAGCAGGGTGCAGGAGTACAACAAAGGAAGAAAGAAAAGAAATTGTCCACCTGCCTAACCCACCCAGCAATGCTATAAAACTTCATAGTCAGAACTCAGTACTGTTTCAGAAATCTTAAATTAGCAGCTGGCACTACCCAGTTTTAAAAGAGAAAAAGAGTGGGGGAGAACACAAAAAATGTTTTCTTTTATATTTTCTCTTTGTTCAGAACAGATTCTATACTGTACCTGAGCTACAGTTGAGTGACCTAAGCACCTAGAAGACCATGCACTAAAGCAGGCACAGGAGAAACGAGAGGAACTGTGGAAGAGTACTCAACAGTGGGAGAAACAGAGCGGACGAATGCCAGGCAAATTAAAAGGGAGGGAAGAGGCAAAAAAACCCCAAGCCATTCCCAAAATGTCAAGATGATGTCTTCAGTTCTGAGATAACCAGCTCAGCAGGAGAAGCATGGGCACAGCGTAGCCGTCATGGGGAATGCCCTAAGCATTCAATTCCAAATGCTTAAATTCTGTAACATTAAAAAATCCCAAAACAGACCAAAGGAAACATTGTAGGTATTCTGCTGTAGTAATGCTATTTTAAACTGGAATCTGTATGATGTTTATGGGGATAGATATTTTCCAATTTGTAGTTGAACTATTTTATACATAATTGTTTTGCAAAACAAAGCAAAAAAAGCAAATAGGCTTTAGCCAAATTGCAAATTCCTATACTCTAAGTGTAAATTGAGCTTATGTAGATCACAAACTTTGAGGCCTCTTCATGTGATGTGTGATCATTCATTTTACATATTCAGCTCACACAAATACTGGAAATAAAGTATTTTGGATATTTTCTTTACAGTGCTATCTCATTAATTTTGAAAGATATTAGTTAAAAGCTGGGGTTACCAGTTTATCACTAAGATTTGAGAATAATATCATGAAAGGAAAGCAGCAGTCAGCTTTGACAGCATTTTTTCATGGATGTAGAAGCATAAACATCTGCTTTTGTGTCTTTTTTTTTTTTTTCAAGTTCCTCCAGGCTTGAAAAATAGTTATGCACCATAAATATCACTCTATGAGTCATTTACTTAAGTGAACAGCTGCCTGCTAATTAGCCAAATGCTCTCCATTTAAAATCACACAGTTAAATTAACACACTGCAACAGGCACAAGAATGAAGTGCTAAAATGATGAAATGGCAGAAACTGGTTGTTTCCGTAGCAGCAAACAACAGAGGTCATTTCCTTACTCTGTATCTATGAGAGACATAATGATCATTTGCAGTATACTGTGGTTCTGAATATAGAAAACCAGGCAAACACCACAGATTCTTGGTTAAATATATGAAATGATACAGCTTTTAGAACACCACTGTTTTCTACTAATTTAATAATGTTAGCTTTGTTTTTCCTCACAGAACTGCTGAACAGTGCTAACATCTGAAGAGGCAGATTATTAGGCATTAGCAAGGATGGCTGTCCATGTTTACTGGAAAACTCTTCTGTTCTACAGTGATTTAGAAAGCTAATCAAATCTAGACAAAAGACGAAGTAGGCATGCCTTCCTGGAAGAAGCCAAAACAAAACAAAACAAAACACCTTTTTCTCATGACCATTCTCATCCATCACTCAAATCTTGTATTTATTTTTTTATTAGCATAGTTGTTGGCAGCAGAAAAGAACTGTACAAGTCAGGTCTTCCCTTTGAGCCTCATATCCTGCCTTCCTAAATAGACATTCTTTTCATCTTAAATACAATAAAAACCCAACAGAGATCCACAGTTTTCAAACGAAACTCAAGTGGCTAAAACAACCCCATGTGCATGATGAGAACAAAGCATTTGATCTATCTGACAGTAACTAAGGCTACGCAGGTCCACGTTTGAAGGTCACTAAGCTTTGGGCATGCTTTTGCAAAGTTACTTCGGGACAGGATTTAAAGTGTTTCATGGTTGATTTGAATCTTTAAGCAATCAAGAAAAGTCAGTTGACATAGGAGCTAAGAAAGTCAGAGCCATAGGATCCCAGAAACCAGTATTGGAAATCCCTACTTAAAGTACATTTTTCATTAAATTCTGAATTGAGATTAAACCTGACGTAAAAAAAACCAACAGCCAGTTAAACAAACAAACCAACCAACCAACCAACCAAGGAAAAAATACTCAGGTAATTATTTTTTCCTGAGAAACTCTGTTTTTCACAGAAAACTGACACAGCTTAGACAGAGGGCTACTGTGCGTGGCTGGACACATTCTGACCTGATTTTCACTAGGAAGAATAATGCACACATTCCTTCTTGTTCTCTAATCATTAAAACTGAGAGGTATGCTTAAACAATTAACCAGGTCTACAATATCATTACAACAGTGACCTCCAGTGAAAAATAACCATAAAATGTATCACTCACTGATAGCATAGCCATAATGAGGTACTTTAAAAATTAAATTTCTGTTTTCTTTCAGAAACATTCAATAGAGATAGAAGCTACAAGTACTTTATGAACAGAGTTTCAGAAGTCTGGTATTCTGCACCTTTGCTTACATTATCAAAATAATTTCTAAAATGATGTGTGATACATGTAAAATAGAATTGTGTGAGATGTAATTGTTTGCAATAGAAAAACACTTCACTTGATAACCCCCCAAAATCCTTTAAAATCCTATATTCATAATGATAATCAATACAGAAAAATCCCAGGAGCTACAGGTACTTTGTATTATTTTAGTATAATCCCTGATAATACCTTTCTACCATCAGTTACCAATCAGACCCCAACTTCTCATTTCAAATGACCTTATGCTACTGTTTTTTTCATTTTTCTCTCACCAGTGCATCAGAGTTGGGGGCTTAAAGTGACATACAATTAAGTACACCTACCTTTCTGATGGTTTATTGATTTTACAGTGATCCATCCACTCATCCAGTCCCACAATCCTGTGAAATCTGTCCAGTAAACCCAGCAAAACTAAAATAAAAAAATCGACTCCCCACACATACAGGCTGGAAATGAGTGTCCACAGATCCTGCTGATTTCTATTTCAAATGCAGTCTATGAGCTTTTGAATTTTGGGTTTATACTTGCTATTCTGTTCTTTTGTAAGATGTAAATGACTCCTTAAGGCTTGAAGCCTACAAAAGGAAATGACAAGTGGACAAACAATTTCTGCTCTAAACTGTGCTGCCACTCAGGAATCAGTTATTTTAAGGAAGGTGCTTTCCAACATGCTCCTTTCATTCTGCTTTCCTCTGTATTCGAAAAAGAGTGAATATACTGCAGTAGCTAAAAAGGATTTTATCTCAAAACAATGAACAGTCTTAAATTGAAAAGCTTTGCACAGAACCTCAATTGTTTTACCAAGGAGATAGAGGGCAAAATTTGTTATTAAAGGATGCAGATGCCATCTGTTCGTTGGGAAAATAAACTGCATCATTCACCTAGTATGTCGCTCATTCTTGCCAATGTGCATGATTCAAACTGAAGTCACATATTTTTGCAAGAATTATTCATATTGCACATGGAGTATGAACACTTACTTTTTAGGCAGAGACATCCCCTCTTCTTACCAAGGGCCTTCAAGAAGGCCATCTGCAACAAAAAGTGACTGAATCCTCATAAACCATATCTTTCTGAATCAAGCTCTCACCCAGCCAGCAATCCCCTTCCTGCTCTACTGACAACTCCTAAGGCAAATTCTTTTAGGAGTGGAACAGCCACAGGTATAGCTGGGGCAGGATTTGAGTACAGTTACGTAAAGATTAACTATTTGAGCTTTATGTTGTTGTGAAGGGATTAAGCCCAACTGTGAGTACAAGAACAATAACACAAAAGGGCATAAGGAAAACAAGAAACTTTTCAGGAAAGGGAAGAGGACTATACATTTTGGGTTTCAAAGCCAAAAGTCAGAGTGGATTTGCAGAGGGCATTACAAATGTTCATGTTTATGATACCCGCCTTGACTGTGGGTCGGGAGTCTGGGCACAGCCAAATGCCTTTTTAGCTTGAACTGCCTATGACTGTTGTGTGTACACAGAAAAGACACACCAACATCCACAGAGACCCACCAAAGCCAAAAGACTGTAGTACATTTAAAAAAAAGTATGCAAGCATCAAAACCTGCAGCAATAATAATGAAAAAACACAAACCATAATCAGAAGTTCTTAGCTTCTGCAGTCAATTATTTTAAATGAACTGTTTCTTAGACAGAAGAATAAATAGCAAGACACAGGAAGTAGAAAATCGACTTTAGATGGATAGCTTCATTATTTCTACAAAGTAATCATATGTCTCTTTCATCTTAAATATCCTAAAAATGCAGAAATTGGTCTGAGATGCTTCGCTCCACAGGGTTTAGTGACAGATTTTTCCTCTCTGTTCAGAACATTCAAACTGAATCAAAGTCACTTTGAACCTGTGTGCACTAGTTACATGTAAGGAAGACAAAGCCCAAAGCAAATGGAAAAATCAGTCAAGATGTTTGAAAATACAGGTTCTGCAGCAGTGAAATGAAATTAATTTGTATTCCCAGATTAGGGTGCAGAAAAATCAGGAGTAACTTTCCTTTCTCATTATCTCCTTTTCTTACTCTCCAGCCTTATGTATGTATTCTGTAGCACAGGACATTTTCATATCTGTATTAAACTTGCAGTGCTACTTGCCTGGAATAAGACAGCCGTGCATTTTACTAATAGCCTCAGCTGTAGGTCAAAAGTCTATATACAGCTGAAAGTCTTCCTAGCATGACCAGCATATGACTCTATGCCTTGTGTGCCCAGAGAGAAATCAATGCACAAAACTTTCCATCTACCTGTACAATTACAAAAGCAAAGTTCACAAACTCACAGTCTTCAGCTTTGTATCTCTTCAGTGTGGGTGTTTTAATATGCATATTGGGCTAGGTGTCACAAAAGGATGTAATTAATTTAAAAGTCTTTATGCATTGTCTCACCAATGCAAGTGAATTAAACTCGGGTGGCAGAGAACAGTTACTCAGCTGTTTGCTCTACTTCTCTCCAATGGGTTACCATCAACGCTTCATGGATGGGCAGGCAAACCACGTATGAAGCATATCCTGAAACCATCACAGTTAACAGCCTGATGCTTTCAGGCAAACCAAAATTGATTCTGGGCTGTAAACTGCAGCAGGAGATGCTTAACAAAAAGCTCACTAGTTTGCAAAATGTGAGTAGGGCAGACTGCTCGGGAGAGCTGCTTAATCAAACATCTCAAAAAACTGTCCCTGCCCAACAACAATACTTGAAATTGATCTAAGCAACTTGATGCTTTGAAATCATGGAAGTGCTAAACAGGTTTTTTTTCAGTAACATGGTTGCATATTTACTTTTGCAGGTAATGCAGGTATTTCTGTTAATCTCCTTCTGCTTTGCAAACTCAGAAAAAATAAAAAAGAAGACAGGTCTGTCAGAGTGGCTTCTGTAAGAGCCTACTAAGAGTGTGCAGCTCCTCCAGGGAATGATTTATCCCTTTCTAAAACAGTTAGCTGAGACATGGAGTTGCTTTCTGAACTCTCACCATTCCTTGATCACAAAGGAAGACTAGATGATGCTCTCAGACAACGCACCTAACTCTTAAACATTCAGTTGGATGTCTCCTATCCTGAGCAAACTTCTGTTCTGATTCAGGTTTCTCCTTACCATATATTTCCTCTTTTTGCAGACAGAAAAAAAAGGAAAAGCATTTCAGCCACTTTGTACACTAGATTACTACCTGTCTACTGAATTTTGACATTAGAAAGATTCTCCTAATGCTCACCCTAGGTTTCTCCTCCTTTAATGCTATCATATACTCTTAATTACACTCCCACTTTCTTCTATGCTAAATAGATCCACTGTTACTATTTATGGAATTTAGAAGACAATCCAAGTCTATGAACAGTAAAAAGAGCTTGCTCTTGCATTTGATAAATGGGTAGATACCATATCAGAACAAAAGGAAATAACACGCTTCTGAAGACACACTTGGCTTTGCATTGTCAAATCATCCACATGACTCATTTAAATCTCAAGTATTCTCTGTGGGATTGGCAGGATACCATACACATCTGAGGTTGAGGTTATACTAAAACTTCACAGATAGTCTTTTCAGCCTGGGAGCTCTTACAGCTATGCATGTATTACTTATTTCTTATGGAAATCAGAATTTGTGGATTGTTATTAATAACAGCAAAAATGTGAGCTGAAAATATCAAATGAGATGTCAAAATGCATTTTCTCAGGTAAATTTGTACTCAAATTCTAGCTTTAGTATTTTAAAAAATTATTAGCTAAATTATTATATCAAAACTAAATATTGATGTAGTAAGATGATTTATGTTTGGTGAGGACTCCACACTTCCTTTGCATAGATTTTGCGTTAAAATTCTTTTTTTCACCAAGTAACCCTTTTTTTGAAAAGAGGAATAAGAGGAAGCTGCCATTCAGCCTAAAGTAGATAATTTCTAAATTCTAGCCAGACAAGGTTATTTTCTCCTCATCTCCAAATACTTCACTAGGTACCAGTATCCTAAGATCATACCCAGCATGTTACATATATCTGAGAAACTAAAAGCTCTCCTAAGAAAGTTCATTTTGGAATAAATCTCCAAAATAAAAAGAACTTTTTTGCTGCTTCTGTTCCATAATGTTAGTTTCTTTTAACACTAAAACTTCATGGAGTCATTACCATTTGAGAAAGATATGAGGCAAAGTTTATCTACCACAGAGTCAAAAACAATATTCTCTGAACTTTACTATGGCAAGAAAAATAAATTAGAAATAAAGGTTGATGAAGAACACCAAGTAAGATTTGATATTTTATGTAAAAAAAAAGTCCCAGAGTGGTTTGTGGAAATGAGAGATGCATAAAGAAAAATCACATAAAATCTCTGAAAGACAAATGGTACTGATTTCCAAAGGTAACAGAAAACTTTGTCAAGTAAACTAATGATGGGATCAAGTTACACTTATGCATTCCCTATTACCTTTTAGTTTTGAATTAAGCACACAGTTAATTAATGCAAAATCCTGTAATTTTTTATAATGTAAATATTTTGCTTCTAGGCTGATTTATTACTCTTATTTTCTAAACTGTAAGGTCTTTGCAATAGAGGTATTTGTAAAGTCTGTACGTTTTTACAGTAGCTTGTATAATGGAGCCCTGACTTATTAAGGCATCTAGGTTCTCTAAAACAAACCGAATAATAGGTATCAATACAAAATTCTTAGAAAGGTTGAAATCTGTTAAGAAACACATACTGAGACTTCTTTTCCTTTTTTTTTTTTTTTTCAGCTAGTGCATCTGCCTTTTTTGTGAAGGGGAGAAAAAACAAAAAAAGTGGTTTTAGACACTTAACATCATATTTTGCAATATTAACTCAATATGAAAGCAAATAATAATATGCCACCTCAGATATTCAAAATATTGGCAGTTACTTCATTAAAATTCATGAGAGTTCTTTAAAGTTGCATGGATTTTTTGGTCAGATTTTGTGAAGTGAAAGTGAAAAATCCATACTGAGTATACAGAAACACGTAATGTGATTTATGAACAGATTTTCAATCTGGAAAAAGAGGGAAAAAATAAGAGGCAGGACAAAAAATGGAATTAAGAAGAGACTTAATTGCACTATAAATGTACTTTATTAGTGTTCTTCTCAGCCTTAAAGTGAGGAAGAGAACAGTCTACCATAAAACACAGCATATACTGTAACAAATCAGGTTTTAAGTCAAGTCACACAAGGAAAAAAAAAGCCTCAAACATGTGTCATTTGTAAAGGTTTCTTCTCCCTTAATTACAGATATTTGATGTGACATTAAATGATTAAGAGGACCATATTGTCAGTTTTCATCAGCAGACACTTAAATAAGATGACAACAAGTAGCTTTTGAAGAAATTGTTGTGAGAGGGGGCATCTTTACAAGAAATCCCTTGCTATGGCAACATGGAAATTCTTCTCTAAAATCCTCTCTAGGTCAGTGCTGAAGATTAACACTTTAGTGAGATAAGAAAAATACCATGAAAAAGGCAAAGGGGGGAGATGAGCACAAAGCAGGCACTGACTCTGGCAGTCCACAATGACTTGAGAGGGAAATCCATGGATCCACATTTCTCATGTATCTCATCTTCAGGGAATCCACATGATCAGGTATTTTCAGAAGTATCTATTTTCACATCTTGATTTTGATGCCTAATCTGTGACAGAGTCTGGTATCTAAGGAAACTGGAGGTGGGTATTATGAAAAACTGGGATCTAAATTTTTTCCTCTATTTCAGTGTTCTGTATCAATGAGGCACTAATAGCTGAGGGGTTGTATGAGGATCAAAGAGTCAAGTGCTGGTGAAACACCTTGAACATGTGAAGTGCAATTTAAAAGCTGAAACACTGTCTGGGCTGGGCACAAGTAGCCTCACTGAGCTGGCTTTACAACACTGGCTGACGCTGGTTTTGCAGCACCCGTGTTCAGACAGGGCTTTCCGAGGTGGAAAACAACCTTCCAATGTCATCCTCCCTTTCCCACCGAATCTCAAAGTCTACACACTGTGTTTCTTGATCTTACAATTTGTTCTTGAAGCCTGTTAATGACAGATTCTTTGGTACTTCTCTGATTCACTTACTGAAACAGAACAACCACCCTCAAAATTGATTAAAATATATTTGTTTGCATTAAAAATTCGTAACTATGTGTCAGTCCTACAATATATTGTGTAATCACTCCCATGGATTTTGCTCACTGTCCTCAAAGTAGTGATTCAAGAATTGGGTTTGCATCAAATGCCTTTTTATCTTATTAATGAATTTCTCCAAAGGTAATTTTAAACTTTAGCCTTCTCAATTAAGGTGTTAAGTAAGAAAAAGCGTTCTACTTAAATGGCATACCAAATAATTGCTCTAGTTAAAACTTAACATCCTTTGAAGAAGCTGCAGCATTTTTGTTCACCTGCAGTATTTTTGCTCACCTGCAGTGCTTGCTCTAGCTGCTTCAGTTTTCAGAACTGAAATGATCATGCTGTCAGCTTTGATCACTGAGGATGCTTTCCAGATTTTGTTCTTCCCTGGAATATAAACTTCAAAGTTAACTTAGATGAATTGCATTTAGTCGTAAAAACACCCTGGCAATTTCTCTACCAGCCAAAACAGACAATTTAGGCAGCATGTAATATTTAAATCCTTTATGCTCACCTCACTTTTTCCAAAGGATGTCTAAGGCCTCTGCCTTGTAAATTAGAGCAGTCACTTTAAATAGTGCTTCCTAATGAGAAGGCTCTGTGGTAGTAATCTCTGCACTATGGAGAGATGCAGTTTTAAGCAAAAATAAAAGGGATTATTTGCTGTAAGCTTTTGTCTGAGTGGCAAAGATATTTAGACATTCAAGAAAAAAAGAAAATAGCACAGTCTTAGCATTGTTACCTGAATATCCTAGATTTTTTCTCTTAAAATTAATTACCTATACATGTTGCAGTTATGTCATGTGAATTAAATGTCCATTCTTTGATATTTATCTTGCAGTTTTCTAGTTCTCATCCCCTTCATAGTCCAAGCAATGCATCTCACCCCTTGCTATTTACCTCCTTTAAGTTCTGCAATACACTACTGTCTATGCTGATACTTCTATGGACAGCATCAGTCCTCACAAACACAAAAGAGATTAACTTCAAAACAGCAGTGCCTCAAAAGAAACTTTGACAGAGTGGGAGATTTGCCCACTGTCACCCAGGAAATCTCTTGCAGAGCAAGAAAAGAAACCCAAAACTTTCATCTAACTTCTTGATGTCATTTTGAAAATAAAGAGCCCCAAACTAACACAAGGAATACTGGTTTCATTAATGCCACAACTGGAAGACCCCATGCCCTGATGGAGCTCTGTGAAGCATGGATTCTGCATGCCTTCTGCTCCTTTGGCTGTGGTTGGGATATTTTTGATAATGCCATGTGTAAGCAGCACTGAGCTATCTGAGCAGGCAGTAAGAGCGGCAGGAGAAAGCTGAGAAACAGCACGGCTTCTAATTTGTGTAGTAATTCCATCTAACTCAGCTGAGTTTACTTGTAAAGACCACCTGCCTAGAAAATGTTCTGCACAGTTTTGGAAAACAATATTCAGTGCCTGTGATGAATACTTGTAAACCAGGAGCTTGTCAGAGTCTACGGAAAAAGCATTGCTAAAGGTGAGCTACTGCAGCTTAATGTTATTGTGTGCATCATTATCACCCACACAAACCTTTTGATGGATGGATGAATAATTCCTGTGTGTGGGAAAGTCACACCAAGTGATGGATTTCACCAGCATAAATATCACCAGCAATTAGCTGGAACAGTTAAAAAAGAAAAAAAAAATAAAAAAGAAAGAAGAAAAAAAGACAGTACAGTCAACACTTCAGTTTGGAAATACATTAATTTTTAGATAAGTAATTCTAATTGAGAGTTTTACATACCATAAGAGAGCCTTCAGAATGGGATGAAGTTTGTTCTACCTTTACTATGATTGCAAAAGGGATGCATAAATGATGAAACATCTTTCAAAGAAGGACAGTGAAGAATATTTTCAGTTTAGTTTTCCATCTGCTTTGCTAATACAGACTATGAATATTCTTGTGTAATATGATCTCCATGTAGGCAGTCCCTCACAAATGATACAATGAAATTCTCCATACCCAGTATGTGGCTAGCAAATGTTTAACATTATTATGGATAAAACCAGTTTTACTCATGACCAATATAGCAGATGATAGCTATAATACAGGATGGCCCAATTCCTGCCAACCACATGCAGAAGGCCCAAAGAGCTCTTATTTCAGAAGAACAGCCATTGATATTCCTGCCTAACAACCAAATTATGCCTATTTTGCCAAGAGGACCAAGACATACACTTCTGCTGTTCTCCACTAACTCAAGTCACTCAAACTCTCCTTCTTGGTATGTAGCACACTTTGTAAGAAGTATCAGATTAATCTATACAGTGTTTCTTAAATTTTGCCAATATGTTCCGGGTTTCTCTGCATCCTGTTGTACGAAATATGCCTGTAAATCACTTGTGTCTCTATCAAGAATTGCTCTACTTGCAGATACTAGAAAATGACAAAATGAGTGGCCAGAAAATGGAAGCAGAAAACTGAAATTGCTGATGGAGCATCTCTGTGTCACTGAAGCACAAGAGTGATTTCTAAAGACAGAACAGAGAAGGAGTTGGTAAATCATGAACAATACTGGGGGAAATATCCTATGGTGGATGTTAAGTAGGGCCTGCAATCAAAGGCTAAATGATAAAGCATCACAGTTGGCCAAACTGGCTTGAGGAGGACTTTAAAAGCCCTTATTTGAAGGATGGAACAACCTTTAAAGACATGCAGTTCTGTATCTGTATAGACATACAAGTGATAGAAAAATGAAAACAAAAGAGATCTTAGCTTCTTGATTTAAAATTAAAGAAACAGATGTGCCTGAAGCACAGTTCAGCAGCTTCATGTCTTGTAAAGGTTTTATTTTGGTATGAAATCAGAGTATTGGAACAACAAATCAAATCTTAGGAACTTGATGATGTTATATGGCATATACTCTTAAATAACTGTTAGAAGTTCATAACAAGCTAACTAAATAAATAGGAGCATCATATCACTGCTTAGGTTTTCTATTCTAAGATTAAACATTCCCCATTGGCTTCATGGCCCCTCCAATGCAATCTATGTAGCATCAATGTCTTTTTTGAGAAAAAAAACAAAAAACCAACAAACCAACCAACCAACCGAAAAAACCCACAAAAAATCCCAAACAAAACATAACAGGAACATTTTTGGGGCAGCACCTAGGCTATTTTCAAGCCTGCTACAATGTATGTATAAGGTAGTACATAATTAGATATATGCCTCCTTGGTCTTATACTGGGTACACAGATTAGCCAAAAGATTAAATGGCATTAGGTATTACATTATCTTACGACTCTTGGGAATCCTTTAAGAGATGCACTGAAAATTATGAACTGCATTTAGCGGAACATAGGGCCATGTAGGAGGGACTGTACATGCAGCTCTTTGGTGTCTAGATGGCTGTAACACACTGTATTCTGGGAAAAGGTGTTTGAAGGTACTATTTCCATAAGCATTAGGTACTGACTTCTTCCATTTTTTAACTGAAGGTAGTAATTTTTTTCTTGGTTTAGTTCCTGCGGTTTATGTGGCACTTCAAAATTCTTTCCATCAATTTTGTGAGTACTGAAACTCCAGCCCTACTTCACTTTTTGTTCCTTAGACATATCTCTTGCACTTATTTACTATCCTTAAAACCGTGAAGGCCCTTGAGCTCAAGACAGATGGCAAGGCCTATTTAGTTACCAAATGTTCTTCTGAGGAGGCAAATTCAGTTAGTGAAGAGGGATTACATATGCCTAGACTTAGATCTTAACAGGTTACGGACTCCACTGAACACGCTATTTCAAATCATAACTTATGGATGTTATATTTTCAAAAAAAATTCATTATTTGTATCTTCTGGAGCAAGAAGAGAGAAAGCAATCTTTAATTATATTATATATTGTAAATATTACAGCTTGAATCATCTAAAAGAAAGTGGATATATCAAGAATGAGAAATCAAAATCCCATTTTTCCATGTTGTATTAGCAGAATTGTGTCTTCTGTTGCAATTGTGCTTTTTGATGCTTCATTTATAATCCAGAATGCAGTATGGTACAGAAAATATGTATAAACACACACACATGCTCTCCTTCTCTTTATATTATATACTTACACAGTATGGGGCAAGCAGCAGAAGCAATACATACAGTATGTGGCAAACAACTGAAGCCCAGCTTAAGACGCTGATAGCAAATAGTCTTGCCATTTGTTTTGAGATTTGTATTCTGATGATTGCTGTATTCTGTTAATTTCTTTTTGACTATTAGATGTCTTTCCTTCCTTCTTATTAAAGGTTCATTGCATTTGTGTACTTTACTTCCCCTTACCTCTCTATTTTGATTCAGTTCCAACAGGTATATACACTACTTATGCATTTTTAATGATCTTATGCCTACAGTATCTAAGCTCCAGAATAAAACATTTATGTGCAATATCTTGCACATCAGAGATTCTTTCCTGTGTCTACACAATAGATTGCTTTTAAATTTAAAAGCCAGGTTAGGGCAAAGCTAGTTTTTTCATACTCCTTGTGGCTCTCATCACAGAAGCGGAAAAAGCGGTTACCTATATGAAACACTTCTACCGTAGAGTTTAGATTGTTATTTTTGGACACTTGAGATTTCCCATGGGATTCCTCAGACCCAGCTATACAGTATTTCAAATGCCAGGCCCTGTCTTGCATGTTTTTAAAGCTACTATTTTAAATCTGATTGAGCTGATGGAATTGCAATCACCATATGAACTAGCTGACTGTTATCTGTCTTAAAGACAAACTTACCATGGTTTCATTAGAAAGAAAATGTGTTAATACTAAACTAAAAGGAAGATGGAGAGCAAAAGTAGGTATCCATATACAGATTCTTCATTAAGTTAATGAAATTGTCTTAAAACCAATGCAAATTAGGGCAAAAATCTCTTTCCTTTAGAGACAAGATCAAAATCAAGTTCAGCATTATAGTACATAGCAAAGGTAGAAACATCAGTCTAGCAGGTTACCACAGTTTCACCTTCATTTTCCACATTCTGCTCCCAAGAAAAGAGTTGTGGAAAAAAAAGAAACAAAATATAAGATTGTACATACTTTTGATAGCACTACACAATTGGAATTCCTGTCTCTCCATTGGCCTTCCTTGACTGGAAATGCCCTGAAGGACAGAGAGGAAGATATTCTGGCATTATCTGCCAGCTCATTCCAGAGAAAGCAGACTGATTGCAGTTCACCCTGGGCTGAGCTGCCAGGTTACTATGTGACCTTGAGTTCATCCTCTATGAAGCCCATGTCTCAATTTATTGACCTTTTACAAATGGAATAATGACACTCATCCACCCATTTAAGGGTCTCTAAGGAAAATTATTTATTGTTTTTATTATTCTACAATCTTGTTGAGACTTCTGGTTCCCTTTCAGGTATTTCAGTATCTTAATTTTTTTTTTTTTTTTAGTTTTTAAGAAGCAAATCTGACAATTAAATTTCACATCACGTATTGACGGAGTTGAAAGAGTCTTAAAAATTAATAAAGGGAATAGAATATTACTTAAAGAAGCAGGAAAAATAGAAAAGCAAGCTAGGGAAACAATTTGAGTTGTGACTTCAGTGGGGTAGTTAATGATTTAAATTAGCTTGGTAAAGGAATTTTAAATAGACAATCAACGCTTTGATATTTTTTAATCACAGTAAACAGTAATCGTATCTCACGCTGTATGGTTGAAAGGAAGCCTTGGGGAAATTAGACCACTGGGCCCATCAAAAGCGCTGGGCAGAAGAACATTTTAAAATCACTTTAAAAGTATAATTTAAACTACATTAATGGACAGAAGTCCTTTCTGCTATGTGCTTTACAAATAGAAAGGCTACACCGGCCTAAGTTGCTGGTGATATTTCATCTGAAAATTACAATATATTCTGCTTTAATATCCTTTTCTCTTGCTTCAGAGGTTGACAGGCTGGTAAGTTGGGTGTCATTGACAATTTTGCACAGGGACATTTCTCTGCAAACAAGTCAAAATCAGTTTCCATATCTCTTCATTCCTGAATAGAGATTTACAACAATTGGGTGGCCTTCCAATAGATTTCAGTGGTTTTAATAATGAAGTCCTCAGAACAAAATACTGTAGCCTTCAAAAAATACTTCACTAAATGTACTTCAGGGAGCTGATCTACCTGAAGTCTCTCTCATTCTTTCACAGGTTACTTTGGGGTTTTGAAGTAATTTGGACCTAAGCATTGTCTCTCTTGCTCCTTCACCCCCCATAAGAATCCTATCCACTGACTTCAGTGATACTCTCACCTTAGGCTCTCTTGAGCTGCTGGCTGAAGGCCAGCTGAAATTTTCCCAGTGAGGATGTAGAATAAGCCACATGAGCATAGTGGGTTTCCCAGTGCCTTTCTCTGATTTATTACTCCGTGGCCAGAAGGACAATCAAGTTCTAGACTTCACTACAAAGAAAAACAATATGCAGCTGCTCAGCTTAACAAAGCACTAAGATCCATGTATACCATACAGTACACCACACACCTTGGCACATGCAGCACAGGAAGGATACAGCAGCTTAGGGAGGGCTTTTCCAATGCTGCCGATATTGTTAAGTCAGTTAAGTCAGTGACTTAGACCCATACGTAGGTCCTTCAAGCCTACATTCAGTGAACACACAGACATACGGTGGTTAAGTTGCTGCTAACTTGAGGCAAAAGAGAACCAGAATTGGAGATCTGTCAAATGTGAGAGCTCTTCAGAGGGAAAAAAACCAAATCATGGCTTCACTCCAGAACACATTCTTTATCTGTGTCTCCTATAAATACTAGAAAAGGTTTTCCAGAAGACATTCAGAGCGGAATTCAATGTGTGTCACAGCATCAATATACATGATCTTATAACTGATTTTAATACTTTCTTCTCTAAGTAGAAAGTAATAGAAGCTACTTCATGAATTGAGCACAACCTTTAGAGATGGCAGATGTTTAAGTGGTAATTCCATATAATGGTATACCACAGGAAAATTAAAAGACATAGGGTGTAGTTACTCCTCTAAAGCTTTTCTCTCCATTTTGGGAAAGAAAGTCTTGTTCTTCCCATTAGTGCTATCTCAGTGACTTACTGTAAGAAGTGAAGCATCATACACTCTTGTTCTTTATATCCCATTTCCCAGTTCATAGGAAAGAAGAGGATGGATTAATGAAGACACAAAGGAAAGACAAAGATTGGAGAAGAAACATAAAGTTCAGACAAGGGATGGCAGGTAAAGAGAGGCTAAGTGAATGAAAAGTTAGGACAATAAATGGACTGTTGTGAGGGGTTTACAGCGAGGTACAAATTGAAAGAAAGCTACTACATTCTGTATTTTGACTCTTGTTGCATGCATATATTTCTCAGTGATTTCTCATCCCTGAGTGCTGTTAGCACTACAAATCCATATTTATGCATGTTTTTTTGTTAAATTTCCATACTAAGGGACGCTCGGTGGTGATTTGGTGGCAGTTGCTGTTAATGTATCTTATACACTGTACAATGATCTTGAGATTCTCAACACAGTTAATTCATTAATTTCACTGTCATAGGAGCATGGCAAGAATTATCCAGTGAAAGTATTATTTTGCCTATTTCATATACCAAATATTTATAAGTGTACTAAGAAGCACTAATATTTCAACAGATTTATAATTTTAATATCATTATATGCCAGATTCCTAAATAAAACTGAAAGCCATTTTAGTTATCAATGAAAAGACAAGAAAAAACTGCTGCAGGTTTTGATAAAAGGATGTGCATGTATGTACACAGCTACACACTGCTCACAAGCGCCACTAGTAATATAATAAAACATTCCCATAGTATTCCTAACATTTCATTTCCTTTTACTGACAAAAATATAAAGTGTTGTGACTTCTATTCAGTTGAAAGAAATAACATAAAGGCAATTTGGGGTTTATCAATGTAAATAACTCATAGGTGTAAAAGTTGAAGAGTAAATTCTTGTAAATACAGACTACATGTTAGCAATACTACTATTCTTGATGAGTAAACAACAGCAGTATTTTCAAAGTTACCTTCCTTTTTTGAAAGTCTTGTTTACTGGCTAACAATCAATTTTGATGATTTAGTGATTGAATTTACTCAGTGTTTCAACCTCTTTGATCTTTATCTAAAGTCTGTTTAAATGAGGATGAGTCCTTCCAGTAACTCCCATTAATTTGGGAGGCTGCAAAAGCACAATGACTGATTATGTCTTTATTCATAACTTAACCCAAATATAAATAGCAAGATCTCAAATTATCCTGGTATACATTGTTTTGATGGAGGTTTTTGAACACTGAATTTAGCAGCAGCTGTCTAGCCTGCAGTCGCTGAAGGCCAGATACAAAATTCTAAACATTCTCTCACTGGAGGCATTTAAAAAAAGAAGTGTTAACACTGTACTCAGGGATTTGACAGGCAAGACCAAGTTGCACTGAAATTTTTTTTCTGACAAATGGAGCAGCAAGTTCAGAATGCATCTCATATCCTCTAATGTAACTCTCATGGCACAAAACTGCTTTCCAACTGTTTTGACCTCCCTAAAGGTTCATATTTTTGGCTGCCTTTCTAGAAGTTGATCAGTTTTCATTTTTTCAAGCTGAACATCTGATAAGACTTAAGTCTGTTTGTTTCTCCTCAAGGTGCTTGCAACATCTTTCAATTAATAAAATGTGTATACTTCATCAGCATACAGTTTCTTTTCTTTCTTCAACACCCACTTAAATGTTAATGAAGTTGAATCTAACCTGATCTCTAGGTTTTCTCTTTAAGATATCTCCTACACATTGATTGTTGCAATTCAATTTCAGGACAGAGCAGTATTTTATTCAATATACTGAAGGTAATTACAGTAGATATATGTCCTATTAAAAAGCAGGAATATTACACTGAATACTCTATTAGTTTAGATTCCCTTCCCTACCAGCCTCTGTGAATTACTGGATCTGCAGATCACAGTCGAGTCACTCAGTGGGGAAACTGTCCTGACTGTATTTAAACCAGAGCATTTTATATCACTGAAGATTGATCCCAAATGTGGGAGTGTTGTCAGTTCTAAGCATGATTTGGCATACACTTATCCTAGTATAGAATATCCTTAGAGATTCTCTTCCACTACTTTATACATTGGAGTTGTAATTACATCCTGAGAGTATCACAAACCTTCCAAGCAAGAGCCCTGTAATTACAATGTTGTGAAACTTCTCCTGTTCAGTAGTACAAATTACCATTGAATATTTTGTAGCAAGTCAGTAGATAAAATTATTGGTACAGCCAAAGTAAGGAGAAACAAAGGTAGCTTTACATCACCTTTACACTTTACCCTCTTTGTGTTGCAGACATCCAGTTGCCCTACATTATTACACGATGAGGGCTGCAATAAGCCCATGCAGAAATTATGAGCCAGAGTGAGTATGAGGAAGCAATTACAGCAATTACTTTTGTGACAAATATATGTCACACAAAATGTTGTCAATGTTAAGCTTCCTTTGCTGCAAGATCTCCAAAACAGAGTTCAATATATTCCCTAGCCTAGCAACAGCATGCTTCATCTTAGTGATAGATAGCAGTTTGACAGCAGAGAATATACTAAGGAAGTTCCTACAGCTAGAAAAAACTCAGTGAAGGCACAACACAGAATGGAAAAAAAATAATCACCACTGATAGACAGAGAAGCTTTGGGTGGGTAAAGCAAAAACCAAAACAAAACCATGCTGCTGTAGCCAAGCTTAGACTCACTTAAGCTCCAGACAATAACTCGAGAATGGGCATACAGATCAGGCATTCTATCAAAAGCTGACTGCAGCTGACCTGAACTTAATTCAAATACTATCCCAGCTTGAAAAGAAACTGGCTGTATACAGAAGACTTTCATGGTTGGCAGAGCCCTTCCTTCCTAACCAAATACACAATTTGTATTTTTCAGTCCTGAAGGACTTGCAAGTGCAAGTTGAGCTTGAAAAGGTTATTACGTTCAGACAATATTTTAATAGCCTGCACTAGTTGATGTTTTAATTAAAACTGGCAGTATGTTTAGCACTGTCTTCTCAATGTTCACCAACCAGAGAACATATAGATTCAATGAAATTTCATAAAAATCAGAAAAGGCAACATTGGACTAATTTTAGATGGGTGGCAGTGTTTCATATCCCAGTGCAAACATCTTACGAATCTTTCCACAGTGTGCTTTCTTCCTTGTGAGTGCCATGGGAATAGAGCAGCATAGACATAATTTTCATGGACTGAAGTCACACATCAATTTCCCAATGCTAATACAATCTTCAGTCTGCTATGTTAGGTAGTGCATGCTTTCAGGTAGTGGGATACAGTCCAAATTCTCTGCAAAAGAAGTAAGAAACTGTGGTGGGTTTGACCATGGCTGACTGCCAAGCACCCACCCAGCCGCTCTCTCATTCCCCCTTCAGTAGTAAATGGGAAGAAAATAAGATGAAAAAGCTCAAGATAAAGGCAGGAAGCTCACTCACCAATTACCGCCATGGGCAAAACAGACTCGGCTTCGGAAATTAATTTATAGCCAATTAAAAATAGAGTAGGATGGTGAAAAACAAAGACAAAACTAAAAATACTTCCTCCCAGGTTCAACTTCACTCCTTCATTCCCAACTCTTCTACCTGCCCGCAAGCAATGCAGGGGGATGGGGAATAGGGGTTATAGCCAGTCCATAAGCCTTCGTCTCTGCTGCTCCTTCCTCCTCACATTGTTCTCCTGCTCCAGTGTAGGATTCCTCCACTAGGATATGGTCTTTCCTGAGCTGCTCCAATGTGGGTCCTTCCCACAGGCTGCAGTTCTACAAGAACTGCTCCAGCATAGGTTCTTTCCATGGGGTACAGTCCTTCAGGAACAGGCTGCTCCAGCATGGGTCCCCCATGAACCACAAGACCTGCGAGAAAACCTGCTCCATCATGGGATTCTCTCTCCATGGGTCCACAGGTCCTTCCAGGAGGCTTCTCCAGCATGGGGTCTCCATGGGCTGAAGCTTCCTTCAGGGCATGTCCATCTGCCCTAGTGTGGGGTCCTCCACAGGCTGCAGTGTGGATATCTGCTCCACTGTGGTCCTCCATGGGTTGCTCACCTCCAAGTAATGCTCACCTGCCACACTCAGTAGAAGAGGTTTACATTTGTTTATTTTGTTTATGTGCTATAAAAATATTATTTTCTTCCTTAGTTTCTTGGTTTTACCACTAGTAATCCTGTTTTGTGATCCTTAGCCATCTTTACAGTAATGCTGAGATAAATCTTAAAATCCTATTTAAAATGAGCAAAAACCTTCTTGACGTTTTCAAGATTTCTGATACTGTGACAAGTGATACTAATTTATCCACAGTTAATTTTTATTCTGAGTAGTTTTATGGATAAATTTCAGTACTGTATTCATTTTTAATTTATAACTCAAGAATGTTGCATACAAGACTAAACCACCTGGGGCAAAAAGAAAGTGACATTCATTACCTCATGCTATTTGAAAGGTATTGATGCTCTTATTAAACATATATAGAGATTATTTAGAAAATATCTAAACAACTTGCTGTATTCCAAGGAGGAAGCTCCCTGAGGTCTAGGCAACACCAACCTGATAACTACTGTTTGGAAAAATGCAGTGATCGTATAGATTGGTCAAGCAAAAGATCATTTATCAGAAGTAAATAGATTTTTTTTACCACAATCAGGCCTGTTTTGAGCTACAAAAAAGGAAATTGTTTGATTAAGACTTACTGTGTGTCCTGCTTTCAGCTGGGATAGAGTTAATTGTCTTCCTAGTAGCTGGTACGGTGCTATGTTTTGAGTTCAGTATGCGAAGAATGTTGATAACACTGATGTTTTCAGGTGTTGCTAAGTAGTGTTTAGACTAAAGTCAAGGATTTTTCAGCTTCTCATGCCCAGCCAGCAAGAAAGCTGGGGGGGCACAAGAAGTTGGCACAAGACACAGCCAGGGCACCTGGCCCAAACTGGCCAACAGGGTATTCCATACCATGTGACGTCCCATCTAGTATAGGAACTGGGAAGTGGGGGCAGGGAATCGCTGCTCGGGGACTGGCTGGGTGTCAGTCGGCAGGTGGTGAGCAATTGCACTGTGCATCATTTGTACATTCCAATCCTTTTATTACTACTGTTGTCATTTTATTAGTGTTATCATTATCATTATTAGTTTCTTCTTTTCTATCATTATTAGTTTCTTTCTTTCTGTTCTATTAAACCGTTCTTATCTCAACCCATGAGTTTTACTTCTTTTCCCGATTTTCTCCCCCATCCCACTGGGGGGGGTGGTGGTGGAGAGGGGACTGACTGAGCAGCTGCGTGGTGCTTAGTTGCTGGCTGGGGTTAAACCACAACACTGTGATCCTTGGCACACTGCTGATGAGCCAATCCGTGCCTGTACAGCACAAGATTTAAAGATCTTATTCCAAAATGCATGGTGTCTGTTGCACTTGCACATCAAAGGCTCCTGTACCTATGACCAGCCTAGTCTGACTATGTATCATGTTACTGTTAGAAGAAAAACAAATACAGAGGCCAATAGCAACTCTCAGGCAATAATCTGATTTCCTTCTCAGTCTCCTGTAGCTTGGATCTTAAGCAAAACCCCGGGTTATAATGCACAAAATTTCAAGTAACTTTGCGTTCTCTCTGTGCTGAGTGCTACCTTAATCATAGGAGCACAGCATGGTTTGAGTTGGAAGATATCTAGTTCTATCCCTGCCCTGCTATGGGCAGGGACATCTTTCACTACATCAGGTTGCTCAAAGCCCCATCCAACCTCACCTTGAACACTTCCAATGATGGGGCATCCACAGCTTCTCTGGGCAACCTGTTCCAGTGTCTCCCCACGCTCAATGTAAAAAATTTCTTCTTTATATCCAATCTCAATCTACCGTCTTTCAGTTTAAAACCATTGCCCCTTGTCCTGGCACCACAGACCGTGGTAAAAAGTCTGTCTCCATCTTCCTTAACGCCCCCTTTAAGTACTGAAAGGCCATAGGAAGTCTCCCCAGAGCCTCCTCTTCTCTGAGCTAAACAACTCCAACTCTCTCAGCCTGTCCTCCTAGGAGAGGTGTTCCATCCCTCTGACCATTTTTGTGGCCTACCTCTGGACCTGCTCTGACAGGTCCATGTCTTTCCTGTGCCGAGGGCCCCAGAGCTGGAGGCAGTACTCCAGGTGGGGTCTCATGTTAAATATAACTTGGATCTAATCTGAAAAAAAAACCAAAAACCAAAACAGCAAAACAACTCCAACCAAAAACCCTCTGAGAGAAACAAAAAAGAGATACGGTAGATTTTTAAAAGTACATTTGTGCAGACAGAGATTCTATCTTTTTATTAGACCAGCTGACAGAGTGGAAGGAAACCAGGGAAGCTCTCAAACTCAGAAGGTCTTTTTCAGCTCTAAACTGTTAAATGCCTTTGTGCACCTATCCTAGTCAAAACACACTTTCACTTTTCCCAAGCCAAAAAATATTAAGAAAAAACCCCGAATTACTCTTCAGCAGTACTACTACAGAAGTGCACATGGTCACAAGAGAGACCAAAAGGTCTAAGTATGTAAGGCTGAATTAGTTATGATTTCCAGCTGTGCAGTTTTCAAACACCTTCTTCAAGACTGATTTATATAAATATGATAATTACTTCAGCAGCTCCAGAGGGACAAGCAGAATCCTCACAAAATATTCAACATATTTGTACCTAAATGGGTCTAAGTCTGCACTATACAAAAACTGGTTTGGGGTGAGATGGGTGAAGGAGGCTGCACAGAAAATTCTGGCTGCACTGGATTTTGCACTCCAGAGGGTCTTTGAAATGCAAACAATAAAAATAATACATAGCAGAACTTCAGCCCCAGCCAAGATCCTCAGAGGTTAAAAAAGAAAACTAATTTAAAGCTTTTTCTGTGGTTTTTGGCCTAAATATAATTTAGGAGAAAATGAATGGAAGGTTTAAACAAATTGGCTTGTTCAGGTATCACTGAAAGTATACATTTGAAGAAAATATTGAAGAGTAAGAAGGCAATAGTCCAGCTTCAATTTTAGATACCTAGTAGAGCTGACAGACCTGGAATCTGAAATTAATCATTTTATGAAAAAGATGAAGGACAGCAAGGAACATGAATGGTGAAATGCTCACACAGGTTTCTTTAGGGAACTATTTTCTTCAGACCAGAATGACATTGTGTACTATTTTACATTACTGAAATATTATCTTTGAAAAAGCCAACAAGCCATTTCCAAAATTTACTTTTTGAAGACAGAATGGAGTCCAAAAAGTAAGAATGACATACTGTAATTTATAAACTATAGTACAGCTGTAAGCAATGTTATGCTTTCAATTCTATTTTAACAATATTCTGTTATGTATAATAAGAATGTGGACTCCTATTGTGTATCCCAGAAAAAGACAAAAAAAATAATGGAAGACCAATGGCCACTAGAAAAAACCACACAATCCTTTTCCATAGTCAGTTACTATGAGAAGTAATAACTTGAACAAATTCCTAAGAACTTCTGTGCTTTTAAGGCAGTTCCCCTGCCTTAAAAATGGAAGAACAATCCTTGAAACAATCCTTTATTGGGGTGCATGAGAAAAGCCCTCGGTCTGGTGGAAGGGCCCAGAACATTATATTCACCATTTGTATCACTATAGATAATAACATCTGAAGGCTGTATGTTTCTACTAATCAACAGATCTGCAACATGCCTCTTCACTGTCTTCAGGTACGTGAACCAGCTGCTTGCAGCTCCCCTCATGGCAGTGTTAAGTGGACTCCCAAATATCCCACCTTTCCTAGTCCCACTCATCATGCCAAGTACAGTATCAGTATCCTATTCATATGTTACTGCCAGACTTGTCTCCTGCTGAATGATGTCATATCTCATTTCATTTGCAACCTTCCAATATGCTGTTCTTGCCTAGGCAGATAGAGAAGGCTGCAGATATTTAATTTGAAAAAGCTACTGTCATAACTCTTTCGACGAGTTTTAGCTGGGGAAAAAAAAAAAAAGATAATCAAATGAATCAAATGTAGGATCACCCTGCTTTCTTTCAGCTGCATAGCTGGTCTTCTGGATCTGAATTTCATCCATTCAATTAAATCTATTTTGAAATGTAAAAATAACATTTACTGCAAAAGGGCTAAAGGCTTTCCTTGTTTATCTTGTTTTAGCATTTCTCAGTCTTTGGGATAAGAGTAATGAGATTCCTCTGAATTAAAAATGCAAATTTGCCTGCCCCAGAAAGATGAAAACTGTATCTGTGGGTGCTTTATTATTGTATATTGATATTTTATGGTAATCTGGACAGCTCAGGAACTGCTCATCATCCAAGGATACTTACACCACACTGCCTAGGATGAAATACTCTACTGCACACTACATTCCACCATTCATGTATTAACCTTCATTCCAGCGCTCCCACGTACCATCCTACTGCACTGTGGGCTAAAGACATTTTCACAGCTTGTCACATTGCCGTCACACCACTGACTTACTTGACAGTATAAAAGATGCTAATGGCTATGTCTAGGGATTTGATATATTCACCCCTTAATTATCAAAGGATTAGTTAAGTCTGTCTGTCAGCTCTGTGGAAAGTTGGGGAAGGCAGATGCTTCTCTCTTGGTCATGGGGTGGCAGCCACAATTACAGCGTTCAGACTGCAGACACTGCATGCCTGCTTGAGAGATGCTGCAGCAGCTCCTTCTCAGCTAAAGTGTCTTCATCCCCACCTTCCTTTGCTCATCTCAACCCGTATGCAGCCCCAGATATAACAAGCCTTCCACTGACCTGAGAACCACAAAGCGCAAGGCCCCATGTCCTAACTCCTTTGATTTCTAAGGCAGGGACCACAGTGACCATTAAAAGCAAAGCAGCTGGATTCATCCTTTAATGATGCAACTAGGAAGCCTAACCTGTTCAGGGATCTCTTTTTTTTTTTTTAGGACAAAGTCTACCATAGGGGGGGGGGGGTTCAGAAGGAAAGTTTTCTTGCACAAACAGGGTTACTGTAGCTGAAGCTGGCTGCCCAATGACTCCTGGCTGCAGTTGGAAGGGCTAGCCAAATTGCGTGGCTAACTCCTGGAGGTTTAAGGGAAAGGCTTACTTCTCATAGCCCCTGACAGGAAAGCTTCTTAGCAATCTATTCAAACAATGAACCACTTCCTCCAACAATTTAAAATTAATATGGCAGTCTTCTGAGGCAGGGAAATACACATATTTCTGAATATAGTTTCTTTAGTAAATGATACCCTTACTAGTAAAGGGACTACAATTAGATGTTTTCACTTTTTTTAAGGGATTCCCCCCCACCACAAGAATGGGGGAAGAAACGTAATTTATATAATTAAACTGCTAAGTTGCCATGGTCTTTGGAAAAAAACCCCAGAGATTCTCTCCCACCTGCTCTGTGATCTATTGGTACATGAGGCAGGCCAGGCATGGGTGTGCTGTAAGGAACAGAGCACGCCATCAGTGCAGGTGCCCTTACAGAGCAAGACAGGATCAAATACAAGACAGGTGCAAACCAAACATTCAGGATTTGTACTAGAAAGCCTTGCAGGAACACAGGCTCCTTCGGGGAACCATAGCACATTATTATTTGTAAGGAGAAACAATCCTTGCAGTTTCTGACTCCTGTTACATACACTTAAAACAACAGGAGAATTCTGTACTGCCCCATTACGTGGTACAGGAATGGACCATGCACCCCTTTTAGAGGTGTGAAGAAGAGTGGTTTTAATCCACCTTTCTGTGGACTGAATTCTGGTTGGGATCCGTCCCAAAGCCTTAAAAGGTCTTTAGCCTGTGTTGAGCATACACTTGATCTGCAGTACCTCTAGGCTGTCCCACACTGCACGATCCCCTAACGATGCTCTTGTTGCACGTCAGACCTCTTCCCTTTCACTCAAATACTGCCCGAGACATCCCCAAGACCAGGTCTTGCAAAGAAATCTACAGAGGACAACACCATGACTGTCTTTCCCTACCACAGAGAGAAGCTTCAACACCAATTGTTTTAACTAATTGGTCAGTCAGTTCTGGGCAGGAATTTAACACTATCTCTACTTAGTAAACAAGCAAACACTAATTTGCAAATAAGAAGCTGAAATCAAGGAACTGCCTAAGTATTCTGCTGAATTTGGATTTTAATAAAATATCTTACGTAATAAACATTTTTCAAAGGATATGAGCATGTCTACATCAGTGAGAAAAAACTTTTTTAAAATCTGAAACATTATGAGTAAATGTTAATTTAAATGGCGTTTCATACATTAACAAAGTCTGAGTTTATATTTTATATTAATGAAATACTATCAAATGTAATCTAAACAATTTAATGGTTGGCTGGGTTAATTAGCATTTTTCAAAGACTGGTAATTAGGTTTTTTTTTTAACCTCAAGGTCACAGCTCAGACCCAAGATCTTACTAGTTAGAGCATTGACAATAATTAGGAGGACAAATATAGCATTTTCGTCTGAAGTTCTTAACATGTTTTACTTCTCATGTATTTCCTCAAAACACCTACAAGTTAAGTGACAATTTTTAAGGTTCGTGTCACAAAGAAGTAGGCTGAGACACTGACAGAAAACAACATTTTCTTCAATCATCATAGTAGAAGGAAGGAAAAAGATTTTGCACACAGGCTGGTAAACTGTCTTGACAACTTTGCAGGGCTGATAAAAATATATGTCCCTTTTTATTCTCTTCCAAAAGGGAAGTTTCACTGTTGAGCTGACACAAACTGTGTCATACAAATACATGAAAGTGCTTTCAGTGAAGATGATAGTAAGGGTCAAAATACTCAGAATCACCAAGACCACTGAGAATTTCCTTTATTTAATTAAAACTTCCCTTTACTAGAAATTCATATATTAATTAAGTACAATAATGTTTGTATAGTAGTCAGCAATATGAAACCACTTTCCATACAAAAGTAATTCATTTACCGTCCCTAACACCATTAATATTAATTAGCACACACAACTCCTACATAGGGTGTATTGACATTTATAATTCAGGGCAGTTTAAGTCCCAAGAGCTTCATCTACAAATATCAGAACAAAGAACTCCTTTCCCAAACAGTTTATCAGCTTTTCACTCATTTACCACTATTTGTACTACTTAGGCACAAGAGACACCCACTTGAAATCACAGCTAAGCTGTGGTGCGTGTTAGCACAAGATCTTTCCACAGGAACCTTCCAGTTGATTTAGTCAAGACAGATGAACAGCACAAACATGGAAATATTAGGTCCTTTCATGGAATTGGAGCAAAACCACCAATATATGGGAAGAAATTTGCTGGTAGTTAAACAGAAAGCCTGCAATGAAAACTCAGTTTGGTGCCTTAGCAACAAGACCCTCCAAGTGGTAAAATAACAGGCAGGATTCAGGTACCTAAACATAGGCAGCCTGTGTCATTTTGGACACCCTAAGCATCTACAATTTCTGAGACATTTTTTCAGCTTTTCAGTTTTATCTCCTTTCTATGAAACCAGTTAAAGAAAATATGAAAGAAAAACATCAAGTAAATGAGGTATAAACCGATAATATCCCTAGATACTGACTACTTTTGCACACGCACCTCATCTAAATTCCCTTAAACATATGTGCTCTGTCCCACATGGGACACATAATTCTCACACTAATTTTCACGCCTTCTTCAGCAGGTTTCAGGGCATCTAGAAAAGTTTGTTTTCTGCTACGATGTCCAGGATGCTCTTTTATTCTCTGATCATAAGGAACCTACATAAACACTTTATAACATAAAAAAAATTTGTTGATTATGATCATAGGACTAAAAAGAACAAAATTCCATCTTGTCATAGTTGCAAAACACTAAAAAGTCCAGCCAGTGCAATTTGTATGTATATATGTGCATGCATGTGTATCTGTCCCTGTTGGTTTCAGTACTCTCTTTGGATCAGACAAAATATTTGCCATGGAGCTCAAATCCAAATCTACCTGTTTTACACGGCAAGATATTTGGAGTGGAAATCAAAGACTACACTGTTTTAGAAAGCAGAGGTACCCTGTGATCTGTCAAGCACACAGGCCCTGCTTTTCTGGGCAAAGGCCTTAAATCATTCTTCTGCTGACAGGTGTGCTCAGGGAGAAAGAAGGTTGTTTATCTTAATGTCTTTATGTATTTTCTGTAGCCTATTCACACTAAATACAACAAAGCATCCCAGAAAACATGCTACTGATGTAATTCTGTGCTGTGGCTGAATAACATGAAACAAAATATATCTAGCCTTTGAAGGCCAACCTTTTTATTCTCTATTCTAAAGAGTAAAATAAGTAAAAATTGAGGCTTTCATGTTAGTTGTCCCATCCTTATCTCGCTTTTCTCCAGCAAACAGAAAGCAAACACAAAGAAAGCTGGACTAGCAAGCGGACAGTAATGTATCATAGAGAACTATGCATCTGTTGCAAAATTTGGTGGCATAATAGAAAAAGAAATCAGAACTTCACAGAACTGTTTATGTAAGAAGGTTTACCTACACTTGCATTTTATTTTTTCCTGAAGACTATGGGCCAAATTCTGTGGCTGTTTATACTCAGTCTATGGCAGCTCAGAACATAGAGTCCTGCTTCTCACTGCAATAAATTGTTTGACACCAGATGTCCATGCCTGAACACTGGAAGCACATTCACTTTTCCCCAATTTTTCTTAGGCCCTTATCTGTATTGACATAATGTCGTGGTTTAACCCCAGCCAGCAACTAAGCACCACGCAGCCGCTCACTCACTCCCCCCCACCCAGTGGGATGGGGGAGAAAATCGGGAAAAGAAGTAAAACTCCTGGGTTGAGATAAGAACGGTTTAATAGAACAGAAAGAAAGAAACTAATAATGATAATGATAACACTAATAAAATGACAACAGTAATAATAAAAGGATTGGAATGTACAAATGATGCACAGTGCAATTGCTCACCACCTGCCGACCGACACCCAGCTAGTCCCCGAGCAGCGATTCCCTGCCCCCACTTCCCAGTTCCTATACTAGATGGGACGTCACATGGTATGGAATACACTGTTGGCCAGTTTGGGCCAGGTGCCCTGGCTGTGTCTTGTGCCAACTTCTTGTGCCCCTCCAGCTTTCTTGCTGGCTGGGCATGAGAAGCTGAAAAATCCTTGACTTTAGTCTAAACACTACTTAGCAACACCTGAAAACATCAGTGTTATCAACATTCTTCGCATACTGAACTCAAAACATAGCACCGTACCAGCTACTAGGAAGACAATTAACTCTATCCCAGCTGAAACCAGGACACATAAGTATGTTGTCATGTCATATTTGAACACAGTGAAGCATTCCTCATAAACATGTTGAATATTCCTGGTTAATATATCTGTAACACAGTACAAAACAGATCTGTAATAGCCTAACATAGTTTAACACAAATGACTCATTTTTTTATTAATATATGTATTTAAGAAGTGCCTAAACACCCGCTGGCTTCCAGACCATGCTATTTTTGTCAGGTGTTTTAAAAGAAATTGTGAAAGTACTTTCAAGCAGAAAGATCTAAGTTTCTATGATGAATTCAAAGGCATTGACTCTCCATATAGTCCTCTGTTGCACAGGGAGCCAAATAATGCCTGTACCACAGAGCTGATCGTATCACAGGAGCAGCAGAAGGATGCTGTGGCTCAACTGACATGTGCTCTTCCTATCCATGCTTACCAAAAATCTTGAGAGCCCAGCAGAGGCAGTGGCCCAGGGTAGGCAAGGCAGGGATGTGCTGTACAACAGGAGCCCCTTTTTGGCTGCTGTGCAGCTATGCTCTGCCAAATCAGGCAGCTTCAGGGAACAGAGTCATAAAATAATCTAGGCTGGCAGGGACCTCTGATAGTCCTCTGATCCAACCCTTTGGTCAAAGCAAGGCCAACTTCAAAGTTAAAGCTAACTTCAAAGTAAGATCAGGTTGCTCAGGGCCATGTCCAGTCAAGTTCTGAGTATCTCCAAGGATGGAGATGCTACAGCCTCTCTCAGAGATCTGCTCCAGTGTTTGATCACCCTATCTGTAAATTATTTTCCCTACTATCAAACTGGAATTTGTTTGTCAACTGGTACAGTTGAGGACAGCAACATATTCCCACTCTTTTCTGAGCAGCACTGAGCAAACCCAGTTCTCAGCCACCCCATGTTGTAACCCCCTAGTCATCTTGATGACCCTCCTCACTGTATGGTACCAATTTTACTCCTCTCTTGTTTTGCAGCTTCCTACCTGCAGTGGTGAAGGGCTGTTGTGAAAGGGGAAGAATTATTTTGTAATGGGCAATGGCCTGGGCCTCAGGGTATTTGAGCTCTGCCTCTCTTCCTTGTATTTTTCTTGTGTGAATACTTCTTGTGGGAAAGTCACCTCCTTGGGTTTGGTTCTAGTAGGGACTGTTGAGCCATATGACTTGACTTAAAACTACCTAAATTTAGTTATCTAGTATGCAAAAACAATGCTTGTCTATATTGATTACATGAGAAACAGGGGGCAGTTGGGCCCCTGAAATAGCCGCTTCAATTAATTGCCAAAGGTAATTTGAAAGATGGATTAGGGCCTAATATAATACAAAAAGGGAATGATATGAGATTGAGCTAAATCTGGCTAACTGTGGTGTAACAAATGCCTATGTCATCAATGGCACCAACTTTGAACTCGATCACTTTTTGTATGTGCTTTTTTAACAGAAGGCAATGGCCAAGGCAGCTATTAAAGTGTAAGTCAGACCCCAAAATCAAGAGTTGGGGCAAAAAAATGATGAAGGTTTTCAAGAAGTTCAAGCCATATTTCTTTTATCTATCTTCTAATTCTCCACCTCATTTCAGATATTAGTAATAATCACTTTGCCACTCCTTGCAAATCTGCAGTCAGTTTAATATACCTCCAGGGGCATCAGGATCCCATTGTGCTGGGCCATGAATCCAGCAAATGCTAAGGGATGCTGCTGCACTGAAGAGCTAACAAAGCTCCTTGGACAGTGAACTGGAACACAAATTCACCAAAACCTCATCGCACAGAGATGCCAAATATCTCTCAGATGGAAATGGCACTTAAAACCTGCTGAGCTGTGCAGGATTAAAACTGGACCTGTAAGGGAATGGCTTTATGCGCGAATAGCAATAGCTTGAGACATCCCATGTCCTTAAAGAACTTAGGTTACATCTTTCAGAATGAGCTGAAGGACAAGCTTATTAACTCGAATTTTAACATTTTTGTAGCTTACATCAGCAGATGTCTTGCTTATAAGAAATGGGTAAAATATCCCATAACAGGCTCTGAGTATACACATTTAGATGAATACAAAACCGTTTTCAGAGGAATAGTTTTTCTTAGCTGAAAACATAAAAATTAACATTATCACACCATCCAAATTCACTTCTAACTGCAAATGTTTTGCAATATAAAAATTATTTTCCATAATCCTATTGAAAGTCTGGCAAAGCAGATGAGTCTTGATGCCAATGTAATAGAAATCTGAAGTCTTTTCCCAGCTCTACTTCAAGTGACCTTGAAGAAGCTGTCCAATATTTTATTTATGAAAATGAACCACTGAAAGATACTGTCAAAGTTAGAAATATGAACCATGTGTAATGTGAAGGAAATAGAAATATTAACAGCAATTAGGAGGAGAGCTGGAACTGAAATTTATGGTTTCTGGGCTTCCTGTCAAATGTATCTTTGTACATAATAACAGGGATAATAGTAACAGGGACCGTCTGGGTCCCTTCCACAGTTGTTCTGGTTCAGATAAAATCACGTGCCCTGGCTGTTGTGTTTATCTTAATGCTGTATATGAAATAAATGCGAGCAACTGAGAATATTAAATGGTGGAAAACTGAAGGTCCAAGCCAGAATCAGTGGCACATAGATTACTTCTTTTCCCTAAAGCAGGATGCTTTGATTCTCCCTTTCACAACTATGAAATACTTTCAAGAAGGGAGACTCAAAATACATTTATTACAGTTTAAAAGTAAATCAGATTATAATTTCACTGAAGACACTTTTCTGATCTTCTTAAATAATCAACAACACTTAAAGAAAAATGTATTATCTTTCCCACAGCAATACAAGCTTCTCCCTTCTCCAAGAAGGGATCTTACCAGAAAAAGGATGAATAGTAGGCTTGCATTGCCTAAATGAGACATTATTTGTCTAGCAAAACTTAGCCATTAATGATAATAACTGGAAATAAAATACATCCCACATGACTCTCAGGAAATAGAGTGAGGTTGCAACACTCAGGGCTTTTTTACATGCAAAATGAGACACTGTGACATGGGCCATCACAGAGCTACTTTTACTGCTGTTTCAAAGGTAAAGCTAGACATGAAAATACTGGTGTAGACTTTTCATAGTATCAGAATAATGACAGTTAAAAAGTGTTTAAAATATGTTTCTACTAGAATATGGAAACATGACAATTGTCAAGTCATCTGCAGTTTCTTCAGACACCTAAACTATATACTTTATATCAGCATATTTCATTATACGATGTGACTTCAAGTCTTATGATACTGAAATAATTTACAATTTTTATATGGAACTAAATTTATTAAAAGTAAATTTTATGTCAGCATCATGCTGATTCTATAATCAGCAATAAATGTGTTTAAGAGCACATCCTACAAGACTCAACAGGGATGTTTAGTTAAAAGGAACCACAAGTACTGGACTTTGAGTTGTCATTTTCTGAGGGTAGTTTAAAGAAAGCTAATACACATCAAAGTGATCAATCATGTCAGCTCTTGAGTGGAATTCTCCAGGCCTCCTCTTCTGTCAAATTTGTGTGACTTAAGAGTATCATCAGGCATGATGGCCTATCCGCTTATTTGCAGGCAGTTAACTCAGAAGCAGCTTGCAGGACTGACAGGAACAACTTTGATATAAAGTAAAGAGAAGAAGAAAACTGGATCCAATGTTTGTAAAATCCCCAACAGTGTAATTATTTGTTAGCTTAACTTGTCAGAGAAGTAGAGAGATTGTAACACTGGACTAGTGTCTTCAAAGAGACTGGAGAAACTGCAAAAAATGGACTACTCTTTGTAATTATAAGAGGCAGCAGCTCTGTTTTTCAGTCCCTTCTCCTGATTTTAAGTCAGGAGTCTAATTTTTTCAATATTCTTTTTCATTAGTAACTATTTTCTTCCTGTGATATGAAAGGTTCATGCTGTTGTTTGATGACATATCAAGTCCCCCATTTCTGCCTGCAGAAATGTACTATATATGCACCTCTATCTATAAAAATATTCTATCTGCTGTCTACATCGATGTGGCCTGGAGTGAAGAAACTTCTCCCTAAGCAATTTTTAAATTTTAAGTTTTTTATTCCTTTTCAGTAGTGAATTACTCCCCTGCCCACCCCCTAATACCATGTTTCAATGTTTTCTGCTGGACAAATGGGGGATATATTGGTTTGTCTGGATTTCTACTATGACCTGGGTTTTAATTAGAGAAGGTGGACTTGTAAAAATTCTTAAAACGATTTATTAAGAATTTTTTTAGTTTAGAAGTAAAATATAAGTAGTCTATCAATTTTAAGAAGGATTTTTTTCCTAAAACTTTACAAAAAAATCTCTATAAAAGGGAAGTAATTAATTTACCTTTTTAAGAGAAACATCATCCTACATTTACTATTACTGCATTTGTCATCCCCTTTCATAAATCAAGCCATTAGCTCCAAGACATCTTTGGATGAACTATAAATTAACTACTGCAGGATTACATTTTATCTAGTAGACATAAATAGCTTCTTCATGCAGTACTACCTCAGCACACCCAGAAAAAACTCCAGGTTGCATTAGCAGTGCAGTTATATTTTATGGTATGTGACAAAGAATGTGAGAAATCCACTCTTTGCATTAAAAATAAAATTTCTAATCCTCACCTGTGTGAAAACAAGATCCAAGGGAATCCTAAAAACTTAGGAACCAGCATATGAATAAAAAGAAACATAAGTCAAAGATTTCTGGAGCTTGATGGATGTTTTTGAACATCTGGAGTTGACATTGCTGACTTTAGTACACATTTAAACTATGATAGGGCCACTGTGACTATCTTGTGTTGTACCTGAAGCTTACCTAGTTGCCTGGAAAAATCTTGTATTATGCTTAGGAGTTACCAGTTATAACATGTATTTCTACTTTCAGTGGGCAAAACTAAGTTGGAAGATGCATTTTACTTCCTCCATTTTTTCCTGCTCAAATACACTGAAAAGACCTCTACCTTTACTATTTTTTTTCGTAATGTTTCTGGTATTTTAAACACTCTGCACATTCAGAATGTACAACAGTGCAATTGTTGCAAGTAACCAGTAAGCAGCTGTAGTGGTAGGAATTTTTTTTTCAAAAATAGCACTACTTTGCTTTATTATGCATTCATAATTATCATGACACAATAGAAATTAAGGAGCAAATCTAGCAGGTGAGTTCAGGGAATTAGAGACTTTCTACTAACACCATTTAGTCCTGTATGCCCTTCTGTGACTTGCTTTCAAGCATCCCATGCAGGCTTAAGATGAATCTATAGGATTCAAAATGGTGTATGGGAAATTAATTTTGCACTTTCCCTCAGATTCTAGGGTCTTCTGAAAAGGTACAAAATTATGCAAATACTTGTCCTTGTCCTTTTTTACTTCCTTACAGGAGATCCAGAATGTCAGCTACCATGAAACAGTAATGCACCATTCAAATTCACTGGAGGAGACCATATGGAGACTCTCAGGGAGTGTCCTTTAGTTCCCCAAAAGGATGGCCAAAACATCAGATTTTTTTTTTTTGTCTTCTGTAAAATGAACACACTCACCCTTGCCCCCAACCATAGCATCACGGAAGCATCTATAAGTATCAGCACAGGCTGAAAAGATTGAAAGTTATCCATTTTCACAGATTGGGTGAGATACTTTCGTATCAGTAAAGACTTACTTTTAAAATTACAAGTGCGAATAAAAGTTTCTATAAAATTATATGGGCACTAAAAGCAAGTTACGCTAAATGTTACAATTTCTTAATGCATGGTGTTCAGAGATACTTATAACACTTAGTTCTACTGCTATAAATACATACAGACAATAAAATTGAAATATTTAATTTTTGTGTGTACAGAAATTTTATCTAAATTAGAACACGATTACTCTTACTGGAAGCAGTTTCATTACTGTTAGCACTCAGTAGGTCTCGCCTCTTCCTCCCTGGGGAGAAAACCAATGGCTGGAGAATGCCATACCTAGTGTAGCATCTTTCTATAATTATCATAGAGATTTCTAATATTAGGTGCATTTATTTCCTAACTTTGTGGGAAGAAAGTCAACACAATCTCTTTTTGAAAACCCTGCTGTGCCAGCATTATTTGTGTTCTAATATTTTCTAACAGCCTTTCCCAGGTATAAATGAGATGTCAAATCTAAATTAACACTGGAAACATGACCTGCCCTGCTCTTTTGCTGCAAACTGACATCTTAGCTGCATATGTCAAATGTGAATCACTCTCCCAGCTAACTAGAGACTCAGGATTGGCATATTGCTGAACTGCAAAACTTACTAACAAAACATCACCATAAAGAACAAGGAATCCCAAACAATTCCATAAACTCTATTTTTCACTTCTTAATTTTTTAAAAATAATTTTACAGTGTTAATTATTAAAAATTAAATTTACAGGGAGTCACAAAGCCTTCCTGCTTAGCAAAAATACGGGTTTCAAATAAACCTCTTCCCCAGAGAACTAACAACTTTTCCCACACCCAGTTCTTGCATGGTGTCATTTGGATTCTGCTTTGCCCCTTCCTTCCTCTTGATCATTGAAAAAAACAACCACAAAACAACCTGGTGTAAACTGAGATGGTCATTTTATCAACACTCCTACCAAAACTGAATATACCTATACACTTTTGAACCTTCCTTTCTGAAAAGCAAGCCTGTTAGCTTTTGTCATATCCTTTACAGAATGGAAAAATAAATTCCCTTCCTCTTTGTAGTAGCCTTCTGGTTAAGTAAAGGTTTTAGTATCTCCTCTTCATTTTCTTTTTTTTCTAAGCAACCACTGTTAATGAAGCCTTTCCTCTCAATAATCAGTCTCCTAGACTCATATAATTTCAGTTGCTCTCTCCTGAACTTTATCCTACAGGTCCTAATCTTTCCTGAAGCACAGACCTAGAAACAGAAACAGTACTTCAGCTGAAACCCTCCAATGCCACCTCTTTCCCTCCTGTTAAAAGTTCTATGAAAAATCCTTCCAAAGCAGCAAATAAATCAAAACAATTAATATAAAAATAGATAATACAAGCAGAAAAAAAGACGTGAAACCTGTGTGTCTTCATTTACCAAAGTCTGCTTATCTTCAGATCACCAAAAAAGAGGTTTCTAGTTCACATGGACTAAAAAAGATCTGAGAAACTTGGAAGACTTGTAAAAGCTTAATGTTTCATGTCAGATAAAAGTAGAGATGACAAACTCCTATTCCTTTTTATGCAAATGATAGAATCATATTCTCCATGGACCCCAAAAAGAACAAGAAGAAGGAAAGCATTTTGAAAAATCATGCCATCAAATCCATAGAAAAATGGAGGACTATCAAAAACATTAAAGACTGGCAAGAAGATAAGATATATTATTTTATCACGTTGATCTTCATTACCACATCTTCCAATATTGACTCATCAGTCATGGATAAACATGGTTTATGTAATTGCACTGAAATACCTTTTAGCTCTTAAGTGTGAGAGACTCATCTGCGTCTTTCTCATTCAGCAAGTGAATACTTGCTCAGCACCTTGGATTTTAGTACATTTCCAGTTCAGTGGTCAGCCTCCCCTTTTCCTCTGCTATTTTACCTTACCTCTCTACTTTTCAAAATAAGACTTCTGCCTACACATCACTGCAATTTTCTGCTGATCCACTTTATCAACAGCATCCTTATTTCACACAGGCAAGTTAACACCATTACTGATTCTCATCCAAAAAGGATCTATTTTGCCATAGATTTTGCAGGACATTGGTGTTGGTTCCTGAACTAAAGCTGAGGGCAAGAAACAGGAGTAGAAACAGTGGATGGAAATATTCCTAATTCACAGCACAGGGAAATTCCAGCCTGTCCCTTCTTCCATGGCACTTTTAAGGCTGCTCTAGGAGCTGCCAGAGCCTGGTGGCAGTGGCAGTAGTAGTACATTGGCAAATGGTTACACAACAGGTATGTATAGGACTCAACACTATTTCTAGGTGGAGGATTCAGTTTTAAATCAACTGCATTCCACCTCAGGAATTAATAGAGATGATAGCTATGTAGGAAGTAGCCATTTCCTGAGCAGCTAATTAGAATACTCCTCAGAATAAAAAAGAATAATGACTAGTCTTTAGTGTAATTATTTCTGTGCCAGTCACTTTGCCTTCTCAGTGTACGTTAATGTACTTTAGAGATGGCAAGCACAGCCGAACATCATATTGCACCTGAAACTACTGAAGCACAAAAATAAGATGACAGTATATTGATGGTTCTGGGATAGCGATGTGAAGTCATTACTGAAAGGTAACAAACTAGATGCTGTCATATGTTAAAGTGTAGGTCATCTTTTGGAAAGATATGCATAGTGTATATACAAACTGCAGTTATGTCTAGATAATAAATGTATCAGCCATATAAGTTCAAACATGTGTTCCATGCGCAAAATAGGTGAATGCCCAACAACTGATTACATATATGTTCTAGCCAGAACTGAGGTATACATGTTTGAACTGTTTCAAGTATTCACAGTTGCATTACTTAATTTGCATTTCATATTTCTGATGTGTGTAAGGTTTATTAAGAAATACAGAGATGAAAATTATCTCCGTGTTTAGAGTTCTAGAATTCAGAAACTCAGCAGTGTGGGAAAACCCATTCACTGCACTATGCATTCATTGCACTACTCCAGGAACAGCTTTCAAGTATCTGAGTGACCAGGTATTTTTACCACAGCTGTCTATTGCTCTATGAAAGGCTGATCATGCTTTAACTCCCCACAGCCAAGAAACATTCATGAAGTGAATTCCATCAATAAGCTTTCTATCACAAAATTTTGGGTTTTGTGTATGCAATGTCAACATCACAAATTAAACATTTCTTAACATTGCAATACTGAAGATTTTACAGCCACTCCCATTACAAGTGTAAGCATATACTGCAGTACCTGTAAAAACTGGCTGTTGATAAATGTTAACTTCAAATATCAATTACTCTAGTATTTGAACAAAGCGATATAGGCAAAAATGCACCTGCATTCTAGGATGCAAAATGTGATATGATTCCACAAAATCATTACAGTATAAGGAAGAAAAGCAACAGAAACATTTTATGATAAAGAAAGGGTCATAATAAATATTTCTCACAAGTCTTTTATCACTTCTCCTTTGACAATGTAACTGCCAAGCAGTTGCATAACATCAGCAGACCCATATAAAACAAACATGTCATGTCAACAAATGACAGCCACCCACCAGCAAACACTGTGATAGATCAGAAATAATACAAGAGTAGGATGAATCCCTGTGGCATTCCCAAATTAAAATCACAAAATATTGACTGGGAGCAATTTTGAACAACCACCTGGCCTCATTACTTGCAGATTTTAAAATCTGATCGTAAGTGATCTGAATCAGTGTAATATATGTTTTGCAGGTGTGGCCATATTGCATAAACAAACTTGAAAAGAGATATAGTAATTCTTAATGGGAGGATTTGTGGCATTGGGAAAAATGGCAGTAAAACAGTAAACATATTTTAAATCATCCTCTCCCCCTTCTTTTCTGGTAAGATTTTTAATATATTCTTATTTTCATATAAGAAGACAATTCACTGTCTAATACATCATGACAGAGTATACATTTTAACTTCGAACAAAAGATAGAGTATAAGCTCAATGAGATTTCAGTTTCTAAAATTTCTTAGACTCATCCAGAAATGTCTCCTGCAACTTAATTAATTGAAGTCTTTTAAACATACTTGTATCGAAGCCAGTACATGCAATTTGATCCGAATAATAATGAAAACGAGAGGGAAAGGAAGGAAATAACATTTTCCACTTAAAAATACTATACACTATTTGTTGATCCTTAATCATACAATTAAAAAGTAAAGGACCGTCTTTTACTTCAAGAACTACAGTCCTAATTTGGCCTGTCTTGAAAGCCCCATTAGCCTCTTAGGTCCCACACAGGAGATGGACCCAGTATCTCTTTATCTACACAAGATGCTGGCTGAAAAGCGTGACAGTATTTGACAACTTTACATCCTCTTTGAACAAGGCATACATTTGCCTTTACCCATACCAAGCCCCAGTGGCAGTCCTCTGAGATGTTGCAAGAAGTGGACAGAAGAGCGCTCTGGGCATCTTTTTACTCTCGTACGGAGAGGAAGGCCACTCTGTTAAGCCCCTTACAGACCATGAAGCACGTTTCCAACAAATGTGCCAGCTATAAGATGAGGAGAGCAGCCCCCACCAGCACTAATGACTATTTCTCACAAGGCATTTAAGGCACAAGGGAACAAATTTCCAACAGCAGAAACTGGGAGGACAAAACAGTGCTCAGCCTCACCCTCATGCCCATCTGACACTTTCACAGACTGGGAGGAGGAGAAAGGGACATAGGGCAGAAAAAAGGCTCACTGGCCAGGCCAAAGTAGGCAACAATGTCAACTATGCTGTATCTCAAAAGCAGTGTGCCATATCATTTCACTTCACTTCACAGAGACATGCTGTGTTTAAACTGGAAATACATGAAAGTATTCTCAAGAAGGCAGTTGGTTAAGCTGTTGGTTAATTGTAATTTTTCTGAAGTTTTTATGGAGTTACTTAAAATCAGCTCCTCCACATATCCTGCCCAAGCTGCTCTATCAGCGAGAAGCGAGCATGCCATCAAGTCTTCTCTGCCAGTCATGAAATTGCTCTGTTAAATCCCCATGCTGGTGCGGAAAGAAGAGCTGGCTCCCAAGTCTCTGAGAGCGGGCTCTCTGCTCTCTCCTTGCTGTCATGAGCCTTTAAGCCAACACTGTTTTTCCCTTTGGAGATGAAAGCATTCCTGCACCATGGGATAGGCTACTAAGCTCGCCTGGGGTGCTGTGAGGAGCTGACAGAAAGAGCCAAGCTTATCAACTGGTTATGTTTCCTCTTTCCCACTAAATTTGCTGTGAATTCACACATCAAACTCTGGCTGAAAAGCAGAGAATGTGCAAATCTGCAAAGCTTCACAGGATAGAGACCTGGACCCTAGAGATCAGTGTACAGACAGCCACAAAATGCATTTTTAACAATACAACTCACAACCCTATGTCAAGTCCTCCCATTAGCAATCCAGTGAACACTTATTACAGTAGTTCCACTTAATCAAAATTGATATCTAATTCCATATTTGCAGTTAAGACATTTCAAAGTGCAGAAGCTAGAGGCATTTTATGTGTGGGTGTGCCTTGTGACACTGACACCTCTGCTTCATCTCTGCAAAATAGCATCCTGCAGCCTGTACTGGTTTTCATCCTTTTCTATCTCCCAAGGACTGTTTCTAGCCCATCAATCGTATTTTAAGCTGACCCATTGTATCTTCTGCTTGAATCAACATTAATTCATGTCTCTTCTTTCTTCTTCTTTTGTTGGGCATTGCCAACTCCAAAATGGAGTATTCAGAAGCATCTTTTATACATTTAGCTATTTATGTTGATTGCAACATGGCCAATCAATCTCATGTGTACTGTATTTATCACTACACATTGGTGAACTAATAGAATTTCATTGTTTTGTTTTACTGGGACTAAACTTTGATGTTAAATGCTGCTTTTCCAGATACATGCCATGAATGCGCATCTTCAAAGCATTAAAATAATTTTTAGGGTTTTGAAACAAAGTAACTGAAATTCTGCAAATGTTCTCATTATGCCCATTTTATGCTTCCATTTTTATTTCTGGTGAGCAATACAGTATCTTTGTCTTTTGTTTGGTCATTAAATCCTGTATGCTGGTGAAGAAATCAGGTAGCACTTCTCAAGTGTGTTTGTATTATATCATAAAATTAAAAGGTGTGCAATGATCTCAATATAAACTGTGTGAAAACCTAGTTGCTTGTTTTATTTTTTCTTATTTGTAGACTTGTGTAATGTAAGCTACAGACCTGGGGCTTCAAAAATATTCTGAATTTCTGATAAAAAAAATTTAACAAATGGTCACAAGAAAAAAACTGAGCTACCACTTGCTGGAAGATGTGAAAACAATATATTGAATGAAGAAACTATTGAAAAACAGTCAGGATCTATGCATCCTTTATTTCACCAAAGAAGGTAGTTCTGAGGAACAACTGCAGCTTGGCTACAGTTTTTTTTCTTACAATGGAATCAAGGGTTGGTCATCGCCAAGCTAGATATATCTTTTAATCCAAAGTAGATGACTGATGCTGACACCTGCACCTCCTCACCTCGGGATAGGTATATTTACACAAGTTTTTTAATCCCTTTCTGTAACACTTTTTATCCTGTCCTCCATGCTGTCACACCATGCCACCACATTCTCAGAGACTGTTTCTTTCAAAACAACCACTTTGAATGTCTGTGCTCACCAGATTGTCCACCTCAGAAAGTAACTTGAAAACATTAGGTTTTTTACTTTGCTCACTGAAACAAATCAACAGTAATCTCTCAATAGCTCATGCTCGATATGCAGCAGAATTATGGCCTTATTAGCAATATTTCCTACAATGGAAAGGGCCAGCACAGGCCATTTTATTATTTATAAACCCCTACTCTAATGAATTTCTTCTAGGCAGAATTAAAACGGCAAGTACTGTAAATACAAAATGAAAGGTAAAGTGAAAGCTTCTTCTAGGCTGACATGTCTAACCAGGAACTTTAAAAATACAGTGGAATGGAGTGAAAATCAATTGAACTTAAAAGTAGAAAAGTTTTTTTGAGAATACAAATGTAGAAAGACTGCTGCAGAAAAATAAGCTCGTAGCTCACAAAAACATAAAAAGGTTATAGCTGGAAAAGCAGGTGGGAAAACCTTTTTACGGAGGCATCATAGTGTATTCCAAAGCATGCTATTACGGCAAGTACAAAGAAACCTACAATGGTACAATAGTGCTGAAAGCTGCGAAGATGGTTTAAGAATACTACTCATTAAAGATCATGTTCATCAGATGTCTCCCCCATCAAAAGTAACTAGAGGGAAGCTTCTAGGTACCAAGATGCTGAAATCTTGGCTGTGCTATAAGTTACTATTGATTCAGTTTGCTTGAATTGTATTTGCTCTTGAACTTTACATAAATGTTTGGATTAATAATCAGCTAATGTAAAGAAATTTGGTCATAACTATGCGATTTTATTTTTTTTAACATGAGATACCAGTAGATAATCTTAAAAAGGTAATAGTCCAGACTTCAAACAACAGAAACTAAATTAGATTCTAAATTGTAAAACTGCTCTAGTTCTTCACAGTAAGCCAAAACCAGTCTTAAATCAACCTACCCTAAATGTTGACAGCTGCTAAAAATGCGTTTCCAGAATTTGTTTTGCTCACAGATGCTTTCTAACTCTGCCTAAATGCAGTGATTCTTTATAAGCATAAGCTCAGTTATGTATATTGGATAAGAATTATAAAAAATAATGTACAGTTTATTTCCTGATTTCATATTTAGATGCATAGAACATACCAGAGAGCCATTTTTGTTCATCAGACTATGATGGTTATCATCTGTTTAAGCCAGAAAAAGGCAATCTGGGGCTACTTAACAGGGACTACTTATTCTAAATGATACTAGACTTCCTCATAAAATTTGTTTTTATCTTTTGTGTAGTAAGCTATATATGATTTGTACTTTTTAAATATTGCAATTGCCTTCTCTTAAATGAAATTCATTATTTCATTCAGTGTTTTAATACTACCAGTGACCATGAAATGCCAGCTCAATAAATAAACTGTGATTTTAGCATCATAAATCTCCCACAACCTAGTTTTGATGGCATGGTATCCTACTAAAATATTTATCATGTTAAATTCTGTTATTTCATTAAAAATTTTTTGTAGCTTCTAGTCAAATAGCATAGCATCTTGCTTATCAGAAACAGGACATCAGTTAATAAGCTTTGTTCAGCTCAGCTTCAGAGCTCTGTTTTAAGCCTCTAAAATAACCAAAATATTGTACTCCCTTATCTGGTTAAATTTAAACCCAATAATTCATAAGGGTGAATTCTAAGATCTTTTTGATATCCTGTATCATTATGCTGGGCAGTACAAGGCTCTAAAACAACACTGAGAACTGACTACAGATATTATTATCTAAGATCGTATTTTGTAAAATTGAAATGGAAGATCCTTTTGGTTTGCTAGGCAGTTCTTTCACTGCATCCAGATATTTATCAAACCACTGTCTATAAGTTGGTGGAAAAAGTGTATTCTGAGAACACTTTTTGACCTATGGTTTGCATCAACTGCTATTATAAACACATTTATAAAATCCAGGGCAGAAGTCTACTTACTACCTTACAATCAAGAAAATGTCTATTAAAAATGCATGGGGAGAAAAGGAAATATAGTTTCCTGCATGAAATCCACTTTGGCTTCAGTCACTTGATATTTGTTTGTTCACTGTGTGCTGTACAAAGTTACTGAAGCAAACAGAAATGACACTTCGCCCTTGGGTGCAATGGAATGACAGATTAAATGAGTAAATGGAAGACTTGGAGCTTCCTCCAAAAGGAAAAAATAAGATACTTAAAAATAAGATACTTAAATACTTTCAAAGCCATTTCAAGTGTCAGCTTTTCTTTAAGATCAAGAGAGTAATTATTTAGTGAACCAACTTGAGTATCTTAAAAAAGTAAGGGTCATGAGGGAAATGGGTGGGACATGGAACTTGATTAGTTCACCCACAGCTGTGATTGCCTTCAAAACCACCTGATTTTAACCTAAAGCTACATGTGTCTTGCTTGTGTAAGGAAAGACAAGTTGCATCATGAGCTGATGCATCAGAACGCTTCTTTCTGTTGCATCACAGATGAAACCACTAACTGTGCTTCACCTCCAGAAACTAAATATTTTACAATATATTTTGATCTTTCACCATAACTAAAGGGACCCTTATAAAGCACAGTAAAAGAAGAGTCAAATTTCAATTAAATCAGACTTCAGGCTCATACCAATTTACAATTTCTATAGGAATTAAAGACAAATTGCAATAGCTCAATACTAATACAGGGTTTTGTTGCAGTCAAACACCTATCTAATATTCACTAGCAATGGCACAGAGCAGAGACTCAACCTCTTATCCCAGAATTAAAGAACCTCCTTTGAGCAATTTTAACATTTCACAAGGGATGCTTTGAAACATCTGAGTGTTTACCAGTTTCAATTATGTAATTTTTTCTGCTTTCTCTTAGGTTACATTTTATAGAGATTTGTTACTGAAAAGGAATATTTCGTTCTCTTTTCAATTTATACATTACACGCCTTTCATCAAAACAAGTAACAAATTTAAACCCTTACCTCTGAGAATAAAGTGACAAATTCAAACTTAGGATGGATCAGAAATATTAATTTATTGAGCTCATTGATCAAATGAGCAAATTAAAGAAATAGGTAAGCACCACTTGGATTGTAGTTTTCTGGTCTCATTTTAAACAGCTATTTTGAAAGGGAAGCAGATAACATCAAGGTCAACAAGATTCATGCAAGAACTCACTTTATGTCTTTTGTACAGCACAAGAAAATTAAGAAATGGTCTCACTTAGCTGCCAGAAATTTTTCCGGTAATAGAAAGCATAGATATTGCAGCACTGTGAGCCAAATGTGAAAAAAACAACTTTAAAGACAGAGAGAATAGCAGAAAGAAATCCTGAGACATTTCTTCACACAACTGATGTCCCACACTTAAAGAAAACTGGAGCTTCAGTAGAAATATTAACATGAAACAACACTCCCAGAGCACTTATGAGATAATGGTAACAGCTTAGTCTTTCCAGACAAAAGCAAGAAGGACCTGTGAGGATAGTGGAAGGTATATGTTAGGATATACTTTTAATTCACATGCACTGAAAAATCCTGACACTTGTTAAGGACAATCTATAGCTAACCACAGACTTTTCTGAAGCAGTGAGGTTTGACCTCCCCTATGAAGAACAGCTGAGAGGGTTGGGGTTGTTCAGCAGGGCCTCTAGCAACAGGACAAGGGGCAACGGTTTTAAACTGAAACAGGGTAGATTTAGACTGGACATAAGGAAGAAATTTTTTACAATGACGGTGGTGAGAACTGGAACATGTTGCCCAGAGAAGCTGTGGATGTGTCATCCCTGGAAGTGTTCAAGGTCAGGCTGGACAGGGCTTTGATCTAGTGAAAGATGTCGCTGCCCATAGCAGGTGGGGTTGGACTAGATGATCTTTAAAGGTCCCTTCCAACTCAAACCATTCTAGGAATGTATGATGGTATGATAGTTCTCCTACCTTGAGACTAAATGGATGCCTTACTGAAGGCCTGGTACAGAGCTGCAGATGTGAAGTCAAAAGATGCTGATTTCTGAGGCACCAACACAACTACTAGGTTCCTGGGGGTGAGGTGTCTTTTGGGGTAGTGGTGACAATACAGGCTACATTGCTGAACTGCTTGCAGCTTGGATGTAATGGAGGTCTATCAAATCTGAAATAGCATAAAGAGGATCAACAGACAATGACTGGTTACTGTCTTTTCTGAATATGGGGAATCAGATTAAAGTAGATGATAATAGGTACAAAACTGAAGTACTCTTGCACTATGTTGAAGATACTAAAAGCCCACACTGCTTCAATAGGTAACTAGGTACATCTGCAGAAGAAAGATCCATGATGGGCCATCCATATGAAATTTTGGGCTCACCAAGTCCCTAATCCTCAAACTATTAGAGGCTGGGAGAAGATTTTGGAGCAGTATCTCTCATTGTATGCTTTGCCCTAGTCCTATATCTTTCCCATGGTAGCTGCTATTCCTCATGGCTGAAGACAGGATATGGCATATGCAGTTAAATGGACTTTTAACCTGATAAGATATAGTTGTCATTATATTCTTAGCAATATCAAGCCACAGTTTCATCAGATTGAACTGTTCAGTGTCAAACCCAGCTTAAAGACTTCCCAATCGTACACACCCAATTCCTCTCAGGCTCTGTCACAGTGATGTCGACTTTTTGTTGCGATGAAACAGCTGGGTCTGCATGATGAAGTAGGCAGAAATTCCTTTACCTACTCCATTCTAGAACACCTTATATTATGAAACCATACCTTCAGAATTCACCAGCAACCAAAAGCCAAGGGTTTGGCAGCAGGAAACTAGAGGAGAAGTGCAAATATGTGTCCTTGTACAGAAGTTAAAAAATAAACACATGGTGCACAGGACAGACTGAAAGAGCAGAGACAGCATTTCAGGCAAGGAAATTGCCTGCAGTTTGTTCTTCCTGCATTCATAAAAATATGCTTTCTGTATCTTCTATGTTAAACAAAAGATCATTAAAGAGATTGTTAACTCTCATAATCCATTTCACCTGCAAGCAGAAGCAGCTTGGCAAGGGTCCAAATATTGGCCTGAGTAATTTTGCCATGAGGCAGCAGAACTTTTGAGAACATGAACAATGATTCAGATATGGTGTTCCATTAGAAGTAAGGCATTAAAAAAAAAAGTTAGTAATCATACAGTGATGCAAATAAATAAAAATAACTAAATAATCAGCATCTTTTTAATTTTTCTCTTCTTCCTCCTCACTTTTAGACCTGTGGTTTTCAGTTGTTCTCAGTACTTCAAATCTTTCTGAGGAGAGTACAGTCCTTCATACAATAAATAGCCTGCTGACAAGAAGTTTATTTTTCTTAGTGTTCCTTCCTAGACCTCCTTGGAGCTGTCTATTGACTGTGAGCATCTAAGGATCATAGGTTTAAAAAGTCTTGGAAAACAGAAGACTGGTTGATTGACTTCCATCAGGCAGTGAATTATCAGGGATAGAAAACCAGCTAATACTACATAATTTATCTCAATTTATTTTGCTAAGACTTGACTCTGCCACTTTTCAGATTTGATGTTCAACTGCTGATGGAAAAGCCCACAGGCAAAACAGAAGACACAATTCTGGCAGTCTTGTTTCATCACAATTATCTAATCAAATCTTTGTTCATTCATTCATCGGTATTTTTCATCTTATAATGAACACATTGCTAAAATAGTAGACCCAGAAGCTTCTTCATCCTACCTGCTAGAAAAGAAAATAAGCCAAGATTATTGGTTTGAACTTTGTCTGTATCATACTGAAAACTACAGTACAGTGAGGACAACGTAAGACTTCCGGTTCTTTACATAAGATTGAATAACTAGTCTATAAAATATCTATTTTAGAAAGGAGCTCCTAGCAAAGACTTCAAGCTTCAAAATATTGATATTTTTGGTCTGATACGCAAAACATATCCTGCACATAAATACAATTTGGTCACAATTGAATACCCTTGGAAATGCATGAGGTTATTATTTCTATCCTTAACAGAAGCATATAACCATCATGATCATATATATTGTTATAAGCTTTCTAGAAGAGACTTGCAGATTCAGAACCATTACATGGGTGAAAAATTAAGAATGTTTCCCACCTCCAAGCACCAGACTCTAAGTGGGACACTAAACTCTGGATTTCAAAATGGCAAAAAATAAACATTGTGGGAGGATTATGATGCACTACTTGCAGAGAATAAAAACTATATTAGCTACTGCAAGAGAAAAAAAGAAGAATGCAACATAATGGCTTGTCTTTGACAATCTTTGCAGCATGTTCTGTTATGAGCTTGCTACAAGTGCATTAACTGCATAGATACATCTGTTCAGCATGGAAATGACACTAACACAGGTAACAGAATTTGTTCCCATTCACATCAACTTGTGGGATAAGATACAATTCACCAGAAGTACAGCATCAATCTGACTCTAAGAAACCTACTTCATCAATAAGAACAAAAGCATTTTACTTCAATGTTCCCATAGGTCAGAATATAACACAGACACATGTGTTCTAGGATGTAAATTTTTGGTAAAAGCTTAATTCTAACATCACAGAGGATGCTTCCAGTGAATATACAGGTCTCCTAATTCTAACTTACAGTAGGTAACTTGAGAGGCTTTACTATACAGGAATTTTATTTTATGTTTTTTGGTGGAATCTGATAGTCTCTCTTTACTGTAATGATTAATTTGTGTACCGTTGTAGCTTTCAATACCTACCACTGCCTTAAAGATCCTTAAACATATCAACATAAAGTATTTCATATTTATTTCTTATATGCGGTATCATAAAGACATAAAAAGGGAAAACCAGAGCTAGCATAAAGAAATGAAAGGTATGAATCAAAGTGGTGATATGGGACATACGTTCAAGGAGAAGTGACTGAAGATACTAGACTGACCCCCCCAGAAATCGGTAATGTAAATATCATAACAGGGGAAAAGAAGATGTAAAAGAGTTTCTGAACAGGGGAGGGATGAAGTGTAGGCCATCATCAGATCATACTCCTATGGTACCAGTGTTTTTCTAAACTAAAGGAAATTTGCCTGCAGCTTCATGTTCATAGAGCTTGACAAAAAGAAATCCAGTTCAGTTTCATAATGAGAACCCGGGGAAATAGAAAGAGATGAGTTCATTATTAAAACTTACAGCTACAGACAGGACCTCTGTCACACCACCTGCATTGCTGATTAGTAGAAATGTACCCTGGCCCAAAGAAAAATGCCTCAAGAAATGTTTACACTGCAGCGTGTGACAGAAAAATCTTGCAAAGATCCTTCTGAAAAAATGCTGCCACTAATTTAAGGAAAGTCAGCTTTTGCCCCTGCATAGGCCGGATCCAGGGTTCAACAGCAAGAGCTGGCATGAACAGAAAAAAACCAAAACCACCCCCAAAACTCCCTCACAAGCAGCAGAAACAAGATACTATCAAAATACATGTTCTCTTGTCACACTTTACACACTTTCAGAACAAGTAATGGTGCTGTGTCACAGACACAAGTAGCTACTTTTGATGCCAGGACAGCATGTGTGCTTTCCAGAAAGCTTTGGGTCTGAGGAGACTTTGGGTCTGAGCAGGCTTTCTCTCTGCCTTGTGCACTCCTGCGTTGCAGGTGGGGAGCACAATCCTCGTTTTTGTCAGGACACTACATCAGTGCACTATAAGAGCACTTATGAGAGCTCTTATGGGGCATTTCCCTCAGTCAACCTCCAAGTGTTTCACTTCCATGTTACTTGCTGAGGAAAGGCAAGCTGACTTGCTCAGAGCTCATTCAGACCAACAAGAGCAGAGCAGCTAACAGGACAGTCTAAGGCGCTCTTTCTCTCCAAAAGAGTTGAGCTTCAGCCCCACACAACACTAGTTTTCAGGTGGGTCAGATCTACCAGGACAAAAGACATACCCACACATGTGGATAGAGGCAGACAGAGGTCAGCCACTACAAAATGAGATCTGTGTAGATCTGCTAACACAGTACTGATTTTCAGACAGGAATGATGATGGGGAGGTAGGATACATCCCCTGAGCCCAGCCTGGCACCAGCAGGGCTCCTCATACCACAGCTTACAAGTACCAGCTGTGAGGCTCTGCTGTAATGATCCCTGCACCAGTCACCTAATATTTACTAGTATTTCTTTTACAAAATTGGGGTCTCTATTTTTTATTTTCTAGGGGTAGAAAAGGAATTTGTAGGTAAAAAGCAGAAGCAGTAACAGTAAAAAATTAGCCATCAGAGTATTTTTAAATTTTCATAGAATTTGTAATTTCTGTCAAAATTTTTTGTCTTTCATTGCAAAACAAATGAAAATTATCTCAAAGTGGTTTTCAGTTTTGTGTTTTGAAACCAAACCACTTTAACCAAGTTTGGTTTTTTGTTTTTTTTTATTTTTAGTTTTTCTTTTTCTCTACCATTTCTGCCAGCTGTACTGGTTAAGCATCTCAAGAGCAAGCACAAAACCACTCATAGTATTTAAAAGGTTTTCATTAGTACTTCTCAAAGTGTTTCTCATTGCAGTTTAAATTTATGTCATTAGTGCCAAGTCAACAGTACAACTGCATGGGCAAAGAGGGTGATGGTAACTGTACTGTCTGATGGTCATTTTTTTTTCCAGTGCAATGCAACATTTAAAACCTATTGTACTAAAGAAAAGGCAGTGTGAAAGGAGATGAGATTAAACCTTTAAAGACCAGATGCCTTTTTTCATAAATTGTAAGATCACAAGTAACATCTAACTGAGGCTCCAATGGATAGGTACTGAACAGCTTTCACTGTCCTTCCCTAAGCCAGCCAGCCTTACAAAATACTGGCTGTGGTTGAGGGATTCTGCCAAAAAGTTTCTTCTGAAGTGTGCGCAGCTTTCAATCTTGATACACAACAATTAGAGATGTCTCAAAAAATCTTTGTATAAGTGAGGATGACCACTGAATTGTCTCCCTCTAGCACTTTTCCAAAATTCTGCATCTAAAGGCATACACCACAGAAGAGAGGAGTCAGTGACTGCTTGCATAAAGGAGGTTTTTTTCTACATATGTAGCAGCAGCTGCCTATGGAGTGCTCAGGGGAGCTAAAATCACCTGACTCCCTGCCTTTCCACATCTTCACTGGACTTACACCACATCAACTCCCTAGTCAAAGCCCCACTCCTCAGACTTAAATCAAGGGAGCAGTCAAATGATCTGTGCTATTTGAATAAGAGTGGGAGTGCACTTGAAATTAGTGAATGTTTAAACTGAAAGAAACGGTGACAGTATAATAGCACTAAAAGGGACAGAAAGTGAAGAAATTATTTCGTAAAAATGCTCAATATTAAGTATGTAGGATTTTAGACTGCCACCCCAGTCCTTCCCCATACTGCCAAAACTCTTGGCCTGGGGCAACTGAACAAGATGCTCCAGGAAAGATGAAACACGACCTGGACAAATATTGGCATTACTAACAAGTAAGTTCAGTCACTTCTGGATCCAAGTATGATAAGGCACAGAAGAAAAGAGAGTATATGACTGCCCTTAAAAACTACAAGTTTAATAAGAGCACAAGACAATGTAATAAGGGAAAAAATAAGATGGTCTCTTAATACAGGTTTAGTGCCTATACAGTGCTTCGCTGACTATCAGTGATAACCTAGCAACCATCTCAGTTTTATGTGACAGAAGTAATACATATATTTTATGACAGAGGTAACTTTTGAGAAGGGATGTGAAGAAGGATAAGATGCTTGGATGAAACATAGCACTCCAAACATTATACAGATATGCCATCTAACAGCAACTCCTCTTGTAAACTACAATATAAAACACAGTGTAAGGTAATACAAGAAACCCTTTAAATCAGTGTAAGTCAACATTTATTGAAGCATGCATAAAAGGCAGAGAGAAGTTAGACCATGCTTGACTTCAGTTCTGGCAGGAGCAAGTAAGATGACCACAAAAAACTAAAGAGTCAGAAAGAGAAATGAGACAAAATTGCCATGTGCCGAAAGAAGCAAATGATCCTGACAGATGAAAAACAAGAGATTTGTTTGCCTTTTAAAAATTTTGTATTAGTAACTGATATAGTTTGGCCCCATATAGACTAAGAGGATTTGAAATATGTAACACCTGTTTGCATTATACAGATAAAGAAAATTTTATGTTAATAAAGATAGAATAAGGGTTCTGCTCTGATATGTTGCTCCCCCTACACTGTTAATGTAGATTCCCACTTGCATATGAGATGAGTTACTTTTTGGAACAGTTTCCAAAATTATAGATTCATAGAATTGTTTCGGTTGGAAAAGACCTTTAAGATCATCGAG